>NC_056726.1:1512418800-1512533800 GCF_019279795.1 Protopterus annectens
GCATTGCCCCTCGAAACATTGGTCCTTTCCAGCACCCTCAAGGCCATCTGAAACTAGACCCAGGGGAAACAGAACCCCCCCAGATTAGTCTCAGGATATGCAGAGATCTAAGTAATGGAGTACCTCCACTTCTAAAACAAGGAGTGCTAAGCCACCCCTTATGGAAAGAATTCACAATGACTTCTCAACTCCACTCCTCCCCTCTACCCAATTGCTCGTGACCCTAGGAGGAAAACTTGCCCACCATGCAAAAAACTGGACCACCATCACCAATGATCAATGGGTCCTCAACATAGTATCCCAGGGGTACAAATTTTATTTCCACATGCTGCCAACCCTAAAAGGGTTCCCAGACCTTCTTCTAAACCAGTGGGCAGAGGCACAAAACCAAGTTCAATCACTGCTCTCTGTAAGGGCAAGTCAGCCTGTTCCCGCAGAACAGATAGGCCAAGGTTTTTATTCCAAACTTCTTCTGGTACCCAGAAAAGAGGGCAATCTTAGATCTATCCATTCTAAACATCTTCCTGATGGTACTAAAATTCAAAATGTTCACCCTACAGCAGCTTCTCCCTATGCTGTCCATAGATGCCTAGTTAGCCACCCTAGACCTAAAGGAAGCCTGTCTGCACATCCCTATCAGGGACTCATGCAGAAAATATCTATGTTTCCGGGCAGGATCTATGCATTATCAGTTCTCTCCAATTCCCTTTGGCTTATCCAATGCTCCCAGAGTCTTCACAAAATGCCTGGCTCCAGCCATTATCTATTTCAGACAGAGAAAGTTTCAAATATACCCTTACTTGGATGATTGCCTGATTAAGGCATACAGTCAGGAAAAGCTGTTGCAGCACCTGACATTTGTAAAGGACCTTCTAACCTCCCTGGGGTACACTATCAATGAAAAGAAATCAAAACAAGTCCCCAGTCAAAAGATTGTATTCCTGGGAGCAAGCTTGGACACATCATCCCAGATTACTCCAGAAAAACAATCCTATCTGACAGCCTACTTCACTCAAATGGCCACCAGCACCCAACTATCAGCAAGGAAAATCCTGCAGACTCTAGGGTTCGTGGTCTCCTGCATTCTAATAATTCCATATGCCAGACTGCATATGAGGCAACTTCAATGGTACTTAAAAAGTCTTTGGTGCCAACATTCTCAGGACCTGGAAACCGTCATTCCTGTCATACCTTGTCTCAGGACAGAGTTTCTTTGGTGGGCAGCAGCATGCAACCACAACAAGGGACTTCTCTTTACACAACCCCATGCTGCCCAGACCCTAATCACAGATGCATCAGACTATGCCTGGGGGCACATCTGGACGGCAGGTGCATTCAGGGCCACTGGACCCCAAACCAAATTTATCTGCACATCAACCAAAAAGAGATGTTAGCTGTCCAGCATGCTCTGACAGCTTTATGATCTCTACTCTCACCAGGGCCCCTTCTAATAAAAACCGACAACACTACAGTGATGTGGTACATCAACAAGCAGGGAGGAACCTACTCTTACCCACTATGCAGGCTAGCCATGACCCTGTTTAACACAGCCTTGGCTATGCATGTTCACCTGCAAGCTCAATTCCTGCCAGGCAAACAAAACTCTCTGGCAGATGACTTAAGCAAAAATCTCCTAGACCCACACGAGTAGTAATTAGACCTCAATACCTTCAGCCTTCTAACCCAGAAATGGGGTACCCTGATGGTGGACCTATTTGCCTCCCCCTACAATCATCAGCTCAGCAAATTTAGCACCAGGGTACCTCACAGCAAGGCCTGGAAAGTGGATGCCCTATACTTCCAGTGGGTAAACCTCTCAATCTATGCATTTCCCCCTCTGCCTCTTCTTACAAGATTACTACTCAAGATAAGACAGGAAGGACCAAGGACAATCCTAATTACCCCAGACTGGCCATGCCAACACTGGTAACCACTACTGCGCAGTCTGTCACCAGTGCCACCATGGCACCTACCCCAGATCCCAACCCTCCTCATTCAGCAGGAGGGACAGTTCTTGCATCCACAGTTGCAGACCCTGAACCTTGCAGCCTGGCTTATTCCTTGAATTCTCTTCCAGTATCCAGACTAAGCAAGCAGGTGCTGGATGTCATTCGTGAAGCCAGAAGACCCAGTAGAAGGAAATCATATGCTGAAAAGTGGAAAAGGTATTTTTCCTGGATTCACTCTAAAGGAGTGGATACAGCACAGCCATCCTTACCTCTCATCCTGGATTACTTAGCAGACCTACTCCACAGAGGCCTGTCTTTCTTTTCCATTAAGATCCATGCCTCTGCCATCTCTGCTCATTACAGCACTGAGCCACCTCTCTTCTCTCCCCCTCTCATCAAGCAGTTCCTGAGAGGGGCTAACAACTTAAAGCCATCAAGAAGAGCCCCCACCCCTGCTTGGGACCATAACTTTGTGCTGGAAAAGCTCACGCTACCCCCTTTGAGCCTGCAGCATCAGCAGAGTTAAAATTCCTCTCTTGGAAAACAGCCTTTCTTCTGGTCATCACTTCAGCTAGAAGAGTGTCTGAGCTACAAGCACTTATGGATGTGGATCCCTTCATTATTTTTCATGCTGACAGGGTCTCCCGCAGGACTAACCCTACTTTTATGCCTAAAGTGGTGTCCAGTGTGGCTCTCAACTAATCTATCAATTTGCCCACCTTTTTCCCTAATCCTTAAAATAAGAGGGAAAGGATCCTGCACTCTTTAGATGTGCACAGACAGCTCAGATTCTACCTTGATAGGACTAATCCCTTTAGGAAATCTGACCAGTTACTAGTCAGCTTTGCACCAGGGGCAGAGGGCAAGGCCATATCAAAACAAACCATCTCCAAATGGATAGCACACTGTATCCATTTCTGTTACAAACACCATGGGAAACCACCCCCTATGGGGGTCTGAATGCATTCCACTAGGTCAACGTCAATCTCTACAGCATTCCTCAGGGGAGTCCCTACCAGGGATTTTCTGGAAGCTGCTACTTGGAGTTTTGTTCACACCTTCACCAATCATTACCACCTGCTTATCTTTTAGAAATTCAGGTTGGGTTTTGCGACAGCATTCCTGCAGGGCATACTAGCCAGCCCCAACTCTTCTTGACTGCCTCCACCCATTCTTCAGCTTTGGGAATCAACCCAAGTGTGATGACTGCAACAGTGAAACATGAAGAACATAGTACAGTTGTGTACACTTACCATAAATGTAGATGTTCGAGTGTATTCACTGTTGCAGTCCTGGTTTCCCACCCTCCAGCCCCCTTGTCTCTCTCTCTCTCGCTCTCCTTCTCTATTTCTCTTACTGACCCCTTACAGGGTTATAGGTATTTACTTTTTACTGGTGATGTTTTTTCCACCACAACTTAGCTCCCTGTTTGGGGGCTCCTGGCAAGAAAAACTGATGTAATGGTGTCAGCTGCCTGTTTTTATACCCCTGACGTCAGTCCTGAAGTGACAGCAACTGACGCAGAAATACTAAGTCTCTGGTATTCGGGCCGATTGATGGCTACCTGGTGGCAGATAACTCAAGTGTGATGACTGCAACAGTGAATATACTCGAACATCTACATTTATGGTAAGTGTACACAACTGTAGTTTTTTAATGCTGAGCTGTCAGAATGACCCATTAGTTACCACAGAAAAAGATCATGCATGCAATGCTAATAATTAACGAATGCTTACTACAAAAGATACAGCTGTAAGGTGACTTTGTAGAGTTCATTTCTAAAGGAGCATGGGAAACACTAGAATGTCTTCTACAATGTTATGCTAGTCACAGGACATGGCAGTGTGTCTGAGTCTTACAAGTTCGACACAGTAAAGGTGGCAGCATTTGTAGAAGGCACAGAACAACAGAAACAGAACTAGCGGAATAATACAAAGGCTGTTGGTGCAAAGGGTTAAGACTATGAGCTGTAGTTCTTGTGGTACAGGGTTTGATTCCCTCGGTAGTGTGGCAGTTGGTGCAGAGGGTTAAGACTATGAGCTGTAGTACCTGTGGTACAGGGTTTGATTCCCTCGGTAGTGTGGCAGTTGGCGCAGAGGGTTAAGGCTATGAGCTGTAGTTCCTGTGGTGCAGGGTTTGATTCCCTCGGTAGTGTGGCAGTTGGTGCAAAGGGTTAAGACTATGAGCTGTAGTTCCTGTGGTACAGGGTTTGATTCCCTTAGCACTCATTTGCCTACTCTGTGAACTTTGAGCAAGTCACAAAACCAGACATCTTTCCTGGGTTGCCCCTGAAAAGGGACCGAATATACAGTAGTTCTACCTGATTAAGAAATGGGTCTTACTATCCTAGTGATAGCTGAAGGTCAAAAGTTATTCTGACAAAAAGTATTCAGTTTCAGTTTAGGGCTGGATGGTACTTAGTGTGATCTTAATTTACAGTTTGAAGTGTTCACCACTACAAACTTCCATATAAGGATGCAACTGATTGAAGATGGGATAAGCCAAGGACACATGACTGAGTGGTAGTTTGGTGATCTATAGCTCATACTGCATTCTGTTTGGGTAGTTACTGTGATGGAAAGCCTGCTGGGAAGGCTACCCTTCTACACTAGAGACTCCTCCTTTTGGATTTCATGCTCTGTGAAGTTACAGCTGCTCAGTCTTAATCTGTATGACGTAGAGAAACTGTGGTACAAATAAATGCGTTACCTGTTCCTCATTCATTCCAAATAGTGATTGTTAAAGGCTGGTGGCTCATCTGGCATAAATGACCTACCTGCATTTATTTATTATGTTATCATGTGGTGCTGTGTCAGCTCTCCTATTGGTTGGAGTATGTTACATCAGTGTACTTAGAGCCATTACACTTCAGATTTGATACTATGTTGCTGTAATCACTATGACATCTGATTACTGCTCCAATACAACAGTATGTTATCATGTGGTGCCATGTGAGCTCTCCCATTGGATGGAGTATGTTGCATCAGCGTACTTAGAGCCAATAACTTCAGATTTGACACTATGTTGCTGTGATAAGTATAACATCTGATTACTGCTCCAATGCAACAGTATGTTATCATGTGGTGCCATGTGAGCTCTCCCATTGGTTGGAGTATGTTGCATCAGCATACTTAGAGCCAATAACTTCAGATTTAACACTATGTTACTGTGATCAGTATAACATTTGATTACTGCTCCAATACAACAGTATGTTATCATGTGGTGCCGTGTGAGCTCTCCCATTGGTTGGAGTATGTTGCTTCAGCGTACTTAGAGTCACTACACTTCAGATTTGATACTTTTTTGCTCTGATCAGTATACCATCTGATTACTGCTCTAATACAACAGTATGTTATCATGTGATGCCCTGTGAGCTCTCCCATTGGCTGGAGTTATGTTGCATCAGTGTACTTAGAGCCATTACACTTCAGATTTGATACTATGTTACTGTGATCAGTATAACATTTGATTACTGCTCCAATACAACAGTATGTTATCATGTTGTGCTGTGTGAGCTCTCCCATTGGTCAGAGTATGTTGCATCAGCGTACTTAGAGCTACTAACTTCAGATTTGGCACTATGTTGCTGTGATCAGTACAACATCTGATTACTGCTTCAATACAACAGTATGTTATCATGTGGTGCCATGTGAGCTCTCCCATTGGTTGGAGTATGTTGCATCAGTGTACTTAGAGCCACTAACTTCAGATTTGACACTATGTTGCTGTGATCAGTATACCATCTGATTACTGCTCCAATACAACAGTATGTTATCATGTGGTGCCATGTGAGCTCTCCCATTGGTTGGAGTATGTTTCATCAGTGTACTTACAGTCATTACACTTCAGATTTGACACTATGTTGCTGTGATCAGTATACCATCTGATTACTCCTCCAATACAACAGTCTATTTAAATACAATATGTGGCACTAAGAACTGATTGTAGCACAGTAGCACATACATCATTGTTCAGCCTTGTTTTGGTGAATAAACATCCTTTTTGATGGGCATCAGAAAAATTGCTTCTGTTTTTCTAGCATCATAAATCTCTGCTTTGCCTTTTCGCTGTATCCTTTGAATCATGGAAGATAGACACCGGTTTTCATACCTGGTCTATAACTGGATTCTTTCCGGTTTACATGTGTAGGTATGTACCATGGATTTCGTGAATTGTGTATTGTTGTGTTATTACTATATATCAGCCCTATGATATTGTTAACGTTTTAGAATGCTGCCCATAATGTAAATCTCTGTGTATACAGACCTAAACTCAAGTTGATCGTTGAAGGCCTATCTATTTACTCTTTTCTTATTTGGGGGATTTAAATTCACTTCTTTTAGGAAATAATCTGTCCCTTACTGATGAGGTCTGGAATTGTATATGTACCTTGAAGTCTTAATTTTCACACTTCAATTGCACTGCTTTATCTTGCAGTGTGCCTACATTATCCACCCTAATTTTTATGCTGAAATAAGTTTTTACACTATTTATTCAGTACGTGGACTCTTCTTCTGCAATGCATTTTACTAGAAAACTGTATTTCTGAGTTTTCTTTCTTGCAAACTACTTTTATGTCTCTTTGATATTATACGTTCATTTGATTTTGTACCTATAATTCGTAATGCAGTTATTGGGTTCTCATATTACCTACTTCTGATCCTTTTGTACTCTGTCTGTGCCCCAACTTAGGTGAGGTTTTCTGAAATTATTACTTCCGCGGTGGTGCAGCGGTAGCATTGTTGCCTCACAGCAAGAGGTTCTCCCATTCGATTCTCTGCTTGGGTTGGGAGTGCCTTCTGTGTGGAGTCTGCATGTCCTCCCCATGGTTGAGTGGGTGTTTGAAAGACATGCGTTGAAAGGGCATGTCTTCGTTGAAGGTTGGGCATCGGGCTGGTAACTTGACACCATAAAAACCAACTGCCAATCATTAGCGGACTGGAGTTCCGCTGTGGCGACCCCTAACCAGGAAAAGCCGAAAGACAAACAACAACAACAACTGTTTTGGAAAATGAGATTATTATTTGTTTCAGTCCATTCTAACTAAATGCATCATGTTTTAGACGCGCCTGCCCCAGTGTTTATGTTAGTTTTCAATTACATCCATCAGCTTTTTATTCTGAGTTCTTATGCTGTATAGCAGAGATATACCTTATTACATCAGCCTTGTTTTGTTGTTGTGAACTGAGTTCTAAGGCTTGTTTACTTACAGTCAGACAGAAGGACTAAAGTTAAAAGCTAATCTTATGAAGTGAAAAAGTCCTCATAACACCACATATCAGCAAAATGATATTTTTAATAAAGTACAAGTCAATTTTGCTGTCAGCTATTTAGTTATAATTGAAAAAATAGAAGCACAACACGAGACAATGAAAATACAATAAGTGATTGTGTTTTCAGGTCATCATTTCACACAACAATGCACTTAATGGAAAGATGCAAGTGAATGACACAAACAGGAAGACATTTGAATTACTTTGGCTTTTCGTTTTGAAAGCTTAGAACATGAGTTGGGATTTAAAAACATGAAACCCAGAATGAAAATCCAATTAGTTTAGTTTGATTTTATTCTGTGTGGCAACTTAAATATTTTCGGCATCTGTGAATGCATCACTGGAGACTTGAAGAATGGTATTACACAACGTCAACAGAGGTTGCACTGAAAAAAATGTGTGAACAATATTCAAACAATATTGCAAAAGCTAAAAATAATCTCAGCAGTTATATATATAAAAAAAATTGAGTATTTAAAGAAGCCTTACAAAACCCAAGGGTAATGACTGTAGGAAAAAAGCTTTCTAAAGATTATGGAAAGTAAGAAAAGCATATTAAAAAGTTAACTGTAACTGGGTGATCAAAGCCAGAGACATTTTGGAATAACAGCAATCCATTTCATTCACCAGATGTGTAAAAGTGACTCAGTTGACATTATTGTAGTATAAAGTATATAATGAAACTAGTTGTGAGCAAAGTACAGGCAAGAACAGTAGCAGCCAAAGGTAGTCCTTCCGCAAGATATGCAGACAACCAGGCAGCAGAGGGAAAGGTAGGCAGTAGGCTGCAGATGATGTGCTGTCCTTTCTCGCAATTAATCTTCATATCTCACAAGCACTAGCTTTATGTAATTTCTTTTTTTTCACTACAACATGTTGCTTCAATAATTATATTAACTACCAATAAATGTGAATGTATCTTGCAACTTTCTCCTATAACTGTGTATTAACTGCCAACAAATTTTGTATTGTACGTGGAGCTTCCTTTCCTATAATTGTATTAACTGCCAATATTATTTGTTTTTTGTACTAACTGCTCGAATTTTTGTATATACTTTCTTGTATTAACTGACAAAATAATTTTGAATGAACTTGGAGCTTTTCTCCTCGGGCCTCCATTATTGCAATGGACTTTCCCGGTTAACAAACTACAAATAAGAAAATAAATAAATAAATAAATAAATAAATAAATATGCTGGTTGTGAGGGAGTTACAGACAACTTAGTAGCTATACAATGTCTCTTTCTCTCTCTCTTTCTTTCCCTTCTAGCTTTAACAACTGTCTTCCTACTGACTAATGTTTCACACTCTTTAACTTAATTTTATTTACTCTGGCATCTGCTTTGTATCCTTCCTTTACCCATGTCTTATAAGTCATGTCCATGGTCTGCTTCTCAGGTGTAGTGCAATAAGAACTGTTTGCATACAAACTGTTTTTTGCTTTGTAGAATGTCAGTACTGAACAATCACTTGTTTGTATTTGGATACCTTAAGAACTATCTGAGTAATGTACCTTTGTAATAAGTTTGTTTTGTCATGAGTATCTTAAACTTATCTGCTGGAGTTTTTATTAGATTGGCTAACAGTGGATTTTGCCCAATCTGACTTTCCCAGTCAGCAAAAACAAGTAAATAAACTTAAATAAATATAAATAAATAAGAAGTGACTGATGGCAGGTCAACTGAGGGGATGCAGCAGGAAATACGCCAGAAGTGGGAAGCTATAGATGACAGATCAGCAGAGATGAAGATACAGGTATAAGGTTAGAAAAGGGTGAGAGACAGATAACAATGGCAGAGCTGGATCTACTGGACATTGGTCAGAAGAACAGGATGAACAAACAAAAGCTTTGCAGAGAAGCAGTAATAGGCAGCATAGTATTCATAGAAGGTTCAAGTCTAATTTAGTCTAATGACCATGTGTGTCTTGCCAGTAACAACCGTCAGGCTTTAACTCCTTTCTCAAGGAAAGATTGGCCAGTAACTCCCAAGGTAAATTTAACAGCAGCCATCCATTTGTCCAGGTTATATTTGAAGGAAGATATTGAATCACATCACTTAATACACAGCATGTTTATTCCTAATAAGGGGGAGGTACTGGGTGATGAATCTATCTCTGCATCATGTTCTGTTTATCTACTGGCAAAAGTTCAGGTTTATGTGGGATGCTGGTTTAATGGTTAAGGTGTTTACCTTACAAACACAAGGTGCAGGGTTTGATTTTCACACGGGATAATTGGCTAGGCTTAAAGTAGTCCACAAGGGCAGTTTGCCTAGTACTAATGTCTGATCCTGAATTGTTAGTGTAATCTGAGCTGTTTGACTTCCTCACATGTAGAAGGTCCGTGACCACATGGTTTCTAATGGCATGGTAAGCGAGTACAGATTATCCGTCAGGAGTCGATAAGACACAAAGGACATGGCTTTCAGTCTCTCTCTGTCTCTTTAGAAACTAAAGTTTATGAGAAGAGTGCTCTTTTTAGTTAGAAACCTCTGGACTTTTTACTTTGCTGATATGTCAAGTGAGGTATATACCAAACAGTGATGTACTTTATAAAGGGTCTGATCAGTGCTGAATATAAAGGAGTGAAAACATTACTGGATTTCAATGATGTCTTTGGCTATTAGTTGTTCTAAGTAGAAGGATTTCTTGACTACATTTGCAACATAATGATCAAAAGAACAGAACTTTTGCTGAAAGGTTTTCAAACCTGCATAAACTAAACCACTGCTGGTGATTCCCTGCTGGGTGAGGAAAGTAAAGCTATATTTTTTGTCTGTGACTGATATAACTGTTTTCTGTTTTACCTACTCCATTTTGTTTTCTGTTTTAAGAAATATGCTTGGCCGGATGTGTTTCTTCTATGTGAGAGACAGACACTTAAAATATCTAGGCTGCACATTTCATATGTTTTTTCATTGGTTAATTGATTCTTGAGTGACACTTAAATACACAATGAATTTCTGGCCCATTAACTTTTGCTGAAAATATTTCAAGCCTGTATAAACTAAAGCACTGCTGATGACTCCTTGCTGGATGAAGAAAGTAAACCTATATTTTGTCTGTGACTGATAGCGCTGCTTTCTGCTGCACCTACTCTGTACTGTTTTCTGTTTAAATAAAACTTCTTGGCCTGCTGCTTTTCTTCTACATGAGTGGTAGGCACTTAAATTATCTAGGTTGCATATTTCACATGCTTTTTCATTGGTTAAATACTCTCTTGAATGATACTTAAATACACAGTGAATTTATGGGTCTTTGTCTTTTGCTGAAAAGATTTCAAGCCTGGATGAACTAAAGCACTGCTGGTGATTCCCTACTAGTGTTTCCCACCTACCACCCCTTTGTTGTTGTGCTTTTTAAACCTGTTGATTTTAAGCTGCCCACCCCTACTGTAAATTGAGGTTAATAATCTCCTCCTCCCTTTCTACCCTCTGCTGCTGTACTTCTATTAAAAAAGTGCATTTCTTTCCTCTCATTGTCTGTTCTACTGATTTACATGATCTGGGTTAATTGTCTAGCTAGCTGTTGGATAAATTAGTTTATTTTTTACACTCTAGCAAGCACTTGTTTTTTCATCAAGAGATCAGGTCAGTGAATTTTCCATCTAGTGCACTGGCAGGAAGCCTGTTCTGTTTAGTTTGGGGAAGCACTGTAGATTTCTGCATCAAGAAAATAAGTACATTTTGTGTCTCTATTCCACTTTTTAAATTGCATTGTATCTGAGCATTTCATTTTTTCTGCTTTTATTGACTGTTGTGACTGGTTATTTTCTGAACTGGTTTGAAACTGTACTTTCAGCATATATGGTTCATTGTGTACTTCCCTGCTGATAGATTAGCTTAAACCCATTTAATTTTGTCTGTATTAAAGCCTTGTGTTTTCTCATTGGTATGCATCAAGCAATGGTGGTTAGCTGTGCCCTGTATAGAAACAAATGCTTTGAAACACAATTATTCCCTAAACAACTGTCAGTGGAACCCTCAAAGGCTTCTGTGTCACACTAAAGGCAACTTAGTTGTGCACTGAGCAGCGTTACCACACCTGTTATCTGCAACCTTCAGTTTAGCAACCTTTGATAGTTCTAGTACAAAAACTGGTCAATCTAGCCCACTCCTTCCCTAATAGCTTGATAGCCCTTATAAAAAAAAATGGTCAGTCTAGCCCACTAAGGCACTGTAGCAATTGCATCATGTACACTGACAACCATTTACTCCTAAGAGACCTCCCAAACGTAAATAAAGTGTGCACACTGTTGCACAAATAGAAACCAGTATATATAAAAACGCATACAAATGTGTCTCAACAAATAAGCCCCTAAGGCAAAACACCTCTAAACCAAATGTCCTAGTCATAGGTGCACTCCATAATGAGACATACAGATGTTCCCCTTACCAGGCTGGACAAGGTCATGGTCAGCTGCCTGTCAGTTTCCAGGATCTGTCAGGTCATGCGTCCACTCAAGTCATTCAACAACTACCACTATGACTCAATCATAGTCCATGTTGGGGAGAATGACTTGAGACATACTGCTCTGGAATATATGAAGAGAGACATGACTGAACTCTCAGACAGGTAAGATTCTAGCACTATGCAGCATTCTACCTTCTTCCAGGAGGATGCCACAGTATAAACAAAAATGATCAACTTTAACAATTGGCTTAGCTTCTGAGTAAATCCAAGAGGGTCCAGTATTTGTCAGCCTAGGATGACATGGGTTGACAGGCAATTCTGCTTTGCCAGAGATGGTATGCACCTGTCTCCTATAGGCTTTCAGATACTGGCAAAGGTGCTTGTGTCCCCCATAGTGCATTTTTTAGGCAATGTCTAAAAAACAAAATTTCCAAAGTAACAAAATCCTCCCAAGGCAAACTCAAGGTTCTGCTGCTTAATGCTAGAAGTCTAAACATGAAGATGCCCTCCCTGGAAGCAATCCTTACATTGGAAGATGCTGATGTCTGCTATGATATGGTTCAAGGCCGTGAAGAGCACCCCAACTGTGCAAGCCTACAATGCCTTCCACACTTTTAGTCCTCAAAATGAGAGTGAAAGAACCAAAGGTGGAGGGGAGGGGAGGAGTATCCATCTTCATTAAAGCCAAGGACACCTTAAGAGGGGTCAAGCAGTATGACTCTCTCAAACTTATCCATCTTCATTAAAGCCAAGGACACCTCAAGAGTGGTCAAGCAGTATGACTCTCTCAAACTTATCCATCTTCAATAAAGCCAAGTACACTTTAAGAGTGGTCAAGCAGTATGACTCTCTCAAACTACTCCATGTCCAATTAACTCCAGGAAAAATACCCTACCATATCTTTCCTAGCTATAGGTCCCCCACAATGAACCAAGAAAAGCACACCCCCTACCTGGACTTACTGGAATCACTTTCTGTACAGCCAATACCTTAGTCATGGGTGATTTCAACTATTTTTTCATCAAATGGAGAACATATACAAGTGCAAATACACTCACCAAGAGGTTCCTGGATTTTGTTAATTCAGATGTTCAGGAACAGATAGCCTGCACCCACACAAGGGGCTCAAATGTCCTAGACACAGTACTTACCAACATGGGGAGTCACTGCAGCCCTCATGTGATGCCTTCCCTGGTAAGGTCAGACCATAAAACTGTCTCGTTTGAAGTAACTATTGGACCTGATACCCCCACAGGAACAAAAGAACCAAAGAACTTTTCTAAAGCTAACTTCTGACTACTAAGTGATGGTATAAAAAGTTTTATATCCCCTCATTCAGACAACAATGACCCCTCTGCAGTGGTACACTTAGCTGCCCTGTAAAAACACTTAAGCAACTGTATAGACTCGGACCAGATCAAAACCAGGTCCTCCTGAAAAAACAAGCCACCCTGGTGGACCGAAAGTGTAAACAGGTTATGGAACAAGAGGAAGAACTGGTGTCTGAGAACAGAGGGCCTCCAAACCATAACATACGTGAATAGACTAAAAGCCCTGTCACATACACAAATCTAACGGCTCAGGAGTCAGTCACTCTAGGGACCTTAACCTAGCCTGTGACATTAACAGAACATGCTGGAGAGACAAATATGTCTCCCAGAGACTGCTGCTCCTCTGGAACAAACTTCCAATTCATTTGAAGCAGAGATCCTAACAGACCCTATTCAAACGCAACTTGGACAAATGGATGAGAGACCACAAATTCACCCTGGGGCATGACACCCATGTCCCTCATGGATAGGGGGAGTCAGTGTTTACCATAGACTAGCTCTGCAAAATATGCTTACTTTACAGATGGGACAATATGGGATTAACATGGCTAAGCTTCTAAGGGCTCTAGGACCGATAGCCTAGTAATGCTCCTATGAACCTATAGGAACTAGCAACCCAAGTGCCCAAGTCTTTAGCTATCTTTTTGTTTAGTACAGATACACAGCCTATACTTTCAGTTTATTTCTGTTTTCCAAAAAAAGAGAGTACAACACTTCTTAGAGTACACTTTCAGCTCACTACGCATACACCAGGTATTAACTGCTGTAAGCACTTCCTGTAGGGTACAGCCATTTAAAGGGGGTTTACAATTGCATCCAGTTTACAAATCTGGTTTACCAGAAGTCCTGGTAATGAGGTTTGTGGTCAGAGTTGTAGGCTCCAGAAAGGTAAGGGCCAGTACTGGTTAGTGGAGGGTGGGCTACAAGCTACAGATCAAGCAGAGCAGAAAGTATAGGCCGTAGTCAACTAGAACAGGAACAAGAGGTAACAGGTCAACAGAGAAGAAGTACCAGGGTGATAGGTCAGCAGACCAGCAGCACAGGCTAGGAATCAGCAAAAGGTAGCAAAAGACCAAAGGCTGTAACATGTCCAGTTATTGAAGAGTGGTATGAGTCCACCGCTCGTGAGTGACTGATTTGGATTTTAGATTGGGTTTCATCATTCAAGGTTTAGAAACTTCTATTTGTTTTATTTTTATTCTTATTACTTTCCAGTTTGTTTTATATTAAAATTTATTTTTCCTTAAAGTTTGTTTTTTTTTCCTTGGAGTTTTAAACATTCTTGGCTAAGGTCAGTTAGAAAAAAAAAGTTTTCCATTCACTGATTGAAAAGCAATTAAATCTAGGTAATTAGTAAAAGGAGCTGAGAAGTAAGATTTCTTATTTAGGATATATATCTGCAAGTGCTCTTGGACTACTTCTGGTGGGTGACTGCATTGGATTATTCACACACCCCCACACAGTCTATGTTCTGCTTTTAAACTTGATGGCTTTTGAGCTGCCCCCCCCTCAGCTATAAATCTGACATTGGAAGATCCAGTTGCATGCCTACTGCTCGTTTTGCTGGGCACTGAAAGATCAGACATAGAAGACCTTCTCTTTAACTCTTAAAGCTCGAGTTAGCCTTTGTTTTGTATTATCCCACTCACTCATTGCACTTTGCTATATTTACAGTATTAATCCCTTTTCCCAGTTTTACTTTTAAAATTTGTAACATATGGGACTAGACTGTCACTCATTGGAGAGTCAAGGAACTGCTTCTCTGAAATTAGCTTGGTGTTGCTCCGTCTGTTTTGCTTCGGAGACAGAAGGAGTACAGGGACATTATTTCCTGGCCTTCGTAGAGATTGCCAATCACAGGAAAGCCAGAGAAGTACTTCTTAGAAGGCAATTTGGGCTTAATCTTACTGCTTTACTCCTTATGGGGGAAGGAGCAAAGTGGCATTGATTCCTATTGGCCTTGGAGTGGACATTGTGTATGGGAATCCATTCAGTGGTCTAGTTGCAGCTTGGAGAGAACATCCTCAGTTTGTTTTTGCATCTTGGTTTTCTGCTGCATCCATCTGTCATAGATTCTATTTAGGGTATCTATCAAGAGAAGGCTATTTGAGTGTACTGAGCCCATCAACATCTGAGCTAATACTGCTTCTCAAGAAACAGCCTGGAGTTAAAGTTACTCTTTTGCTTCTGTTGAGTGAAGGAGCCAAGGATCACAGATTCCTATCTGCATGCAGTGGTACTGAATCCTATATCTCCACTAGCAGACAGATAGCACCCCCAGTAATCAGCTCCAAACCTTGTAGGAACTATCCCCCCTCTAGCCTGCATTATTAAGCAGTTGGGGCCTTGTATTTGCACTACAACCATCTGTTCAGCAAGCCTGGTTGACATAGGCATCTGTGACAATATAGGAATTGTCTCATGTTTACTGAAAACCACATTCTACTTTGTACTGTATGTTATTGGTGGTAAAGCTTTCACATGAAGCCATGACAAATAACACGCAGGTTGTCAGAACCACATAACACCACAGTAAACAATCATGCACAACCCAGACCAAACCCATAGACCTACATATGCTGAGGTTCTTGAAAGTAACCTACCTAAACCACAAAGGCCTCCTAAAATGTAACCTGAGAACATATATCCTCACCAACCTCATAAGCACACAAACAGGCAGTACCCCCCATGAAACACACATAAGGCAAACCTCCTCATAGTGTAAAATCCTAATCAGAGGTGGCTCCATAGAGAGACACACTGATGCACCACTCACCTGGCTGTGGAGGTCACAGTCACTTACCTGTAAGGTGCCAGGATTCAGAGTTCCACCCTAACACAATACAATTGGATGGGAAAATTCATCCCTGGTTTGGCACCTATATCTCTAATAGACACAGGCAACCTATAAATGGTTCATCTTTCAGACCCATGCTTACACTTATCAAGGGCACCAGAACTTGTCAGAGATTTGGGATGCATGGCTAGGCTGAAAAAGGCCATTGGGGCATTAGTGTAGTAAACACCTATGAACTTATAAACATCATTCAGTCACTCAAGTTCTTGGTCCGCAAGTACACGTACAACATGGTCATCGGGTAGATGGGTGTAAATGACTTAATATGTACCTCCCTGAATGATATGAAGAGAGACATGACGGTGCTCTCAGAATAGGTGTCCAAGGCAGGTACAAACTTACCCGTCATCTGTTTTCTACCTTCATCAAGAATGATGATGCAATATAAACAAAAGGTTATTGACTTCAACAATTGGCTTAGTTTCTGGTGTAATTATAAGGGAATACAATATATATATATCCGCCTTAGAGGAGATGGAAGATATTCCTAACTGCTGTGCCAAGGATGGCCTGTACATACCCACCCATGGCGTTTATGTTGTGTCTTTTGGCTTTTCCCGGTTAGGGGTCGCCACAGCGGAACTCCAGTGCGCTAATGATTGGCAGTAGATTTTTTTACGTGCCGATTTGCTGGCCCTGACTCACAACCTTCAACGAAGGTATGCCCATCCATGCATGTCTCCACACAGAAGACGCTCTAGCTGAGAATCGAACAGGACAAAGTCTTACTGTGAGGCGACAACGCTACTGCAGCACCACCACCGCAGTCTATATATATATATATTTATTAACTCCTTATCCACTCCTGCAGTGCTTTTTTTGGCAATGTCAGACTTCCAAAGCTTCCAACATAACAAAACAGAATCCAAATAATATAAAGGTATTACTGCTGCATGCTAAGAGCCTAACAAAAAGCTCTGCTTCCAGCAAGCATTCCTTACCCTGGAAAATATCAATATGTACATCATCATAAAGACCTTGTTCAAGACCAGTGAGAGGATGACATCAGGACAGGGTTCCAGTTCCTACCACACATTCAGGCTCACTGCATTAGATGAAAGCATTAAAGGTGACAGTCTCTCCATGTACTTTAATGCACCTCCAGACTCATAAGACAAGCTAATGACCTGGAACTCCTCCACATTAACTTACTGTTAACAAGATCCTTTACCACATCATAGGTAACTATAGGACCACATTGTGACGACATCATAGGTAACAGTAGGACCACATTTAGTACCCCTCAGCCCGTATCTCCAGCCTGCGCAGTTTGGATTCCCTATGCATTAAGCCAAACACCATTTTCTTCGGAGACTTCAACTACCCCTCCTAACCCAGCCATTGGGGATGCACAAGCCAGTGCATTTCTTTGTGCCGGTCCCAAGCCCGGATAAATGGGGAGGGTTGCGTCAGGAAGGGCATCCGGCATAAAAATTCTGCCACATAACTTATGGTGCAAAAATTTCATATTTCCATACCGGATCGGTCGAGGCCCGGGTTAACAATGACCGCCACCAGTACTGTTAGCCAACAGGGTGCTGGCGGAAATTGGGCTACTGTTGGCCGAAGGAGAAGAGGAGGGTGAAGGCATGCCCGAAGGCAGGAAGAGAGGAGGAAGGTTAGGAGTGTAGTAGTGAGGGTAAGAACTTTGAATGTTGGCAGTATGACTGGTATAGGAAGAGAGCTAGCTGATATGATGGAGAGAAGGAAGGTTGATGTATTGTGTGTGGAAGAGACCAGATGGAAGGGAAGTAAGGCCAGGTGTTTAGGAAACGGGTTCAAATTGTTCTATCATAGTGTGGATGGCAGGAGAAATGGGGTAGGGGTTATACTAAAGGAACAATATGCCAAGAGTGTTTTAGACGTGAAGAGAGTGTCTGACAGAGTGATGTTTATGAAGCTCGAAATTGATGGTGTAATGATGAATGTTGTTATTGCATATGCTCCACAAGTTGGGTGTGCGATGGATGAGAAAGAGAAATTTTGGAGTGAGTTGGATGAAGTTGTGGTGAGTGTACCCAAGGGTGAGAGACTAGTGATTGGAGCGGACTTTAATGGGCATGTTGGTGAAGTGAACAGAGGGGATGAGGAAGTGATGGGTAGGTATGGTGTTAAGGAGAGGAATGCAGAAGGTCAGATGATTGTGGATTTTGCGAAAAGGATGGACATGGCTGTGGTGAATATGTATTTTAAGAAGAGAGAGGAGCATAGGGTGACGTACAAGAGTGGAGGAAGATGCACACAGGTGGATTATATCCTATGTAGGAGGGCCAGTCTGAAGGAGATTGGAGACTGTAAAGTGGTGGCAGGGGAAAGTGTAGTTAAGCAGCATAGAATGGTGGTCTGTAGGATGACGTTGGTGTTCAAGAAGAGGAGGAGGAGTGTGAAAGCAGTGCCAAGGATTAAATGGTGGAAGTTAAAAAAGGGTGATTGTGAAGTGGAGTTTAGGGAAGAGTTAAGACAGGCACTGGGAGGCAGTGGAGAGTTACCGAATAGCTGGGTAACTACAGCAGAACTAGTAAGGGAGACTGCTAGAAAGGTGCTTGGTGTGACATCTGGACAGAGGAAGGAGGACAAGGAGACCTGGTGGTGGAATGAGGAAGTACAGGAGAGTATACAGAGGAAGAGGCTGGTGAAGAAGAAATGGGATTGTCAAAGAGATGAAGAAAGTAGACATGAGTATAAGGAGATGAGGCGCATGACAAAGAGAGAGGTGGCGAAAGCTAAGGATAAGGCGTATGGAGAGTTGTATGAGAGATTGGACACTAAAGAGGGAGAAAAGGACCTGTACCGATTGGCTAGACAGAGGGATAAAGCTGGGAAAGATGTGCAGGAAGTAAGGGTAATAAAGGATAGTGAGGGAAAGGTACTCACAAGTGAGGAGAGTGTGTTGAGGAGATGGAAAGAGTACTTTGAGTGGCTGATGAATGAAGAGAATGAGAGAGAGAAGGTTGGATGATGTGAGGATAGTGAATCAGGAAGTGAAACAGATTAGCAAGGAGGAAGTAAGGACAGCTATGAAGAGGATGAAGAATGGAAAGGCTGTTGGCCCAGATGGCATCCCAATGGAAGCATGGAGGTGCTTATGAGAAATGGCAGTGGAATTTTTAACTAGATTGTTTAATGAAATTTTGGAAAGTCAGAGGATGCCTGAGGAGTGGAGAAAAAGTGTTTTGGTACCTATCTTTAAGAATAAGGGTGATGTGCAGAGCTGCAGTAACTACAGAGGGATAAAATTGATCAGTCACAGCTTGAAGTTATGGGAGAGAGTAGTAGAAGCTAAGTTAAGAAGGGAGGTGATGATTAGTGATCAGCAGTATGGTTTCATGCCAGGAAAGAGCACTACAGATGCAATGTTTGCTCTGAGACTGTTATTGGAGAAATACAGAGAAGGTCAGAAGGAGTTGCTTTGTGTCTTTGTAGACTTGGAGAAAGCATATGACAGGGTGCCTAGAAAAGAGTTGTGGTATTGTATGAGGAAGTCGGGAGTGGCAGAGAAGTATGTAATAATGGTACAGGATATGTACGAGGGTAGTATGACAGTGGTGAGGACTGCAGTGGGAGTGACAGTTCCGTTTAAGGTGGAGGTGGGATTACATCAAGGATCAGCTCTGAGTCCTTTCTTATTTGCAGTGGTGATGGACAGGTTGACAGATGAAATCAGACAGGAGGCCCCGTGGACTATGATGTTTGCAGATGACATTGTGATCTGTAGTGAGAGTAGGAATCAGGTTGAGGAGACTCTGGAGAGGTGGAGATATGCTCTAGAGAGCAGAGGAATGAAGGTCAGCAGAGCTAAGACAGAATATATCTGTGTAAATGAGAGCGAGGGTAGAGGAATGGTGAGGATGCAGGGAGTAGAATTGGTAAAGGTGGACGAGTTTAAGTACTTGGGATCAGCAGTTCAGAGTAATGGTAAATGTGGAAGAGAGGTGAAGAAGAGAGTACAGGCAGGGTGGAATGGGTGGAGAAGAGTGTCAGGAGTGATTTGTGACAGACGAGTACCAGTAAGAGTGAAAGGGAAGGTCTACAAGACAGTAGTGAGACCAGCTATTTTATATGGGTTGGAGACAGTGGCATTGACAAAAAGGCAGGAGTCAGAGCTGGATGTGGCAGAGTTAAAGATGTTAAGATTTGCACTCAGTGTGACTAGGATGGATAGGATTAGGAATCAGTATATTAGAGGGTCAGCTCATGTTGGACAGTTTGGAGACAAAGCAAGAGAGATGAGATTGCATTGGTTTGGACATGTGCTGAGGAGGGATGATGTGTATATTGGGAAAAAGATGCTAAGGATGAAGCTGCCAGGTAAGAGGAAAAGAGGAAGGTCTAAGATAAGGTTTATGGATGTGGTGAGAGAGGACATGCAGGTGGTTGGTGTGACAGAGCAAGATGCAGAGGATAGGAAGAAATGGAAAGAGATGATCCACTGTGGTGACCCCTAACAGGAAAAGCCGAAAGATGATGATGATGATGATTACTTCAACTACCCCTCCTGTTTTATGCTACCAGGAAGTGAGTGAAACTGTACACGCATATAAAATAACAATGCAGGTGACTCAGTAGATTGTGCACTTTGCTCTGGTGCTAGAAGACTAAATGGTTGTGGGTTCTATTCTTACACCAGGTGGTTGCAGTAATTTTTCTAATACTGACAGTTCAGTGCAGCACAAAGGAGGGGTGCTGCAATCCTGACTGTGCTAACCGTTGGATGAGACCTTAAACAGAGGTCTCATTCTCTCATCTACTTGACTCAGTGGGATTCAGGTAGATGTCAAAGGTCTCCACAGCACTTATTAAAAAGTGCAGGGGAAGTTTCCTCATACCCTGGCCAAGTATCTCCTAGTCAGCATAAGTACCACCTTGAGTCTCCCATGAAAAGATGCCACTGGCCTCAAGGAGGACTAATTCAGTCAAGAAAGAGGAAATAACAAATCCACTGAACTGCATATACAGGCCTCTAAAAGTCTGTTTTTCTAAGAAGTGTGTTTGAGTACAAGATGAATATTATGATATTTACATAAATAAGGGCAACTGTGGCAGTAGAAAATGACAAAGGTAATTCATGTACTCTTTGTGAACATAAGGACTAGATGTAGGTTCATAGGAGATTCCTAGGCTAACAACTTAAGGGCCCTAACAAACATAGCCAGTATCACCCAGTTCTACCTAATATATGGCCCCTAGGGGCAAGATTGAGGCATGGATTTGTGCATATCCATTGAGTGTCTTACAGATTGCCCCTGTCCATATGGAACATGGGGTGCGAATTTGCAAATCCACATCCATTGATCCCAAATGCATTTGAAGAGGGCCAGAGAAGGGCTCTGCTTAATGTGAATAGAAAGCCTGTTCCAAAGAAGGGGCAATCTCTGAGACACATGCCTTTTCCTCTCTCTCTCCAGCATGTTTTGTTAGAGTCTATGACAATGTTTAGATCCCTAGATCATGTGACCCTAATGCTGCTTGATTTGTAGATGTGTAGCAGCTCCACTGAGCTGAATTTGAAAGTGCCTTGTAGTTCAGGCATAGGTCACCCCTTAATAGTCAGTAGAAGGCAGAGTAAAGGGATGGAGCTTTTAGTCTATCTGCATAGTTCATGTTGTTTAGACCTTATATTTTCTTTGTGAGGAATCTCTGAGGTCACTTCAGCTTATGTAAGTGCCTAATCAATTACATGAAAATGGTGGATTGTACTTCATTATTCATCTAATGAGAGCTGAGTATAGTGGAACTATAATTCCCTTGGATCTGTATTGGTCCAGTGAGAGCTGAGTATAGTGGAACTATAATTTCCTTGGATCTGTATTGGTCTAATGAGAGCTGAGTATAGTGGGACTATAATTCCCTTGGATCTGTATTGGTCCAGTGAGAGCTGAGTATAGTGGAACTATAATTTCCTTGGATCTGTATTGGTCTAATGAGAGCTGAGTATAGAGGGACTATATTTCCCTTGGATCTGTATTGGTCCAGTGAGAGCTGAGTATAGTGGAACTATAATTCCCTTGGACTGTATTGGTCCAGTGAGAGCTGAGTATAGTGGAACTATAATTTCCTTGGATCTGTATTGGTCTAATGAGAGCTGAGTATAGTGGAACTATAATTCCCTTTGACTGTATTGGTCTAATGAGAGCTGAGTATAGTGGAACTATAATTTCCTTGGATCTGTATTGGTCTAATGAGAGCTGAGTATAGTGGAACTATAATTTCCTTGGATCTGTATTGGTCCAGTGAGAGCTGAGAATAGTGGAACTATAATTCCCTTGGATCTGTATTGGTTCAGTGAGAGCTGAGTATAGTGGGGCTATAATTCCCTTGGATCTGTATGCCATACATTTTCCTTATCATTTGTGCCACATAAAAAGATTTCCTCACCACTGTGGACACATGGCAGTCAAAGTTCAGGCTGCTATCTATCTGTGTTACCTAGATCGCTCACCTCTGAGTTTACTCTAGTGAATATGCTATCGATTGTGTAAGTTGCAGGGGTATTTGAGTTCCCAAAGGGTATGATAATGCATATTTTTGAATTTTGTTTTAAGCCATTGTTCTGACACCAATTATTTGTTTGATCTAGACCCTCCTGAAGGACATCTACATTGTTAGGTGACTCAGTGATTTCCCCTGGTTTGCAGTCATCAGTAAATTTTGACATCCAGAGGCCTTCCACATTAGGCTTGATGTCAGAGAAGTATATTGCAAATGGGAGTGGTCCCAGTACTGAGCCCTGTGGCACACCAGTAGTAACTGGTCTGGTCCCAGTACTGAGCCCTGTGGCACACCACTACTAACTGGTCTGGTCTCAGTACTGAGCCCTGTGGCACACCACAAGTAACTGGTGTGGTCTCAGTACTGAGCCTGAGGCATACCACTAGTAACTGGTCTGGTCCCAGTACTGAGCCCTGTGGCACACCACTAGTAACTGGCCTGGTCCCAGCAGTGAGCCCTGTGGTACACCACTAGTAACAAGTCTGGTCTCAGCAGTGAGCCCTGTGGCACACCACTAGTAACTGGTCTGGTCCCAGTACTGAGCCCTCTGGCACACCACTAGTAACTGGTCTGGTCCCAGCAGTGAGATCTGTGGCACACCACTAGTAACTGGTCTGGTCCCAGTACTGAGCCCTGTGGCACACCACTAGTAACTGGTCTGGTCCCAGCAGTGAGCCCTGTGGCACACCACTAGTAACTGGTCTGGTCCCAGTACTGAGCCCTGTGGCACACCACTAGTAACTGGTCTGGTCCCAGCAGTGAGCCCTGTGGCACACTACTAGTAACTGGTCTGGTCCCAGTACTGAGTCCAGTGGCACACCACTCGTAACTGGTCTGGTCCCAGTACTGAGCCCTGTGGCACACCACTAGTAACTGGTCTGGTCCCAGCAGTGAGCACTGTGACACACCACTAGTAATTGGTCTGGTCACAGCAGTGAGCCCTGTGGTACACCACTATTAACTGGTCTGGTCCCAGTACTGAGCCCTGTGGCACACCACTAGTAACTGGTCTGGTCCCAGTACTGAGCCCTGTGGCACACCACTAGTAACTGGTCTGGTACCAGCAGTGAGCCCTGTGGCACACCACTAGTAACTGCTCTGGTCCCAGTACTGAGCCCTGTGGCACACCACTAGTAACTGGTCTGGTCCCAGTAATGAGCCCTGTGGCACACCACTAGTAACTGGTCTGGTCCCAGCAGTGAGCCCTGTGGCACACCACTAGTAACTGGTCTGGTCCCAGTACTGACCCCTGTGGCACACCACTAGTAACTGGTCTGGTCCCAGCAGTGAGCCCTGTGGCACACTACTAGTAACTGGTCTGGTCCCAGTACTGAGCCCTGTGGCACACCACTAGTAACTGGTCTGATCTCAGTAATGAGCCCTGTGGCACACCACTAGTAACCGGTCTGGTCCAAGCTGTGAGCCCTGTGGCACACCACTAGTAACTGGTCTGGTCCCAGCAGTGAGCCCTGTGGTACACCACTAGTAACTGGTCTGGTCCCAGCAGTGAGCCCTGTGGCACACCACTAGTAACTGGTCTGGTCCCAGTACTGAGCCCTGTGGCACACCATTAGTAACTGGTCTGGTCCCAGCAGTGAGCCCTGTGGCACACTACTAGTAACTGGTCTGGTCCTAGTACTGAGCCCTGTGGCAAACCACTAGTAACAGGTCTGGTCCCAGTACCGAGCCCTGTGGCACACCACTAGTAACTGGTCTGGTCCCAACAGTGAGCCCTGTGGCACACTACTAGTAACTGGTCTGGTCCCAGTACTGAGCCCTGTGACACACCGCTAGTAACTGGTCTGGTCCCAGAAGTGAGCCCTGTGGCACACCACTAGTAACTGGTCTGGTCCCAGCAGTGAGCCCTGTGGTACACCACTAGTAACTGGTCTGGTCCCAGCAGTGAGCCCTTTGGCACACCACTAGTAACTGGTCTGGTTCCAGTACTGAGCTCTGTGGCACACCACTAGTAACTGGTCTGGTCCCAGCAGTGAGCCCAGTGGCACACTACTAGTAACTGGTCTGGTCCCAGTACTGAGCCCTGTGGCACACCACTAGTAACTGGTCTGGTCCCAGTACTGAGCCCTGTGGCACACCACTAGTAACTGGTCTGGTCCCAGCAGTGAGCCCTGCGGCACACCACTAGTAACTGGTCTGATCCCAGCAGTGAGTCCTGTGTGGTACACCACTAGTAACTGGTCTGGTCCCAGTAGTGAGCCCTGTGGCACACCACTAGTAACTGGTCTGTTCCCAGTACTGAGCCCTGTGGCACACCACTAGTAACTGGTCTGGTCCCAGTCTGAGCCCTGTGGCATACCACTAGTAACTGGTCTGGTCCCAGTCTGAGCCCTGTGGCACACCACTAGTAACTGGTCTGGTCCCAGCAGTGAGCCCTGTGTCACATCACTAGTAACTGATCTGGTCCCAGTACTGAACCCTGTGGCATGCCACTAGTAACTGGCCTCATGCTGGATCTTGATACACCCAATTTAACCACGTGTGTCCTGTCCATCAGCCAACTTGCATCCCATCTGGTGACATTGGGATTTATATCTAGTTTTGTGAGTTTATTTCTAATACCTGAGTAGAGATCTGTGTCAAATGCCTTGGCCATGTTGAGGTAGGTGACATTTGCTCTTTTACCCTTATCCATGGCCCTGGTGACTTTCTTAAAGAAATCCACCAGATTCAAAAGGCATCACCTGCCTTTGACAAAGCCGAGTTGGGTCAGGTCCAGTATTTGAAGGTCTCCAATGTCATTATTTATCAGGTCTATCATTATTCTTTCCCTGGCCTTACATATACGACTAGTCAAACGTCTGGGTTTGTAATGTCTTGGGTCAGTAGATGTTCCCCCTTTATGCAGAGGGATGACTATTGCTTTCGTTCACTCTACTGGGACAAAGCCAGTCCAGAGGCTGTGGTTAAACCACAGGTTAGAGACCTGCTACAACAAAATCGCAAAATTCGCCACAGGGGCATCCTACCGTAGTCACCACTGTCTCTCACTTGCTGAACTGGGCTGGCTTGAACTCCCTCACCTCCTTCAGTGGTATCAACTCTCACTCACCCACAAACTAGTAAACCATCCACTAAATGTCCCATCCCTCCAGAATCTACTCCAACCCGATCGCACCACCAGACCACTAAGATCCAGCAACAAAAATCACTTGCAGATCAGTAAAGCCAATAACTCTGCTGGTGAAGCACTATTCTCTTGTGCCATAGCCAAATTATGGAACTCCCTTCCACCCACAATTACCTCCGTACCATCATGCACCAACTTCAAAACTTTATTAAAAGCGCACCTAAAAACATGCTGGCTATGCCCTAGCAACTGCCGCTCTAATATCATCCACCCCATCCAACTACTACCTTCTTTCACCTCCACTAACTACCTTGATGATAGCAAGCTCAGATGCTCATAAGCCTAGTAATTATTATACAGCAGGAACTTCTCATTGTTACATTTGTTAATGCCTGTTATGTACTTCACAGATAAAGATTCTAGTTGTCTACTGATGTACTATGTTCTTCATCTGTAAATATGTTGTAAGTAATTTCTGTGTTAAATTGTTAATCACTATGTAATCCAATGTAACTACTGTCTGTTTATTTTACTGTGGAGCTTTTCTCCCCGGGCCTCCGCTGAAATTGGACCCACGTCCAGTCGGACACACCCGGTCAACAAATTTAAATAAATAAATAAACAGAGATCCTAATGGACCTGATAAGTCCTGATTTAAGCTGTTTAAGAGGCAATATGGTATATTGTCAGGCCCCATTGAAGCCATGTTTTTAAATTTAGAGAGTGAACTGGCAACCTGTTCTTTGGTGATAATTGGTGGTGGAGTGGACGAGGATATTTCTTGGGGGAGAACTGAAGGTGATGGGAAGGTGAAATTTGAGGCAGCAGATTTACTAAATCTTCCAGGTGAGTACAGGAGATGCCATCTACAAATAATTCTGCACATTGTTGGGTATTGCCCTTAAGATTATATACATAACTGAAAAGTGCCTTATGGTTATCCATAGACTTATCTATGTTATCCATAGACTTGGATACTATTTTTTTATTTCAAAGTCTGCTTTCAGAGACATGACTATTTCTCTGATTCACTTGTTTAGACTAATGAGGGACATATTGCTCTGTTGTGTACATCCCCTCTTACTTCTCAACAAGATTTTCTTTATTTTGTTGTACAACCTATTAATGCCAGGAGCCCACTAGGGTGGCTTCTTTTTGCAATTTGACATGGGTTTATTTTGGTCTAGTACTGCTGTTTCCCTGCACTTGTTCATATGGTCATACAGGACTTCTGTGTACACCTCTACATAGGTTTCTGTGTTTTCTGGATTTGGGGGAGCTTGGAAGCTAGCTATGCTGTCCCTTATTAGGTGATACTTTACCTTAGGGAAGTTCTTAAAAGTTTTTGGGGTTAGGTGGGTGGACTAGTTTTATCTTTATTTCAAATGGCACCACTTTATGATCTGATTTTACTAGTGAGGCCATAACACTGAGGGTACAATACTTTCCCATACTTGTGTGTATCAGATGTAGGATATTTGCTCCCCTAGAGGGAGTGCAGACTAGCTGCTCCAGGGCATTTGAATTTACAAAGTTAAGAAATCTTTAGGTCTGCATGTTAGTGGTTGTGTATGTATCCCAGTTAATGGAGGGGTAGTTAAAATCAGCCATGAGTATGGTATTGGCCTGGATGGTGAGTGATTCTAGTAAATTCTGGTATGATCTATGGGTTTCCTTGCTCATAGTGGAGGACCTGTAGCAGTGAGAATATGGTAATGAATTTTCCCATGGTTAGCTGGACATGGCGTAACTCAAACATGTCATATTGCTTAACCAGCCTTGAGGTGTTCTTATACCTTATGTAGATACACCTCCACCTTTTGCTCTTTCATGGCAGTGGGTGGCTACAATGTATGAAAGACTTTACAGCTATACACTGCTGGAATGCTTTCCATGGCTTTGAACTATATGCTTCAATTACTGCACAGATGTCAGCATTCTCCAGAGTAAGGGAGCTTCTAAGGAGGGCATTTTTTTGTTGAGACTCCTATCATTAAGCAGTAACACATTTAGCTTGTCCTGGGTAGCATTTGTTATGTTGGAAGGTTTGTCTGTTTGGCAATACTAAAAAGGCACTATAGGAGTGGATAATATTTTGGCCAATTTCAGAAAACTGAGAGGTGACAGGTGAAGACCACCTCCAACAAAGCAGCATGGCCTATCAATCATGTCCCCCCAGGCTGACAAGTATTGGACCCCTTTGGAATGACAACAGTAGGTAAGCCAATTGTTAAGGTTGATCATTTTTTGTCAGTATTGTGGCATCCTCCTTGGAGACGGTAGGATGCTGCTCAGTACTAGGCTCATACCTGCCTGTGACACATATCCTGTGAGCTCAAGCATGTCTCTCTTCATATAGTCAAAGGAGGAACATCTCAGGTCATTCAAGCCCACATGGACTATGACTGTGCCATACTGGTACTTAGGGTTGAGTGATCTGAGTGCTTGCATGCTCTGGTGAATTCCGGCCCCTAACAGGAAACTAACTGTAACTTTCCCCTTATCCAGCTTGGTAAGAGAGACATCAGTGTGTCTCACAATGGAGTCTTCTATGACCAGAATATTGAGCCATGGAGTGTTTCGCCTTATGGGCTTTGTAGTTGAGGCACAGTGAAATGTGGCTTTATGTGTTGTGATAGGAATTGTGTTCTTTGTGTACATGCAGAGTTTCTGAGAACTGCTCCTGAAAAGCCTTTGAGGTTTGGGTAAGTTACATGTGAGCATCTTTGCATATGTGGGTCTATGTGTGTGGTCCTTTGTGGACAAAGTGAGTGATATGTGTGAGTTGCTGACAACCTGTTTGTTGCTATTTGTGTCTGTATGTTAGAGTCTAGCTCCAGTGTCAATGTGCAACTACATCTCTCACAGACTGTATTTGAGAATTAAGTGGGTGTCAATGTACAAAAGGCAATTGTTACTTTGTCTCAGGATACCCATGTCCACCAAGCTGGATGCAGAGATAGCAGGAAAGTGCCTATCCATAGTTACAGGTCCTAAAGTGTACTTGAAAGTATAGGAGTGGAGGGTGTTTGTAACTGGATGAGGGAAGTATGCTTAATTGGTGTGATATGTAGCTAACCTAAGCAGCAATGCAGCCCAGCACCAAAATAGCTGCTCTCTAAACAGCAGTAGTTCTGGGTACAACAATAAGGTAACAGCACTACAAACTTTCACAGTAGAGTGAAAATAACCAGTGTTTCCAGATGTTTGCATCTGTACAGGGAACTGGCACGGTGAGCAGCTCCATGCAAATGGGCTGAATTTATACCAGCACTGGAAATCCCCTCAATTGTATAGAATTTATAAAGGCACTATAGACAAGGTATCTGACTATTAATCCCTCCAGCCAATAAAACTATGTGCTGAAATCTCTAGTGTGTTTCCCCAACTTATACAGACCAGGCTACCACCCAGTGCCACTAGATGGAAAATCCACTGACCTCTTGATGTAATAACACAGAAAAGTGTTTTCTATAGTGTAAAACACACTACTTTATCCAGCAGCTAGCTAGATAATGAATTCATAGCAAGTAAATCAGCAGAACATACAACAAGAGGCAAATTGCACTTTTTTATAAAAAATAAGCCCAAGGAAAGGCAAATAAATAATTCAAGATATAAATGGCAGTGTATAACGGGAGAAGCTTATAAAGCACAATTTACAGTAAGTGATGGGCAGCTTAAAATCACCAAATTTGAAAAGCAGATCAAGGAATGACAGGGTGAGTGGGTAGGAAATAACCATCAAAGAGTCACAAACAGTGCTTGTAGTTTTTGCAGGCTTTGAGCCTAATCAGAAAAGACAAAGACCCAGAACTTCCCTGTGCATTTAAGTATCACTCAAAAAACAAATTAACCAATGGGAAAAACACATGTGAAATGTGCAGCCTAGATAATTTAAGTGTCTATCTACCACATACAGAAAAAACACCGGGCCAAACAAATTTCTTAAAACAGGAAACAAAATGGAGCAGGTAAAACAGAAAGCAGAATGCAGTTCTATCAGTTTAACCAACTCACAGACAAATAATATAGGTTTACTAAACTTTAATTTCCTTATCCAGCAGGGAATCACCAACTGTGTCTAACTGCCACATAGAACAAAAACTCTAGGCCAAGAAAATGTCTTAATGCAATGAAAACTTAAAATACTCATTCCAGTGACTATACAATTCACTAAAGTTATACTCAAAGCTGTAGATAGATCATTCAATGCCCTGGACAATGCCCCTAACTGGCATTCTCCCTCGAACAAACTGCAAACCCCACAAAATGGTCAACAGAAGAGTTATTAGCCTCTTTCCTTAAACACAATGACACTTTCATGTGTCTAATCCAGCAACCCGCAGTTATATGCATCCATAATAGCTCTTTGCTGTCTTTACTATCTGAAAGTCATTTATGCATTGAAGCAGTTTCTTAGCTTAAGATGGCAGTATTTTAGAGTAGAGCTTCAGTGCAGCTATGTATGAGGGTAAAGCCAGCTGTATAGCAGCCTGAGCTAAAAAGGCTTATCAGAAGTGGTTACTTCTAATCTTAGAATGATTCTTGTGAATGCCCACAGAGACATCTAATGGAAGAAGGGATCTTTGGAAGAGTGTAGAAAGAGAATGTTTGCATTTCCAGGGAGGCAGCAGTGATTAACTCTTGAAATCTGCCCATTATACCCCCTAACTGCTTACACATTGGGTAGCTGCCTCCTTTACCCTGGCATGCTATGACACTGGTAATGAAGCAACCAATGAAATCCATACAAAGTGGCACTGTTTGTAGTGGGTAACAGAATCTGATAAAACAAGCCAAAGATAATGCAGCCAGAGTGTAAGATGTAGATATTCAGCAATTACAAATACCAGACCATTAGGATAAAAAAAACATAAAAAGGAGATAAAAACGATCATCTGCATTCATTGGAGCTGGGTACATGACAAGAAGTTTGAGCTGCCAAAAAAGATAAAGAACTAAGATCATGTTGAAAGGTAATACTGTAAATAAAAGTTTGTATCGGTGCGTACAGTGCTAGTCAGTAGGGAGGGGAATTAGTGCTGCAAAACTAGCATTACAGGGATGGAATAATTTGACTGATTTGATCAGGGTGCTGAAGGCTAATGTAAGTATTTTCTCCAAAAACATGGCTAGAGCTTGTACCAGATTTACCATTATATTTCAGTTACTGCATGGACAGACAAATTCCGAGGTTGCGCCTTCACAGCTGGCGTATTATGGAAACACTTTAACTAGAAACCGGACCATAAATATAAAAACATTTGCTCAGCAATGCATAATTAATATCGCCCTTATAACCTTATAACCTTATGACCATATGAACAAGTACAGAGAGGCCCTTATAACTCAATTAATGTGGCCTAGACAAAGTCTCACCAGGAAAGAGAGTAGGGACACCACACCCACACAAATAGCACTTTAGTGAATTGATCATTTAACTGAAACTTTGGCTAAATATCTATTCTAGAACAGTCTGGTTTCCATAAAGAAAGGGCTTCTATCCCCATCCATCATTTAAACTTAACACACACACACCAAGGGGAGCGTACTGTTATATTTTATGCTATTAAATGCAGGATTTGTGCACTTTGAGGCAGGGAGAGGGCATCTACCTTTGACCCCATAATGGGTCACATTGTTTGCTTTATCTTGCCTGGTTTCATTTCTCACATTCAGGAAAATAACATTTATCCCATTTTGTAGCCCCCCCCCCCATGTAACATGCCATTAGAGACACCAAGCAAAAAGTGAATAAGGTCTTTATGCTGATTCCCACACATTAAATAAAAAGCATGCTCATACAGTTACAGTGAGGTTTACTCCATCTTGTTCTGGCTTTCTGCACAGAAGATGCATATTCACATATTTGGAAGGTTATTATCTCACACATGATCTTAATAAGCTAACCCAAAAAATCTATTCAAAGTGAAAAAAAATGTAAAAAATCTTTTCATCTTCTGCTAAGATCTGAAACTGTATAAAATGAGCATTATTGTTTTGTGTGCATTCTTGCCCTTACTTTTAATTTTTCACATTACATTGTTTTATCTGGTGCCTTAAAATTTTGCAGCCAGTATGGGATGGGTGGTGTTGACACAGTGGTTAAGGTGTCTGCCTTGCAGACGCAACGTTTAGGGTTTTAATCTCACATGGGGTAATTGACTAGGCTTAAAATAGCCTACAATGCTAGTTAGCCTGCAACTAATCTATGAACTAAGTGTAATTTTGGATGTACCTCAGTTATTGATTTTAGGTTTAAACCTGTATTAGCTCTGGTGTGAAACAAAGCAAGTTACGTTCAAAGGCTGGATCACATGGCGGCATCTGCTGAGGTAAATCATACATATCACACCTGTACTCTATAATTTTTAAGCAATGCTATACCTGAGTCATCCTTTAATCTAGCTTTTACTTCTTCTTTGGTATTAGTTTATTAACTTTATTTATTATTTTATTGTTTATTCAATTTTAAACATCAAATGTGTGCCTGCCCTGTGCTGAAAAGTGGTTGCCATATTCCTCCCAAAGGAGTAGTCCTTGCACTGTAAGACCACTTGCTAAGTTTAGCCATTGTCCCTCCTCTTGACCAGTAGATTTCACTTTATATGCTGGTTAATTAGTCCCCTAGCTTCCTGATTTCTGCATTTAGTAAATGAAAGAAAACCTGCTCTACGTTGTGCCTCCTTGTTAATTACTTTGTAGAGGCTATAAAATTATTGCGGTCTATAACAACTGATCAAATGTCAATAATAAATAAACAAAGAAAAAAAAAACTCCCTAAGAAGATTAGAAAATTTCCCACCTTCAGCTGATGACACACTATTTGGATGGAAGCGGCCATTTGTTTGTGCATAGCATCTCAGTGGACTTTGCACTTTAAAAGATTTAAGCATGTTCATGGGACATTATGCTGTAATATTAGTGCAATTATAATTTCCATCAATATTGATGGCTGGAGTATTCCCTTACGATAAAATATTTGTAACTACTTATGTGAGTCACTGGATTCCCTGCAATCATGTGCCAATTCCAAACACCTGCACTAATCTTTCCGGCAAGTTCTGTAGCACAGTGATTTAATACTGTTCTTATACACTTTGTGTTCTTCTGTTACATCACACACTGACATTATTACTTGCAAACTGATGTTCACTTTCTTGTAATTTGCAGCCATAAAACCAACCTTGAAAAGACAGCTCTGAGAAAATCAGTTGTTTGTGTAGCTGTCTCAGAATAACAGCAATGTGTTTTAGGTTTTTCTGAGTGTGACTTACATATCAAGTATATTAGTTATTGGAAATGACCAACACAAGCCACACAGATGTTTTATGATTGTACATTTGGCTTTTCCCAGCATAGAAATGCTGCAGTCCTGACACTGATGAGTGCACATACATACATAAATGTCGTATTTCTTTTTTATCCAGCTGTGACCACCATATCATACTGTGTACTGCATTCATCACATTTTATAGCCTTGTACTGTGTTTGGTTACATTTGCACTCTGCAGGACCATGCCCTTTTAGAATCAGAAGTCTAAATGATGTGGTTACACAGCAAACACACATTGTAGTCAAGGGGATAATAAATGCATTACAATCACTATTTACCAATGAAATGCTTGGAAAAAGGAAAATCTGAGTAAACTATTAATGATTAAACAAATACACATTAATCTTCCATTAAACTAAATAAAATGGTAAAAAATTATAAAGTTTTGCGGAGAGAAAAGCTAACACCATGCATTCTTTACTCACTTTAGGCTTATACACCTCAGTAATACCAAAAGGAAACTTCACCTTAGTGTAACTTATAAACATAACTAAAGCCGTGATGCATTTATCTGCACACAGAGTTAGCTGTAAAATACTCCTGAACTAGATGTGGCGATTGCATATGTGCATAATAAAACATTGCACTCTTAATACTTTAAAATACTTTGTGGAAACATCCCTGCTACCCATGACACGTTTACTTACTGCTACAGGATTTTAGCTGTTACCTCCAACCATGTAAATGAACACATGCCTGTATTTCAGCAAGCATAATATAAATACAGTGTCATTTCTCTGGTAACATAGTCGAGTGAACATCTGTCTGAGAATCACCCCCTCTTTGTCAGTCATTACCGACTGCACAGTTTTCCATAACACTGTATGATAATTGTTTCTGAATACCACCTCTTGAGTGTTGTTAGCTGGATCTCAGGATTTCTTTCACGTTGCTATGATACATTAAGAGGCTACAGCAATGCAAAGTCAGAGATGCCATTTTGTGGGGTTGTTTTCCTCTGATTTAATTATCTTTTGTTGTGTGTTTTTTTTTTTTTTTTGTTTATAAGTTCCTTTACATGAACAATGTTGTTTCTTTTTTATTTTGAGTGTCTAGTTACTTTTTTGTTTTATATTAGTGTAGCTATAGCAAAGCTACAGCCTACAAAGAAGCATGTAGACAGACAGGTGTAGAGTATAAATATGATAATGTAGGTAGTGGGTACCTGATGTTCTGATGGGACAGGTAGAGTGGAAATAAACAAGAAATATGCTCACTGCAGTTTTACTACGTTCATATAAATGCTCTGATTCCACCCTGTACATATGATCAGTGTTTACGACAGATGTGTGTTTGCCTCTATGTATACATATACAGATACTCACGTATATACGATCACACATATATCTATCAATAAATAGATGTAGATAAGATACATACATATATGAGTCTCATGTTTTCTGCTGAGTGCATGTTTCTGTACAGTAATTATCTAATGTCTTGTTTTATTGTTTTGCCTTTTTGTCAAAATGTGCATTATAATAATTAGAGGTCACAGTACAGTGGGCTTTAGAATTTAATCTTTCCCTCAGAGTTGTGTGATCGCAGGCATGGTATATGTAAAGTGTAGGGATGTGAGTTGTAGAGCCACTCCCAAGGACTGCCTTTCTAAAAATCTATACATATATGGGTCACCTGTACTTGTTTGAAGTGTACTCTGATTGCATTTCATTCAAATTAAAGCGATCATATGCAATGCTTGGAATTAATTGGCTTAGTAAGATAAATCTGTTACCAGAAAAATTAATAAGGCTGTTTTTTTTTTTTGTAGATTTTTTTTGTTTAAAGTTTAAATGCTTACTTAGATTGAAAGGGTTCCACTATGAAACTCTGACGTCCTGAATGTCACAAAAAAAAAATCTGAAGCAAATAAGGAAAAAAATCAGCTTTAATTGTTTTATGCCATGAATTTATATGTAATCCAACTCCACAGTTGCGACAACTCAAAGAAGGGAGATGTCTCCCAAAACAAGGGAATATTACTGACACACACTTCAAAACAATTCTGAAGCAAACAAGGAAAAAAATCAGCTTTAACTGTTTCATGCCATGAACTTATATGTAATCCAATTTAACAGTCGCAGCAACTCAAAGAAGGGAGATTTCTGCCAAAACAAAGGAATTATTAGTGGCGCACACTTCAAAACTGCATCAGCAATGATTTCCTCTGGGAGACAGTGCTCAGTGTTATGCCTGTCCTCTTTTTTTCTTTTTTTTTTGTGCTACTGATGTGACACTCGAGCAATTTCTTCTTGGTAAACCATTGAAGGTTAGTTCCATATAAGTTCTATTCTATACTAGAAATTAATTGTGTTATATTACTGTTTTTCTTTGTAAAATGTGCCTTTGTTGTTTTGAAATACAGCTGATGTGTCAAGAATCATATGTCTGGATAAAATGTACTTATCTGACAAAGATGGCCTGCAGCTGTCTCTAGACGTTCAGATATTAACTAAAATATCTCCTCTTCTGTAGTACTTTAGTACTTTTTTATACAATGCCAAACTGAAAATACCTCCAGCTTAGCAAAATCAGCCCAAGGGAATCCAAATGTGTTACTGCAGAGTGCCAGGAGCTGAAACAAGAAACTTTACTCCCTCCAAGCTTTCTCCACCTCAAAGAATGGAGAGATCTGAGCAGTTGCTAAGATATGGTTTAAAACCACAGAGACAATGCCTACCACCTATTTCAACCAGCTGCTACACAGGCAGAGACTGAGGGTGGAGGTTTCTCGATCTATATTAAAACAAAGATACTTCAAAGCTGGTTAGACAAAATGACATGCTTGACCTTCTTCATATCAACATTACCATAGGCAGAGTCTCCTGTCATATCCTAGCATGCTATAGATCACCGACTATGACCCAAAAAATACATATACTTATACCTACTGGAGACACTTACCATTCAACCCCATTCTTTATTCATGGGAAACTTTAACTACCTCTCTATAGACTGGTAATTCTACGTGACCCAAAACCTGCAGGCTCAGAGATTCCTGGACATTGTAAACACAAACACCCTGGAATAGTTAGTCCATTTGCCCACTATGGTTACAAATATACCAGATGTAGTACTCAAATGTGTAGGAGACCCCTCATGTAGTGTCCTCTCTAGTAAGGTCAAACCGTAAAGCTATCTCCTTTGAAACAAAAATCAGTGATGGTAAACTGCCTGTTATTAAGGGATTACCTGACAAAATTGTAAGCCCCTCCAAACATGGATAACACAGCTGGCTATGAAAAATTGTAAACAGAAACCCTGTACAATCATGTTAATGAATGCACAGTGAAAGCTGTGCTACCAGAAACAAGCCCAGAAGAAACAACCAAAAAAAAAAAAAATAAGTACATAAAAATAAACTACCATGTTTGAATCCAAACAAAATCTGATCGTACAATAAAAGGAAAAAGTCATATATCTGAACTGTACAGATTTTTGCCTGATATTTCTGGTCCATTTTTCATATAATTATGGTTTTCTGACAAATCATTAGCAAGTCATCAAAGGTAAAAGTTAGAAATTAATGTCAGGCATTTGAGTTTCAGACTTCATACACTTCAGAAAATACTTATCAGCACAAAATCTGTTATTCCATCAACTTTCTAAGTTTGTGATAATATTTTTTTAAAATGGCCCCTATTTTGGGGCCTTTGCACCCCCATTATTTATGGCTTTGTCCAGATTTCTTGTTCTAACAGGTTGAGTCATAGCTAAAATAAGGATGAGCATCACCCCGTAGGATAAAAAAACTTACTCATAAGACTAAGTAAAGTAGTAAGAAGGGTAATTAAGTTTACCAAAACCAGTTTTGAGGTAAAGCTAGCCCAACAGGCCAAGGTTACCCACAAGGCTTTCTTTAGCTAAGTCCAAAACCTGAAAGGCAGTGCACATCAGTGCGCAGAACTCATTGTTAATGGAATATCAGTGCGCAGAACTCATTGTTAATGGAATATCAGTGCGCAGAACTCATTGTTAATGGAATATCAGTGCGCAGGACTCATTGTTAATGGAATATCGCAGAACTCATTGTTAATGGAATATCGCAGAACTCATTGTTAATGGAATATCAGTGCACAGAACTCATTGTTAATGGAATATCAGTGCGCAGAACTCATTGTTAATGGAATATCAGTGCACAGAACTCATTGTTAATGGAATATCGCAGAACTCATTGTTAATGGAATATCAGTGCACAGAACTCATTGTTAATGGAATATCGCAGAACTCATTGTTAATGGAATATCAGTGCACAGAACTCATTGTTAATGGAATATCAGTGTGCAGAACTCATTGTTAATGGAATATCAGTGCGCAGAACTCATTGTTAATGGAATATCAGTGCACAGAACTCATTGTTAATGGAATATCGCAGAACTCATTGTTAATGGAATATCAGTGCACAGAACTCATTGTTAATGGAATATCGCAGAACTCATTGTTAATGGAATATCAGTGCGCAGAACTCATTGTTAATGGAATATCAGTGCGCAGAACTTATTGTTAATGGAATATCAGTGCGCAGAACTCATTGTTAATGGAATATCAGTGAGCAGAACTCATTGTTAATGGAATATCAGTGCGCAGAACTCATTGTTAATGGAATATCGCAGAACTCATTGTTAATGGAATATCAGTGCACAGAACTCATTGTTAATGGAATATCGCAGAACTCATTGTTAATGGAATATCAGTGCACAGAACTCATTGTTAATGGAATATCGCAGAACTCATTGTTAATGGAATATCAGTGCACAGAACTCATTGTTAATGGAATATCAGTGTGCAGAACTCATTGTTAATGGAATATCAGTGCGCAGAACTCATTGTTAATGGAATATCAGTGCACAGAACTCATTGTTAATGGAATATCGCAGAACTCATTGTTAATGGAATATCAGTGCACAGAACTCATTGTTAATGGAATATCGCAGAACTCATTGTTAATGGAATATCAGTGAGCAGAACTCATTGTTAATGGAATATCGCAGAACTCATTGTTAATGGAATATCGCAGAACTCATTGTTAATGGAATATCAGTGCACAGAACTCATTGTTAATGGAATATCAGTGCGCAGAACTCATTGTTAATGGAATATCAGTGCGCAGAACTCATTGTTAATGGAATATCAGTGCGCAGGACTCATTGTTAATGGAATATCAGTGCACAGAACTCATTGTTAATGGAATATCGCAGAACTCATTGTTAATGGAATATCAGTGCACAGAACTCATTGTTAATGGAATATCAGTGCACAGAACTCATTGTTAATGGAATATCAGTGCGCAGAACTCATTGTTAATGGAATATCGCAGAACTCATTGTTAATGGAATATCAGTGCGCAGAACTCATTGTTAATGGAATATCAGTGCGCAGGACTCATTGTTAATGGAATATCAGTGCGCAGAACTCATTGTTAATGGAATATCAGTGCACAGAACTCATTGTTAATGGAATATCGCAGAACTCATTGTTAATGGAATATCAGTGCACAGAACTCATTGTTAATGGAATATCGCAGAACTCATTGTTAATGGAATATCAGTGCGCAGAACTCATTGTTAATGGAATATCAGTGCGCAGAACTCATTGTTAATGGAATATCAGTGAGCAGAACTCATTGTTAATGGAATATCAAAGAACTCATTGTTAATGGAATATCGCAGAACTCATTGTTAATGGAATATCAGTGCGCAGAACTCATTGTTAATGGAATATCAGTGCACAGAACTCATTGTTAATGGAATATCGCAGAACTCATTGTTAATGGAATATCAGTGCACAGAACTCATTGTTAATGGAATATTGCAGAACTCATTGTTAATGGAATATCAGTGCGCAGAACTCATTGTTAATGGAATATCAGTGCGCAGGACTCATTGTTAATGGAATATCAGTGCGCAGAACTCATTGTTAATGGAATATCAGTGCGCAGAACTCATTGTTAATGGAATATCAGTGCGCAGAACTCATTGTTAATGGAATATCAGTGCACAGAACTCATTGTTAATGGAATATTGCAGAACTCATTGTTAATGGAATATCAGTGCACAGAACTCATTGTTAATGGAATATCGCAGAACTCATTGTTAATGGAATATCAGTGCGCAGAACTCATTGTTAATGGAATATCAGTGCGCAGAACTCATTGTTAATGGAATATCAGTGCGCAGAACTCATTGTTAATGGAATATCAGTGCGCAGAACTCATTCTTAATGGAATATCAGTGCACAGAACTCATTGTTAATGGAATATCAGTGCGCAGAACTCATTGTTAATGGAATATCAGTGCGCAGAACTCATTGTTAATGGAATATCAGTGCGCAGAACTCATTCTTAATGGAATATCAGTGCGCAGAACTCATTGTTAATGGAATATCAGTGCACAGAACTCATTGTTAATGGAATATCAGTGCGCAGAACTCATTCTTAATGGAATATCGCAGAACTCATTGTTAATGGAATATCAGTGCGCAGAACTCATTGTTAATGGAATATCAGTGCACAGAACTCATTGTTAATGGAATATCAGTGCGCAGAACTCATTCTTAATGGAATATCGCAGAACTCATTGTTAATGGAATATCAGTGCGCAGAACTCATTGTTAATGGAATATCAGTGAGCAGAACTCATTGTTAATGGAATATCAGTGCGCAGAACTCATTGTTAATGGAATATCAGTGCGCAGAACTCATTGTTAATGGAATATCAGTGCGCGGAACTCATTGTTAATGGAATATCACAGAACTCATTGTTAATGGAATATCAGTGAGCAGAACTCATTGTTAATGGAATATCGCAGAACTCATTGTTAATGGAATATCAGTGCGCAGAACTCATTGTTAATGGAATATCAGTGCGCAGAACTCATTGTTAATGGAACCGCCTGCATGAAGCTGGAAAATAATGCCAAATCTGCAGGTTAACCAATTCAACTCCAGTTTTATACAACATTCCTGTTCTGGGTTCCCTCCAAGTAATATCATCAAATGTACCCCCCTAACTATACCCAAGGCTAGGAATACTGCATAGATAGGCCCAAATAATATCCCAGAATGCCTCCTAAATAGCATTAAGCATGACCTTTCTGAACTTTTGGAGTCACCATTTAACCATAGACTCTAGACAAGCTCTGTGCCATGTGACTGGAGGACTGCAATGGACATCCCTCTGCACATGAGTAGTCCATCAATGGACACTGAGAACTACCAACTCATAATTCTTATGAGTTTCATATGCAAAGCCGAGGGGAAAGAACTATCATGGATATGATTAATGATGGCATAGGAAACCTACAGACACTGGATCCAACCAAAGCTGTCGAGACCAAACACAGAGAACCAAGTGCTGTCAGGCAGTTCTACTGACATCATTATGTGAGGCACTGAGCAAACTGTTGGAGAAGATGCAGCAATGGGCTTAGGGAATAAGAGGAGGCTTCCTGGTATGTGCAACCCGAAAACAAAGAAAGGATGAAGGATGTAAAGCTTGTTTGTTTTCATATCTCATTTTTAGTTAGTGAAGTCACCTTCATTCCTCCTCTGGATATATTATCCAAATATAAAAATATTACTTTGGCAGTAAATTAATTCTTTTGATACAGATGTTGCTTTTGTTGGTCTCTCTTGCATTTTACTTGACTCATTTGTCTACGCATTTCTTAAGAATGTCTGTTACAAGTGTTAGCAGTCTAATGTGTAGCAGTAGTTTTAGTCTGTTTGAAACCAACGTCTTACTTTCCATGAGGACGATGTGCAATTGTTGGGAGGGTGGCCTAATGGTTAAGGTGTTTGCCTTACAAACAGGAGGTGCAGGGTTTGAGTCTCACAAAGGATAATTGGCTAGGCTTAAAATGACCCACAAGGGCAGTTAGCCTAGTACTAACCTATGAACCTCTATTTTCTATATGGCTTGTCTGGTCTGGGTCTTCTGCCATAAGTACATTAACAAGATATGTTTAAAAGTTGCAGTAATATCCAGGCCAGCGTTTAAACTTTTTCTGTTAACAGGTGATTAGTTTTCTCCATTTCATTCCAAGGTTGGCAGGTATTTCAGTGGAAATGGCGTAGGCCAAAGTTTCCTTGTTAGATTTTGCTTTGGCCTAGTGATGAGGGGGATTGTATAAGAGTTGAAATGAGATTATTTATTTGACGTTTGTTGACCAGGATAGTCCGACTGGGCTTTTGCCCCTTTTCAGCAGATGTCATGGGAGAAAAGCTCCACGTTACAAGTAAGCAAGAGAAATTACAAGACACAGTAATATAAAATACAAGCATAATCAAAATATTCATTACAGTATACGTAAGAGAAAGATATACAGGAACAGAGTAACTAATGCAATGTAGTAAGTAATGAAACAGGTAATAGCAAAATGCTGCACAAAAAAAACATATCTGAACTTTTTACAGTGTTTATCAGTACTATTTCAGGTGGTTTCTTTAGCAGTCTACAGGAGGTGTAGAAATTTAATATGAAAAGCCTTGTTGCAAGATAAGAGTAATAGTAGGGGGATAACAGGACTGAGAAGTGAGGGAGGATGGCGGGTAAGTGAGATATTAGGAAAGGGAGGATGGAGCATGGAGAGCAGGAGGTTAGTTGGGTAGGGTCATTTTTTATTTTAAATTTGTTAACTTGGAAAGTCTGACTTGAAACAAAGCCAATTTTCAGTGGAGGCCCCAGGGAGAAATGCTCCAGACTCATGTCTTTCTAACATGGGAGGAAACCCACATGAATGCAGGGTGGACATGCAGAGTCCGCACAGAAGGCCTCCCAGATGAGAATCGAACCTTAGAACCTCTTGCTGTGAGGTGACAGCACTACCGCTGAACCACTACACCTTATAGGATAAGGAAGGAAATGGAGGAGTGGAGAAAGTGAAGGGGAAGGTCCAAGTGGGCTGGTTACAGGGACAGGTCTAGGTGCTGTTCAGGTAATGTTTGAGTGTTTTCAATTCATGGACATGGGTAATATTTCTGAGGGTCATGGGAAGCTTGTTCCATTGAATAGCTGGGGAATAGCTGTATAGGTTCTGTCCACTAGATTTTTTAGGTTTGTGAATTTGTAAGAGATGGTCAGAGCTTCTGAGAGATCAAGGGGGGTATAGAGGGAGACTAGTGAGGAGATACTGGGGCAGGAGGAGGGTTTGTTCAGGATAGAGTGGATGATCAGAAGTTGAGAAAATAAGAGTTGCTTAGGAAACTCTAGCCAGCTAAGGGGCCTGAGAGGGTGACAGTGGTGTGATTTAGATGGCAGATTAGCAGCAAATCTAGCAACTTTGCTGTAGGTGGTTTCAAGTGTAGAGTAGTTAGTTAGGATTTGCGAGCTATAGAAGAGGTTAACTCATCTAGTGTCCTCCTCAACTCAACATTGAAAAGAAAAAGTCTTTAAAGACTAAAGGAAGCTTTTCTCTACTTCTGCAACTATAGAATCTGTTTGCTAAAGCTGTAACAAGTAACTTGGTGGACTTACTATAGACTAACAAAGTAAGCGATTGACCACTTCAGACATGACAACAAACGTAGTATCAGCATTCATTTAAGAAACCACAATATCACTGCAGCTTCATATATCAATAGTGGAACTGCATTCCTGCACCGTTGACACATGTGCTCCTGCCCCCTGAGACCTTGCACCCGGGGTATCTGCCATATGCACCCCATACTAGGTATGGCTCTTCCTAGATTAATCATCTTAGCCACACAGTTGTATGGTGGTATAGCAGAGTCAAGCAAAACTAACAATTCTTGCTAAACATCTGGATATCACTGTACATACCTTAGCTGGGATTTTTGTAATTGATTTAAGAAATCACATGCATTTTATTAATAGAGTTGTTTTGTCTCAGCTAACACCATTTACTAGATATAAGTTAAGGCCCTGGAGAGGAATAACAGTGTTACAAATTTTTGGGCATTATCCTGTTGAATTATTTCATGTCTATATTCTGGACAATTCGCACACCAAACATGCCTGAAATGTGAATATTTATATTTGTCTAAATCAATTGTGAGCACATTTAGGCCTTAAAGGAAGGAAGTCATATGGGCAGTACTCTGATACAAAGTTACATGCTTTTATTATCAAAATCGTGTCAGATATAATTGGAATTACTGTTACATCATGAAACATGGATTGCCTAAAAATCAGCATGAAAAGAAAGCTCTTCTGGTATCCACTGTACAATTTCAACAGTGAGGTCTGCTTTATTCAGGAGGCACGAGTCCTTCACAGTTTGTTCCTTTAAAGAGGAAATTGATTTCCCAGCTGTTTGCATTGACAAATCCACAATATGTCTAGTATTGCTAACTTGATCAGGTCGAATTGTTCTATTCCATATTCTGCAGACAAATAAAGATGTGAAAAGTAGGTTTATTATTCTCAAGTGTAGCGATCTTTATTATAGGGCTCTAATGTTATCATCAATATACTGTTATGTTCAGATAAATCTAAATTTTAGAAATAACTCTTCCGTAATATTTCCCTATTTAATAATCTTGTTCTGCTAGGTGATGCTTGGACTCTTTTCTTAGGATCACACTTGGATAAACTGAGGGCATTAATTTTACAACAGCATACCGGTCTAGTGTTTTATGATTTTAATCAATGTTCATGATCTTGTTGATAATTGATACATGTTATATTTTGTATCCTTTTTCAGCTTTTTGCCTTTTGCATCTCACACTGTTTTTGAACACCTTATTTGTACCAATCCTTAGACTGTTTTATCAGTTATTGATTCAATATATGCTGGTATACAGCTTTTAAAAATCCATATATTCATTTACAAAATGTTACATGTTTGTTGAATTTACACCATGCAAATTAAAATGTCTTCTTACAAGAACTCCTAGATGTGATTTCTACCTTCAAACCAGGTAAATCTCTAGGCCCTGAAGACTTTGCTCTGTTTTATATAAAAAAAGGTCATACATCAACTAGCTGTTATATTACTGCAAATCCTTAGCAATATCAAGTCATGCTGTATCTCTGAGAAACACTTACATCACTCCAAATCTCAGGGGCTGCCTGTGCTATTGGACTGCCGGACTGCAGCCCCCTCAACTTAAAATAAAGAAAAATAAAGAAATAAAAAGAAAACAAATTGCGGACTTTCACGCATGCGCACTAGTCCGGACTGCTGCTGAGACAGTCTGGAGCATGCACAGATTGTCTCAGCAGCAGTCCTGACTGGGAAACATGAAGAACAGAGCTCCCAGAAGTCTATGCAGTTTTAAACTGCATAGACTGTCCTAGAACTTGCTGGGAAAATGCGTCGGGGTCGGACTGCAATGTCAGCAGTCTGGAATTTGCTGCAGTCTCGTCGGGGATCGATCAGAGTCTGGTGTGGATTGGAGTTTGCAGCGCGGGCGGGTTTTCATACAGGGATTTGGATTTATGCTACAGGGAAAGATCTACTAGGGATTTGGATTTATGCTACAGGTAAGAGTCTGTGTGTGTGTGTGTGTGTGTGTGTGTGTGTGTGTGTGTGTGTGTGTGTGTGTGTGTGTGTGTGTGTGTGTGTGTGTGTGTGTGTGTGAATGCTCCAGGTGCAATATACTGGTGGTTAGACTCATGGTGGTCTGGTAGGGAATACCTCAGGCTTGAACCCTGTATCTTGTATGCAGGTGTTAAAGAGGTGAATTCCCTACCCACCACCATTTGTAAAAAAATTGCAGATTTTTGCCTCATATTTGATCTGATCTGTTCCTCATAATATCTGTGGTTTGTAAATGTTGCAATGCTTGATATTTGATGGTGCAGTGGTAGCATTGTTGCCTCACTGCTGCAGATTCTCAGGTTTGATTCTTGGCTGGGGTGCTGTCTTTGTGGGGTCTGTATCTTCTCCCTGTGTTTGTGTGGGTTTGCTTTTGTGTCCTCCCATATTACAAAGACATGTCTGCATTATTTCTTCCTGGGCCTCTGCTGAAAATTGTTTTTTTGTTCCAAGTCAGACTGTCCTGATTAACAAATGTTAAATAAAATTGACAGACATTTGAATTTCAGACTTCAGGTTTCTGAATGTTTAATTCCTTACATATTTGATGGTGCAGTGGCAGTATTGTTGCCTCACAGCTATAGGTTTTCTGGTTTGATTCTTGGCTGGGGTGCCTTCTGTGTGGAGTCTGCATCTTATCCCTGTGTTTGTGTGGATTTGCTCTGGTGTCCTGCCATTTTACAAAGACATGTGTCTACAGTATTTCTCCCTGGGCCTCTGTTCCGTCAGAAGTAAAATTGACAGGCATTTGAATTTAATACTTCATATTCTTCAGAAAATGTATAGTAAAACAACTTTTTATTCTAGCAATAAATATATAGTAACACAACCTTTTATTATAGCAATTTTCTAAGTTTATAAGATGACTATTTGAAATTTGTCCTTATTTTTGGGACTGTATTACCCTGTTATTGGCTTTATCCAGGTTTTTTGTGCTAAGGCTGACAGCTATGGCAAGAAATGAATTCACTGAATATGTTTGAGGGCTGTATTCCCTCATTACTGGGTTTGTCCAGGTGTTTTGTGCTAAGAGGTTGACAGCTATGGTTAGAACTGAATTCATTAAATGATAGCCATTTAAGTTTCAGTCTTCCTCTCTTTCACAAAGCAGGTGATTTGGCATAGTGGTATGTTGCTCTTGACTGTTTTGCACAGGGACCTTGGCAGTAAAATGCATGGTGGTAACACAGCATTTTATTCTAGCAGCTTTCCAAGATTATACAAGCAATGTTTAATGTGTCCCTGTTTTTTGTCCTTTTGACCCACCCCAATAAATTTGGCTTTTTCCAGATTTCTTGTGCTGCGAAGTTGAGATGCAGTTGAGTATTGAGTAGATTTTACAAGGAGCTGAGAGCTGCAGGGGAAGAGAAGTTTAGTGCTGATTATGCTAAGTCAACGCGCATTGCTAATAGCACAACAGGTTGTGTACTTGCTTTTGATGCAGAAGGTTGTTGGTTCTACTCCCATAAGGGGTGAATGCTGCCATACTGAAAGTTAAGATACTAACTACGAGCCTGTTATCAGTTTGCCATCCATTTCCTATTGCAATATTACTAGCTTATTTTTAATGTAATTTAGGCAATGTATTCCTCAGGGGCATCAGACACTTTATTTTTTGATGAAACCATGAAATATAAAGGTGATTGCTAGCAGCAACCTCTTCATTACAGATTTATTTAATGTGGAATTATTTAGATGACTTTTTTACTACTTCAGAGATTGTGCATATTTACTGATAATAGTGGACTGTAGAAGTTTGAGTAGACTTTTATGATGGAAATGTTCTGAATTGGGCAGTTTTGTCATTGGTGCATGCGTTTTGTTTCATTGTTTACTGGAAAAATGTTCAAAGCAATAGGAAGGTGTATCAGAGAGCACGTGTATGTTTCATATGCAAGGGGCCTATGATTTGAAAACAGCCCAGAATTAATCTTTATCTGCCACGGGTAAAATGTATTTTCTTTGAATGTGGGTTTCAATGTTGTTTCAATGAACGTGAGTTTCAATGGCAGAGAAGTTTTAATGCCAAGTTTGTTTAGCAGATGTCTTAGTGTTTGTGCTGTAAAATGCAAAATAAAACTTTCAAATGAAGTTCAAATCATCATAGAAGTAAATCAGTATGCACATTAGTGTTTATGGTAAATGGAGTAAAATAGCCAAGTAATGGATCATTGGAATGGCTGCAGGGGGAGGCTCTATTCGACCATGGTTTTGTGAGGGGGAAGGGCGTCAAACTTAGGCAGCCCCAGCTGAACCATGCCTCCCAACTGTCCAGATTTTCAAAGAATGAATAGATTTTTTGCTTCTTATTTTTGGTTTATTCCTCATAAATTTGTGTTTTTCTGGCAAATCATTTAGGAATTAAGTCACTAAATAATGACACACTGAGTTTCAGACTTCATAACCTTCAGAAAAATGCATGCTAAAGTAAGACCTGTTCTACCAACTGTCTCAGTTTATACATGAGCAATGTTTAGTACTGTTTATATGTTCCCCCAATATATTTGGCCTTGTCCAGATTTATTGCATTAACATGTTGAGAGGTACATGCAAATAAATTGCTTTATAGAATTAGGCATAGCCAAACCTCTCAACTGTCCCTGATTTTGGCTCAAAATGTTGCTCTTCCCCTAATGATCCCTCCGCAAAAAAGCAATTTTGGAAGAAAACATGGAGGGTTTATAATTAAGAAATAACTGTAATAATCAGTTAGATTACTTTTATTTCAGAAATGCATGTAGATTCTTTTATTTTGTCAGCTGCTCAAGTTAGCAGTACTAATATTAAAGTATCCCTTCTTTGACAGGTTCCCAGCTGTATTGTGTTGCTATTTTATATTTTTACATCATATTTTTGGTCCATTTTTCATAAAATTGTGTTTTTTGGCAAATTAGTGACAAATCATTAAAGATTGAATTTAGAAAATAATGACAGACATTTGAGTTTCAGGTTTCATTCCATTCAGAAAATTCATACTAATGCAAGACCTCTATTATCTTTCTAAGTTTATAAGAGCAATATTTTAAAAATTGTCCTTATTTTTGGGCCTTTGTCCCATTTCTTTGTATGGCGTTGTCCAGATTTCTTGCTCTGAGGTTGAGAGGTATGACAAATGTGTCAGGGCCATCACAAGTCAGCCAGAGACATTTCAAACTGTGACATACTTGTTGCACCCCACTCCCCCATGTAGTGACTCTGGATGTGTCGAAGCAAGGCAAGGAGTAGTTAATCAGTGTAAATGTGCAAAGTATCTCCCCATCCAAGGTAGACACAAGTACTAGAGTGGCTTTTCATCTGTCCTTGATTTTTGCAGAATGGTCTGGTTTCTGTCATATTTTTTGTACTGTTGATTTATGCTTATTACTCAAAGTGCCTGTTGCTCTGTGTTTAAGTAGCAATACTTTAATGACCATTAGGTAAGCTTGGCTGAGACTGCAAGATGCAAGTAAGCTTTAATAAGTTTACTGTTAAAGAATTGCCAACATTGAAAGCCTTTCTGTTGCCATGTAGAGAATACTTAACTAGATAATGTATAAGCCTTGGGTATTGAAATGCATATGCCAGTATTTGTAATAAAGGACAGGATTACATTATTTTAAGAGTTTCATTACACTTGGAGACTTCCAGTCATCTCTGCAGGCTTTACCCGTAAACAGAATGCCAATTGTGTGGTCCATAACCTGTACAGTAATCCTTTTAAGCAATGTATCTTGAGCTTATTTCTTGTTTGCTTTTCATTTTTTACTTTGATCATGTTTTCCCCATGAAACAAGTAGATGTCAGGCAGCAGGTCTTTTTTTAGATAAGGAACATTTTTACAAGTGGGGGCATCAGAGATTTCTACTTTCAGCATGTTACTTGGTACTTTAATAAAGCTGAATATAAATTAGAATTAGAACTGCAGTGCAAGAAGTGGTTTGAGTTGAGTGCTGCTTGTTTTTCTTATACTTGATTTTGACTGGCATTCCATTAATGTATTTTAAAAAAAGTAATTTATTTTTTCATGCCTCCCAACCTTTTTTGTTTCCATCTAGATATTAAGCTGTCATGTAGCCAATGCGTTGAAATATTTTTATTCTTCTACACTTCATTTTGTCTTGATTGGACTCTCATAATGATGGTTTGGCACCCAGTGCAGTATATTTAGTTTTTGTGGTTTTGAGCATAGATCCTCCCCTTTCTAGTTGGCTGCACCCCTTCCCATTGACCCCACCCATTCAGCTGTCTCCTGCAGCCCCCCTTTGATTTGAAGTCACCAGCCGCCACTGCCAAATCTATTTCGATTTTAAAATCAGTCTGAGTTCAGCTACTTTTCAGACGCTACTGTTCACCTCATTTATTAATTTGAAAGCAAATCTGTGTACCATTTTAACTAAAAAATTGGTTCCGTAGCAAATTTAGCTGTCTCACAAATCCAGTGTGGTTTCATGGAAAGCACTTACATATAAAGTAATAATTTGTGTTAGAATTATTCCTTATTAAAATGCAATTAAAAGTGACCAACAAACATTTTTTTTTGCCTCAGATGCCACCAGTGTGCTTGCCCAGGGACACATTCCTTTCCTTTTTAAGGTTGACTTGGTTTCTTGCTAATGCACACTTGCCACTAAAGTTTTGTATGATTTAGCTTCTTCTTGCCTTTTTATTAATGACTGGCTACCAACTTTGATTGGAATCATAAGTGATACAAGGTGAACTTGCCCTCTGTCACCCTACCTCTTCATTTTTTCTTTGGACAATTCTTTACAAATGTTTTTACTAATTTGGAAATCAAAGTTATAAGATAAGGTAATTCTATGCTGTGATGAATTTCAGTTCTTTTGCAGATGACATATATTGTTTTACTTTCAGCATTCTATCTCAGCTATTTCAAAAGTAGTAAACAAATACACATCTAATTCAGAAATGTCTCTCAGTTCAGTAATTCTGTTACCAACAAAAACCCTTATTGTTTTTTTTTCATTAACATTTCACTAAATAAGCTGATGTGCCTTAACATTGGGTACAAGCAGGACTCCTGTTTGTCTATCTCAGTTAATCTCCCCTCAGCTATGAAAAACTGAAAACATATTTTGATAACTTGGATCAAACTAAGTTCCACAGAGAAGTAAAGCTCTGAACTGTTAATGAGATGCTTCTGGTATCCAGGATAATGAATTTGAGTGTTTCATGTTCATTTGCTTGTTGTGTGACTCTGAGCAAATTACATAACCAAGCACCCCTCTCCCTCCCTAAAAAGATTACATTGTGCTCAGTGGCCTTACCAAGTCAACAGCCTTTTATGCAATTCTGACAGTATTAAGATGAACCTCTTTCCAATGCTTCTCTAATTCTGTAATAATTACATTTTACATTTCACATGTTCCACAACAATTCTTTGTGTCCAATAATTAAATTTCACAAATTTCATAATAATTCTTCATGTCAGAGTACAAAACAGTTGTTAACTTTCTATGGTAAAATAAAGCTTACAAAGTTAATTTTAAAAAGTTGTTAGATCCTAAGAAGAAAGTTATGCTCAAATATTTAGACTTCCAAGGTATTTTATACTGTCTTGAAGATGCTACAATTATCTGTGACCACTTTTGCCTCCCTCAGGGCAGTATCCCTTTGTGGAACATAATGATGGAGTCATGAATTTGGAAACTGAGTATTTCTTATAGATCCGTGCCTTTAATGGATACGTTGTTGGATATTTTCTCATACGCCTCCCCATCCTGAAAGCTCTGAATTTTGATTAAAAAAGTAATTATTAAAAATAAATATGTTCAACTAATTTCTGTTCTTACCACATTTAGATGTAATTCCTAATCTGGCAAGCCTTCACTTAATGCTTTTTGTCATAATTTTCCAGTTATTCAGGAATTTTGCCTGCATCGGCTATTATATAATGGAAACATTTTTTTATTGCAGCTCTACAATCTAAGCAGTAGCTAAATTCTATATATCAATATGTATTTATATGACAAAAAAGCATTGGCAAACATTTGAATTCATTTAAATGTGATTAGGAGAGATGAAGCCTAGTTTAGTTATGACCCAGTAAACCTAATGAAAAAAAAAAACACCTTATATCTCTTTTGTGTAACTCCATTTTGAATTCAGACTACTAACCCAAATTACATGACTCCAGCTACTGATCCACTTATTTTTAGACAGTAAAGGTAAAACTCTGGGGTTCAATCCTCGGCTGGGGTGCCTTCTGTGCGGAGTCTGCATATCCTCCCTGTGGTCACATGGGTTTCCTCCGGGTGCAACGGTTTCCTCCCACATCCCAAAGACATGCTGTAGGTGGATTAGACACACTAAATTGGCCCTAGGTGAGTGAGTGCGTGCCTTCTGTGGAAGGTTGGGTGCTGGGCTGGCAACTCAATACCATAAAACTCCACTGCCAATCATAAGCGGACAGGTAATCCGCTGTGGTGATCCCTAACTGGAAAAGCCGAAAGAAGAAGAAAAAGAAGAAAGGTAAAACTCTGGCTGGTGTCTTTTTAGATAAAACTCATATGATGCTTCCATTTGCTAATTTCTCTCACGTTGTTGCACACGTTCTACTTGACTCCAAAGAAATTGACAACAATGCATGCATTATCTACTCCTGAATCTGCATTATTTGCTTTATATTATTGGTTCATACAGCTCTAGTCATACATTCTGAGACTTTCTATAAAATAATTTATTAAACTGTGATTTCATCCATAATAACAATGACTAACAAATATAATTGGTGTTCCTATTCAATATTGTACATCTGATTTGTACCTTTTATGACTGACCTCAGCTTGGGTTTAGTTTATTTTGTTACTAAATGCCAAGTAAAAGAAAATAACGTTGAAAATTTTCATCAAGAAGGCATTATCATTCTTGAGATATTTAAACAAATTGACAGGCATATAAGTATATCCTAATCTATGTAAATTGCCTAATATAATATGCTGCAAGTAAGAGCAAGCTTGAATAATGTGTTACTTTAATCACCTCAGGCTTTAGCTATTTATTTCTGGAGTTTATGCTAGTTTTCTCTAGGATATGGTCTAGATTAGTAGGTACAGTTAGTATCCTAAACATCTCTGCATGCTTTGTTGCTTCCCAATATCCTTGGCCTGAGAAACAGGGTTTGTTAAGAGCTATCACTATGAAAAAATATCCATAACATTATAACATTACACATCCCGGGCAAACTTTGAGCATGGGATTGAGTTTCATTGTTTTAATCTCAGATATTCTAATGATCTTTTTTTATATTTATTATATACTGTATAACCTTATAATGTACTGATGTTCTTTGTGTTTTACTGCTGCAGTCATCACACTAGGGTTATCCTGCCAGGGTTAGCCCTCAGTCGGCCCAAATACCAGAGGCTTAGTATTTCTGCATCGGTTGCTGTCGCTTCAGGACTGACGTCAGGTCATTAGTGGTATAAAAATAGGCAGCCGACACCATTACATCAGTCTTTCTTGCCGAGGAGTCTGAAGCAGAAGCAGTTTGCACAAGTGCTGGTTGGCCACTACCTGAATTTTCATTTCTGAAATTGAAGTTGAAGTCTGCTAAAGCTAAGTACCCCATTGGGGATCCTTTTTTCTTGCTCTAACCGATGTCGGAAAAAGTTAAGAATTGTCTCGCCTGTGGAAGGCAAATATCACACCGAGATTTCCATTCTTACTGCATCACCTGTTTAGGCCCAGATCACGACGTCCCTCGCTGCCGGTTTTGTGCTTTGTTCAACGCTCGAACTATTCATCGTCGGGCCCTTATCGTAGCTAAATACTTTTGCTCTCGATCTTCATATTCTGAAATGGCTTTGGTAAGCCATCCGACTACCGATCTTCCAAAAAATGTAAGGTAAGAGACAGACCGCACAGGTCCAAAACTGCCAATGACGCTTCTGTTAAGCTAGTTGCCAGTTCACCGGTACTCAGTGAGGCACTTTTGCAGCCTCTGATGCCCACTTCGATGGATTCACAGGCCAGTACCGAGACCCGTTCGGAGTCCAGTATGCCACGAGACTCTTCTTTGACTACAGAACCTGCAGATGTCTCTGTCTTGGATGGGTCCGGATCCGCTGTGCAGGCACAGGCTTCTGAGGAAGCTCTTCGCACTACTGATACTCAACACAAACCGGCTTCTTTCGTGTTTTCAGTTCTTTCTAAAACTACTGAGTTTCTAAGGTCCAGAGAATGAGATATGCCTAAAAAAAAACGATGACCCAAACTCAAGCGCCTGCTTCCTTGCCACAATCATGGATGTTTAAAATGGCGGAAAACCTTATCATGTTGATTAGGGGAAGCCAGCCTTCCCCTGCTAAAAGGAAAAGAGACTTGTCCCCAGCAGCTTTATCTGACCACGAGTCTGATGACTCTGAGGTTTCTGATTATGAAGACATGCCCTTATCTGCTTATGAGGATTCAGATGCAGAGGAATCCATTCCTTCTGCCTCTCCTCCAGAGGATTTTTCTTTTGGTGAAACCCTACATATTTTGAGAGAGCATTTCCATTTGGAATGCTAGGATTATCTTCAGTCCAAAAAGAGACTCAGGAATTTTTAGATTTACCACAGCACAGACCCTTAGCTATCCCTCCTGTTCTGGATGTTGTGGATGATGTTGTTATGGAATCCAGCCTAACTCCTGATACTTTACCTCCTGCTCCCAGGAAACCTGACAGGTACTACAGAGTCCCTGACTCACACAAATTTATTTTCAAGAATCCTACTACTGACCCAGACATCATCTCCCAAGGACCTAAAGGAATTAAAGCAACTACAGCTAAGAATCCTCAGACAGGGATTTCCAAGCATTAGACAGATGGGGTAAAAAAGTATACACCTCTGCAACTCTTGCTATTAGAGCATTAAATTGTCAGTTCCACATGATGAAATACCAGCAACATACTATGGAACTTATTAAGCAAAAAACTGGGCCTCCATCATCAGCGATCGATGGGTCCTCAACATAGTATCCCATGGGTACAAATTTTATTCCCACATGCTGCCAACCCCAAAAGGGTTCCCAGATCTTCCTCCAAACCAGTGGGCAGAGGCACAAAACCAAGTTCAGTCCCTGCTCTCCATAAGGGCAATTCAGCCTGTTCCTGCAGAACAGATAGGCCTAGGCTTTTATTCCAGACTTTTCCTGGTACTCAGAAAAGAGGGCACCTGGTGCCCAATCTTAGATCTATCCATTCTAAACACCTTCCTGGTGGTAGCAAAATTCAAAATGCTCACCCTACAGCAGCTTCTCCTTATGCTGTCCAAAGATGCCTAGTTAGCCACCCTAAATATAAAGGAGGCCTATCTGCATATCCCAATCAGGGACTCCTGCATGAAATATCTACATTTCAGGGCAGGATCTTTATCAGTTCTCTGCACTTCCCTTTGGCTTATCCACTGCTCCCAGAGTTTTCACAAAATCCCTGGCTCCAGCCATTGCTTTTTGCAAACAGAGAAATATTCAAATTTACCCCTACTTGGATGACTGCCTGATTCAGGCAGACAGTCAGGAAAAGCTGTTGCAGCACCTGACATTTGTAAAGGACCTTCTAACCTCACTGGGGTACACTATCAATGAAAAGAAATCCAAACTAGTCCCCACTCAAAAAATTGTATTCCTGGGAGCAAGCTTGGACACAGCATCCCAGATGTAATTTCTTATTCCAGAAAAACAAGCCTATCTTACAGGCTACTTTTTTCAAATGGCCACCAGAAACCAGTTATCCGCAAGGAAAATCCTGAAAGCTCTAGGGTTCATGGCCTCCTGCATTCTACTAATTCCATATGCCAGACTGCATATGAGGAAACTTCAGTGGTACTTAAAAAGTCTTTGGTGCCAACATTCTCAGGACCTGGAAACTATCATACCTATGATACCTCATCTAAGGAAGGAGTTCCATTTGATGGGCACAACCCCACGCCACCCAGACCCTAAGCACAGACTCACCAGACTATGCCTGGGGTGCACATATGGACAGCAGGTGCATTCAGGGCCACTGGAGCCCAAATCAAATTCATCTACACATCAACCAGAAAGAGATGCTAGCTTTTTAGCATGCTCTGACAGCTTTCAGATCCCTACTCTCTCCGACCGAGGCCTCTACTAATCAAAACCAACAACACCACAGTGATGTGGTGCATCAACAAGTAGGGGGGAACCCACTCTTACCCACTCTGCAGGCTAGGCATGACCCTTTGGAACATGGCCTCAGCCATGTATATTCACCTGCAAGCCCAGTTCATGCCAGACAACCAAAACTCTCTGGCAGACAACTTAAGCAGAAATCTCCTAGACCCACACAAGTGGCAATTAAACAATACCTTCAGCCTTGTGACCCAGAAATGGGGTACCCCGAAGGATGACCTTTTTGCCTTCCCCTACAGCCACCAGCTCAGCAAATTCTGCACCAGGGAACCTCACAGCAAAGCCTGGAAAGTGGATGCCCTGTCCTTCCACTGGGAAAACCTCTCAGTCTATGCATTTACCCCTTCCTCTTTTTACCAGAGTACTACTCAAAATAAGGGAGGAGAGACCAAGGGCAATCCTGATAGCCCCAGACTGGCCAGGCTAGCACTAGTACCCACTACTGCACACTCCATTTCTGTTGCCTCCATGGCACCTCTCTCAGATTCCAACTCTACTGACTCAGCAGGAGGGAGCATTCTTGCATCCACAATTGCACACCTTGAACCTGGCAGCCTGGCTTATTCCTTGACTTCTTCTCCAGTGGCCAGCCTAAGCAAGCAGGTCCTAGATGTTATATGTGAAGCCAGATGACCCAGTACTAGAAAATCCTATGCTGACAAGTGGAAAAGGTATTGTTCCTGGATCCAGACTAAAGGAGCTGAACCAGCACAGCCATCCTTACCTCTCATCTTGGATTACCTAGCAGAACCTACTCCACAGGGGCCTTTCCTTCTCTTCCATTAAAATCCATGCCTCTGCCATCTCTGCACATTACAGCACTGAGCCACCTGTCTTCTCACACCCTCTCATCAAGCAGTCCCTGAGAAGGGCTAATAACTTAAGGCCTCCAAGAAGAGCCCCTACCCCTGCTTGGGTCCTTAATTTTGTGTTGGAAAAGCCCATGCTACCCCTCCCCCTTGAGTATGCAGCTTCAGCAGAGTTAAAATTCCTCTCTTGGTAAACAGCCTTACTTTTGGCCATCACTTCAGCTAGAAGAGTGTCTGAGCTACAAGCACTTATGGCTGTAGAACCCTTCATCATTTTCCATGCTGACAAGGTCTCCCTCAGGACTAACCCAAATTACTTGCCTAAAGTGGTGTCTAGTGTGGCGTGGCTCTCAACCAATCTATTCATTTGCCCAACTTTTCACCTAAACCTCAAAATAAGAAAGAATCCTGCACTCTTTAGATGTGCACAGACAGCTCAGATTCTACCTGGATAGGACTAAGCCCTTCACGTAATCTGACCAGTTACTAGTCAGCTTTGCACCTGGGGCAGAGGGCAAGGCCATATCAAAACAAACCATCTCCAAATGGATAGCACACTGTATCCATTTCTGTTACAAACACCATGGAAAACTACCCTCACAGGGGGTCAGAACACATTCCACTAGGTCAACATCAACCTCTGCAGCCTTTCTCAGAGGGGTCCCTACCAGGGACATCCTGGAAGCTGCAACTTGGAGTTCTGTTCATACCTTCACCAAGCATTACCGCCTGCCTATCTTTTCCAAATCCAGGGCAGGCTTTGCAACAGCAGTCCTGCAGGGCATACTAGCCAACCCCAACTCTTCTTGACTGACTCCACCCATTCTTCAGCTTTGGGAATCAACCCAAGTGTGATGACTGCAACAGTGAAACATGAAGAACATAGTACAGTTGTGTACACTTACCATAAATGCAGATGTTAGAGTGTATTGACTGTTGCAGTCCTGGTTTTCCACCCTCCAGCCCCCTTGTCTCTCTCTCTCTTTCTCACTCCTTACAGGGCTATTGGTATTTACTTTTTACTGGTGGTGTTATTCCACCATAACTTAGCACCCTATTTAGGGGCTCCTAACATTTGGGACAAGAAAACCTGATGTAATGGCGTTGGCTGCCTGTTTTTATACCCCTGACGACCTGATGTCACTCCTAGAGCGACAGCAACCAAAGCAGAAATACTAAGTCTTTGGTATTCGGGCCAATTGAGGGCTACCTGCAAGCAGATAACCCAAGTGTGATGACTGCAACAGTGAATACACTTGAACATCTGCATTTATGGTAAGTGTACACAACTGTACTTTTCTGAGTTATGCCAGTTGATACACTGTGAGGTGAACTCATATATTACAATAACTCTTAATTTGAATATCCACAGAGTATATATTTAACCCAATAACAACTGCAGCTATTAAAAATTATATTTGTGCATAAGTCAGACATAGGCTAAAGTGAAGAAGAAATATTGGTTATTTATTTTTTGTGTTCAGAATATCTTCCAGGTCTTTCTGAGTAAATACTGCTGCACTCTATCTTCCCTTTTCTTTGAAAATGATACTTCAGTGTTGTTAAGAACGTCATGCTGTTGAGATCTGATCAGCCAGTGTACATGACTGATACTCCTTTTCTGACATTTTCAGACACAACTAACATTTCCTGATAATTCTTTCTTCTCATCTCGATGCATTTCCATCGTACAAGATTAATGCAGATGCAGGGTGATCTACATCTGAAGTAAGAACCTGCCTCAGCTTTATAAAAATGAATTACCAGTCCATACTAAGGAAAATGCTATTAGGCAAACATAAAATAACTTGCTCATCACAACACAGCAGTGTAGTAAATCTTACTGTCCTTTTTAAAACTGTTGAAAGTTAGTGTTGGATAAAGAGAGTGAGCAATTGAAAGAACAGCTTTCCATATAAGCCTTAAAATGAAAATATGGATGTTACTTTTATCACTGTGGATAAAGATGTAAATATAGTTTTGTAAGTGTTTTATTGTGGCAATAATTACATAATTTAGTTGAGCACATGAGCAAATTTAACAGGATTTATGTGAAGTAATAGAAATAAAAGAAACACATATTCAGCAGTCAGGGTGTCTGCCTGACTTGTGATCCATAGTCGACTTTGTCAGGGTGTCTGCCTGCATAACTTGTGCTCCATAGTGGACTGCAGTTACGGACACTGAAGGATGAGAAAGTGAGGGAGAAGATTGATAAACTACGCTTGTTCACCTACATTTAATGTGTGGAAGTGAGGTCGTGGCATTGAGCCAACACCTTATCCTGTAGTAGTCCACAATGAAAACAAACACGTAGTAGGTCATGTTTAAGTCTGGCATGGGTGGCGTTCCAAGCAGGAAAGTATGACCATTGACCAAAAGATCTTCCCCACCAGCTCATCACTGAACCATAGCCGAAGTCCCACACCATATCCTAGTCACCTTCTATGTTCCAGGAAACACATAGCTTATGCTTAGTACTATTGGGGATCACTCACCATTTAACCAAATACCATACTCATGGGATACTTTAATTACCCCTGTATAGACTGGGAATCCTTCATGACCCCAAATTTGCAGGTATAGAGATTCTTGGACTTTTTAAGTGCAAGTACCCTAGATCAGACATGGCCACTACAGGTACAAATATATTGGACCTGGTACTCACAAATATGGGAGAACTCTGGCCTCCACCCAGTATCATGTCTTCACTGTTCAAGTCAGATCACAAAGGGGACTCATTTGAAATAAAAATCAATTATAGAACCCCAGTAAACCCTGTAACATGAACAATTTCAAGGCAATGTGCCTTTTATTAAGTGGTAACCTCTCAAAATTCCAAGTCCTTACAAACCCAAATAACACGGCAACCTATGAGGAACTGTTAAAAGAGAGTCTGTACTACCATATCAATAGCAGCATAGAGGCTGCCGTACCTACCAGAAGTAAGCCCAAAACACGTTCTATAAACAAACCACCCTGATGGAATCAAAAATGAAACAGGATGTACAAAGAAAAAAAGTCTTAGCTAAAATTAGGAATAGTAACACTCAGAACAATAAAAACACTCTCATGAAACTAAGTAGACAATTAAGAGGGTTAATTACATCCAGGAAAGCCAAGTTTGAGGTAAATATAGCTTCCTCGGCCAAGGACAACTATAGGGCCGTCTTTAGTTATGTCTGAAACTTCAAAGTCAGCACACAACAGTATGCTAAACTGGGTGTAAACAGAGCCACATTCATGGAACCATGAGATATAACAAAAGTACTGGCCACCAAATTCAGCTCCAACTTTACCACCCACTCACCTCCCAGCCACCTCCCAGGAAATACTGTCTAACCTAACCACTCCAACTATTAATATGTAGCAGGTCCTAGCTATGTTCTCTAAGCCAAGAACACAAGTTAGTTGGGTCAAGATAATATCCTAGGATGCCTCGTAAATAGTCTAAAACATGACCTAGGGAGTCTGTATTCAACTATAGCCTCTGAGAAAGTTTTCTGCCACATGAATGGAGGACTGCAATGGTCATTCCTCTGCATAAGGGCAGATCATCAACAAATCCCAGGAAGTACAGTCCCATTACACTGACCAGCATCATATGCAAAGGCATGTAAAGAATTATCGTGGAAATAATGAACAATGGCATAATAAACCTTCAGACACTGGACCACACCTAGTTCGGTGTTGTCAAAGGCCGGTCTTGCCTACTAATATGGTGGAATTCTTTGAGAAGGCTCCCTAGGCAATGGGAAGGGTATTTGATTCAATACCCACTCTGGCATTGTGAACAAACTCCAGGAATTAGGCAGCCCCTGTGTAAGAAGACAAGAGTGTGGCAATGATTCAAGAGAGATAGTGGCAGTTAATGTGACACCCTGGTCCCATGTCGAAAACGGGAAAGTGGGGGTGGATGATGATGATGATGGTAACATGCTGGATAGCCACCTGGCTCAGAGATGGCAGTCAGGAAGTTAGGATTGGTGAGACCACATCAGCAAACATTCCAGTCATTAACAGAGTCCCTTGGTCTCTTTGCTGGGTCCACTCTTCTTTGGCATCTACTTCTTGGAAGTCAAGACCAATGTCAAGGGCAGCTGGCTGACCAAGTTTGCAGATGATTGCACTTGTAAAATACCCAAGATACTAACACCTTACAGGTAACTGTAGCACACCTTACAGGTAGCTCCTGCACACCTTACAGGTAGTTCTAGCACAAACAAATGACTGGTGCCAAAGCTACAGTGCCAAAAAAATGGATAATAGTACCTTTTGGGAAACTGGCCACTCTGAGAAACTGTCTCAGTGATAAAACACCCCTTAGAGTAGACCCAGTTGTCACATGTAGATAGTAACCCAGTCTTTGACCAAATATGTCTAAGGTAGTAAGAAAATCATTCTATATTACTCAACTCATAAGTAACAGCATGGCATCTAGGTAAAGAGAGGTCATCATGCCACTGTAATCAGCCCTCATAGAGTGTAATGCCCCCTTCAGTATATACCTGTCCAAGCACGTGCAACAACTGCAACATACAAAGAGGTTCCTCACAAAAAGAATATGGAGCATAAACTAAATGCCCTAGACAGCTCGCCACAAAGTCCTATGTCTATACTCTGTTTCCTTTGAGACTGCTGAGAGGTGATTTATGCCTGACGTACAAGGTGTGCTTGGATACCACTCTAATATACTGTTTGCATGTCTGCAGAATGAACAGCATCAGAACTGCAAGATCTAAGAACCTCAATAGGACATGTTGGAGGGATGGGTATGTATCTCACAGAATTCCCATTCCCTGGAATACACTTCCCATCCATGTAAAGCAGAGCCCTTCCCTAACCTTTTTCCAGCATAACCCGGACCAGTGGATGGGAAATTGAAAGTTCACTCCAGGTTCGGCACCTATGTCTCTGATGGGCTGAGACAATTATTAAATCATGACCAAGCTAACATACAACCCTTAGCATAACCTCTAAGGCTCAATAACTCCTGGGATACTTTTGGGTTGCATGGCTAGGGTTATAAAAGCCCTAGTGGTCATTAACCTGGCATTGTTATTACCAGTTAGTTTTAACAGGACATCTGCCTCTGCCAATCGAAATACAGTGCCACAGTACTTACCACATAAAGTCATCTGGAGGGCAGCTGTGCATTACATTTCTGAAACTTTGAGCATATCAACCAAATGTATTGTAATGTGTGGAGGTCACAGGAACATATGAGCATATCAACCAAATGTATTGAGTCTCAGGTAGTAATGTGTGGAGGTCACAGGAACATATGGACAGTAAATCATATAGTATCGTCACAGGAACGTATGGACAGTAAATCATATAGTATCGCCACAGGAACATATGGACAGTAAATCATATAGTATCGCCACAGGAACTTATGGACAGTAAATCATATAGTATCGCCAGAGGAACGTATGGACAGTAAATCATATAGTATCACCACAGGAACGTATGAACAGTAAATCATATAGTATCGCCACAGGAATGTATGGACAGTAAATCATATAGTATCACCACAGGAACGTATGGACAGTAAATCATATAGTATCGCCACAGGAACGTATGGACAGTAAATCATATAGTATCGCCACAGGAACGTATGGACAGTAAATCATATAGTATCGCCACAGGAACGTATGGACAGTAAATCATATAGTATCGCCACAGGAGCGTATGGACAGTAAATCATATAGTATCGCCACAGGAACGTATGGACAGTAAATCATATAGTATCGCCACAGGAACGTATGGACAGTAAATCATATAGTATCACCACTGGAACATATGGACAGTATATCATATAGTATCACCACAGGAACGTATGGACAGTAAATCATATAGTATCGCCACAGGAACGTATGGACAGTAAATCATATAGTATCGCCACAGGAACATATGGACAGTAAATCATATAGTATCGCCACAGGAACGTATAGACAGTAAATCATATAGTATCGCCACAGGAACGTATGGACAGTAAATCATATAGTATCGCCACAGGAACGTATGGACAGTAAATCATATAGTATAGCTCGTCTACAGCATGATATGACCTTAATGACTGCACCTTGACTTTCCTCACATTGACATGAAAATGAGCAGAGACAGGGGTAATGTGCTACGTAATATTGTATTACTATATTACTAGTCAGTCTTAAGTTTTGTGCTGTCTATGTAAATTCGAATGCTTCTTATACACCTTATATTTTACTTAACTGTGGAGCTTTTCTCCCCGGGCCTCCACTGAAAATGGACATCTATCCAGCCGGACTTTCCCAGTCGACAAATATAAAATAAAATAAATAAATAATAAATAATAAGAAGAAAAAAACAAAACAAATTCCCAGAAAATGGCCTTAGAGCCACGTCAGTGAAGAGACACCAACGATAAATAGACACCAGGTAAGTTCTATCTATAGGTGGACGACAACATAAAGAGTTAAAGGCCCACTTTGTAAGTTTACCACAACTAAAAGCCTTTTTTAAAAAACTGACATTCCTGCCCATTATAGTTTAAGCAGATAACAATGTATCATTTGGCATGTTGTAGAAAATCTGTGTATTCTGAAACGAATAATTCAGCAGAGTTACTCTCAAGAATCTTCTTCAGTGGATCTAAAATGTTTTGAGGCCAAATAATTTCCAGATGCTGAAAGTTCCTCATCAGGTAACTACATTTTTGGTGCCAAACCTGTTTTAAATGTGCCCATCATGTAACATAATTGAGAAATACTGCATTGTACTTCTGAGATGATTATGTCAATATAATTTAGGACAGGTGTATGTTTACTCCACTGATACCACCTAAGCAGATCAGGTTAGAGTAAAAGAAGCAGAAATGTAATGCACAACTGCCCTCCAGATGAGTTTATGTGGTAGGTACTGTGGCACTGTATTTCGATTGGCAGAGGCAGATGCCCTGTTAAAACTAACTAGTAATAACAATATTATGGATGAAAAAAACATAACATAAATCAATTTAAAAATAGCAGAATAACATTTTTTTTAAATAAAATATGATCCATTGTGAAAGAAAGAAATAAAATGTATATGTAAGCTATAAGACAAAGCGGACACATGTATCAGAGACAATAAATGTCATATTATTTCATTATATTTGAGATAGAACTTAGATGAGAAGGATTTCACACAGGCAGTAAAGAAAGATGGTATTTAATTCAGCAGTAACAATGACTTGGGTTATGCATCTGCAGACTTCACCGATAGTCAACAAATAAAGATATCAAGTCAGTAAAGAACAAAATAATGTTAGGACACTTGTAGGGTTAGTTATAAGTTCTGCAGCCTATCATGAAGAAATAAATAAATACAATTCGAGAGGTAATATTGCAGAAGAAAGAATACTGAACAGAATAGTTTACTAAGCAACATTCAGGATATGGAATATCTAAAAATACTTAAATATGTAATAGACACAAATATACTTGAAAGAAAATGTGATATCAAGATTACTGGCAGGCCACTTTATTCTCATTTAAACTGTAGTCTTTCAGGTATATAAAACATCCTAAATATATATCTAAATTAAGAGATGGTACAAGACACAATGGTTGCAGAATACATATCCTGGGGTGAAATGAGATAAGAAAAAAATAACTGACCTCCAGTACATGTCAACCAAAGTGCCATTTTTACAACCTTCAGTGTAGACTTAGATGGGCAATTTAAATTTCTTCCCATTTGTTTTTTCTGTTGCCCTCCTAGAGACTGGAAGGAACTTTGGAATATGTGTTACCAGCTAAGGATGTAATGGTCTGTAGACTGATTACCAAGTATTTGCTTATGAATCTATTATACTAAAGGAACAAAGCGATTGTTTAATTGTACCACTAACTAGATGCAGAGCTGCATAGTGGACAGAAACATGCAGTAAAACAAAGAAATCCAGACTGTGAAAGGAACCAAAGACAGCTTGGCACATGTTCGTCCATTTATTTAACTATTGTATAGGCTACAGATACTATTTATGTTAAAGATTAATCTACCCAACCATGATAAGAATAATCTTATGTTCATCCATCCATCCATCCATCCATCCATCCATCCATCCATCCATCCATCCATCCATCCATCCATCCATCCACCCATCAGTCCATCCATCCATCCACCCACAACCCCTTTTTCTCATTTTTGTACATGCAGTTGGGGTGTCACTTCAACAGTGATAAATATCTACAGCCACTGTTCAAACCATCTGGAGGCTAAACCTACCATGGTTGTTCTTCCATACAACACATATGCATGCACAATCACACCTACAACAGCTATATTAGTCTGTAAACTGCAGTGTTTATGTTAATGGAGGGCTAGGTAATGAATTCATCTGGTACCATTATATGACTGTTTAGTACGTTAACTAAACAAAAGTACCTACTAGCACTAAATGAAATCACCCATTACCAAATTTGCAAAACCATCTATGAATTAAATGTGCTGTGAGACAACAAATGAGGAACAAGCCTTTTTGCTCCTTTTTCACAGAGTACAGTAGCAAGGTATCCATAACAAATGAGACAAATCTTCTTAGTAAATAGCTTCAAACCAATGCTTTTGCAGATGAAATAGCTGATAAAAAACTTGTAAAACCGAAAATGCTCAGATCAATGGCGTCCAATGAGATTCACATCAGAATCTTGAAGTAACTCTTTGGAGAGTTAGTAACACTTGATAATTGTTGTTAATATATTGTCCCACAATAGTGTAGCTCATACAACCAAGAAGAATTTTGACAAATTTTTCCTTCATGAAAGTGGAACTATGTAAACACAATAAACTAATGACCAAGTAACTCCTGTGCTTGTAAAAACTGTTGGTCACACCAATAATACCAAATAAAATATCACCGAGCATTCAAACATTGGTAAGGCACAAGACATTGTGTCTGTGACAGTAACTGTTACATTATAATCAATTTTGCAAAAAATGTGTGTGTGTGTGTTTGTGTGTGTGTGTGTGTGTGTGTGTGTGTGTGTGTGTGTGTGTGTGTGTGTGTGTGTGTGTGTGTGTGTGTCATGATCACCTCAATATCCATGTTAACTCTTGAAGAGTAACTTTATATAAGAGTCTGTGTTAGTACTGTACAGACCAAACTTTCTAGACCATTAAAAAGATAAAGAGAGAAGGTGGTCTGTAGTTAGACACAGAACTTGTCAGCATATCCTATTTTGCTATGATAGAATATAACCCTTCTTGTTGGCCCTATGAATTAAGCCACAAAGACCTCTACCTGATGGCTAGAGCAGCAAGAACTGCAGTGATCCAGAGCAGTTCAGGGCACTCAAACAAGGCTTCTGTTAATCCCACTGGTTATCCTGGTTTAAACTTCTACCTAGAGCAGCAGAGAAATCAAGATGGTACAGTGAGAAGATAAAGAAGCAAATAATCTGTTTTATATTGTCCCAAAGAAGATTCTTAGGTCACTGCCATACCATCCACACCCTTGAGGTTTGATGTGCATATTAGTGAATATAAGTCTTGGTTCATGCACATGTTAACCAGCATGGTGGCATGCTTGCTCCATGTGGTGCCATTTCATGAGCAGTAGAGGATGGTCAAGTCAATAAAAATCCTCATCAGTAGAGTGAGAGGTACCTCAAGCACCACACCAAAGGCAGGGCTAGGCCTACACATATGGTAAAAATGTGTTAAGAAGGGCTGTCAGAAGGTACACCTGCAGAAAGATGATTCCATAAAATATCCAAGCCACTCTGAGCAGACTGAGATCATGAAAATATTTAAACAAAAAGAGCTGCAGTGATATCTGTAACAGTGTTCAGTAATCTCAGTGAGGGGTATTCAGGTGAAGCTGTCAAGCATTAATTTAAAGTTTTATTTAATTCTATATGTATTAGTAGTTTAAAGCAATTTTAAAATGAGTTTAAAAATTGTTCAAAGATGATCACATGATTGTGATGGATCCATAAAGAGTTTCAAAGATATGCAAAAATGTTATTGCATTCATTTCAAACTCCCTTACACCCTAAAACAATGTCTACAGAGATCAACATCAGAAATAAGTTGAATCAAAGCTGAGGTCACTGTTTTCCCAAAATTAATTCAAAACAACCTGTAAATGCATCCATTTTTATTTTATCTTTTATTGACCAGGTTAGTCTCATAAAACTAGTGGCTTTTTTAAGGGGAGAAGTAAGCTAGTATTTGTCAGTGCATCAGGAAATATCCCCTACTCATTGTTGTGAGTGGAACCCATTTTACATTACCACTTTCTGTTTCCATTCCAGGCATGGAAGTGGCTTGAAGATACAGGGAGACAGATGGAGAGAGAAATGGAGGAGAAAGCCAATATCAAGACTAGAAAATCTGTGCAGCATTCTGAGAAGATGTACCAAAGAAATCTGTTTGATGGAGATCAGTTGGCAAATGATGGATGTATAATTACAACCATCCAGTCGGGGGGGGGGGTTGTAGGACAATTTACTTAAAGAAATGGGGATACAGAGTGAGCCAGAAAATGAAGGAGATGTTACCTGGGGAGCATTATGGAGAAAATACAAAAGGAGGATGCAGAGCCAATCCTGAAGAAGAGCAGGGAGATGGAAAAGAAAACAAATGTAGAGAAAATTAAATAAGGTGAAGGAGGAGGAGCAGAAAAGAAATAAGTAGAAGAAAACGAAAAACAGAAGTATGTAGCAAGGATTCAAAGTAAAAAGAAAAATCAATGAACACAAATAAATAGACAGGTATGAAGTGTGGGACAATTTAATAGCTTCTTTAGGTGTAAAAGCACATGAGGTAAGAGTATTTATTCTTATTAACAAAGAGACGTTTTGTGACATTATATTTGAGACAGTTTATTTCAATGGAAAATTTTCCTTGGAGAATATAAAAAAAGAAATATTTGTGTAATAAAGGTATTTAACAGAGAAGCAAAAAAGAAAATCCATGTACAATTTCAGAGGTGAAAAGACAGATTGAAAGGACATTTGAAAACTTTAGGTAAAGAAGTACTGGACATTGTAAAAGTTTATGATAAAGGGGTTTATGCACTGGCAGATGAGATTGTAATATTATGTTAAAAATAGAAAGAGAAACAATTGTACATATACCAAGCATGATAAATGTGCAGGGGAGTATGGGTGTTGTAAAATACTAGGGACAACCCAAACATGTTTTGTGGAAAAGAAGGATATTTGACAAGTAACTATGATAAAATAAAATGTCATATTTATGGGGAAATGGGACATGATGGAGAATATCTGAATTGAAAGGTTATAAAAGTAACAAAATTGGACATTTATGGATGAGTTGTAAAAAATAAATAAAGAGTAACGAAGAAGAAAAAGAGAGAAGAAACGATCAAAGAAAAAATAGAAATAGTAGAAATAGAAGAAAAATTTAAAAAGAAAAATGATAAAGAGGACATAGAAGAAAGCTCTGAAATAAGTGATGAAGATAAAATTGGGAGGTTGTAAAAGAAAAAAGAATTATATTGGTTAAAAGATAAAAGACAAAATAGAAAATTTAAAGGGATAAGTACAAAAGAAAAAAAAAAGAAAATACATGGATGGAAAATAATATATATAGCTACTGTTTTGGGGTTGGTATAATGGCTAAGATATTTCACTCACAGAAACAAGGTAGTGTTTCATTTTCACCTTTGGGACGGAAACTGGAAAGGTTTAGAATGACACATTAAGACAGGTAGCCCACAATTTTCTATGGACTTATGAAACCATGAATCAAAGGGAAATCAAAAATTTAGAGTGCTTTCTCTAAATTTGAATAGTATTAAGTATATAGAAAAAGAATAGGTATTTTGGAATGGTGTAATACATGTGATGTAGATGGAATTATATTAGAAATTCTAACACAAGATTTTTAACAAATGAACATAGACTGCAAACAGATAAACTATGGAAAGGAAAGGTAATCTGGAACTTGGGAAATGAGAGATGTTCTGGAATAGCTGTATCCTGTAGAAATACAGTAAAGATGTTAGACATAACTTTAGTAAAAGATGGGAAGATTAACCATTGCAGATTTAAAATGGAAAGGACAAGTATAAAGAATTATGATATTATATGCCTATACTAATTGTAAAGAAAGGGAAAGATTATTTCATCAGATCTTAGAGCATGTAATGATAAATATGAATATTATAATAAGAGGAGACTTTAACTGTTATTTAAGAGGAAGCATGGAAAGAAAGGAAATGATATAGCAAAATGTCAGAGGTTATAAGATGTAATTTAAAACTTTGACACAAACATTCATGGATTTACAAAAGGGGTATGTATAGCACTGAAATACATTATTTTATAACATTAGAAGGTTTAGTTATAAGAGAAGGGGGGGCGGTAGTTGAAACAAGATTTTCTGATAATCCTGTAATACGGCTAGAGATAAAGGAAAATAAGGACTGCATAAAAACAGGCAAAGGAATAAAACGAATAAAAGAGAAAGCATGGAAGGAAGAAGGAACAAGATTAGTAGTACAGTTATGGAAAGATCTTATTACTATAAGAACATTTTAGAAAAGTTGGTCTGAATAGTGAATAATAATTAAGGAAAAATATATAACATTTTTTTTTTTACAGTGGCAATATGACTTAAGAAAAGCAGATAACACACATATAAATGGATATATAATGCTGCATTGGAAGATTTAGAACATAATGATAGAAAGTACTTTGACAAAAGAAAATAATTATATGAAAGAAAAGATATATTATATATATAATTATATGAAAGAAATCAAGAAAAAATACAATTGTTATATAAGCAATGGTATTTTTACAAAGAAAAAGAGACGAAACATGGAGTTACTTAAGCAGATTAGTAAAGGAAGATGGTAGTGTAAAGAGAGGAATAAAATTATAATCAGAGAAATAGAAAGAACTCATGAAAATATTATGGCTAATTTAGCACAATATGTATGAGAAAGGTTTAAAGAGAAAAAAGGTAGAGGAGAAAAATGAAACAGGAAACAGAAAATAAGTCTATAAAGACTTATGTAGTGGAATACTTAAATTTGTATTGAATAAGAAAGATAGTATTGAATAATAATGATTATATGAGCTTTATGAAATTAATACAAAAAAGATTTAAAACTGAAATGAAAAATATTATAGAATATAATATAAAGGGGAAGGGTTGCCAAGAATTTTAAATGAAAGAGAAAGTGTGGGTGATATGAATAGAAGAAAATGAGCAAAAATTATGATAGGAGCCCTTAATAAGGCCTTTGAGACAACAAGACATGAAATCTTATGGGGAATAATAAAAAAGAATATAACATACAGTAAGTTGTCAATGCATAACAATAATAAAGTAAAAATACTTATAATTGGTTGGTATAGCCAAGCGGTACATATGAAGAGTGATGTAAGACAGGGATATCCAATGATATGCATACTATTTACATTAGTTATAAAATGTTATGAATTACAAAATGAAGGAGGTGGGGTATATAACACCTGAAAGATTAAGAATTTCAGTTCTGTTACCATATGAAGATGACATAATTGGGGAAAAAAACTAAATTTGGATAAAAGAAGTAATAATTTGCACAAATGAGTGTCTAGAAGTGATAGGGATGGCTTTAAATAAAGGTAAAAGTAAGGGTTTAGGTGATGTAGTAAAGATAGAAGGTATATATTTTACAATTAATGAAATTTCTGTATTAGGTATACAATCTGGGAATAAAGATGTAAGTAGAAGTAAACTGGAAAAAGAACAGAAGAAATAAAACAAACGTCTTTTTTGCAACACATATGAATTAACATTCAGAAAAAAAGGTTTATTTGATAAGTTTAACACTGATGTGAGAAATTGCATACCTAGCAAGTCTATTTATCTTGCAACAGTATTTGAAGAGGAATTATTGTAGATAATGTATTTAATTTATATGGGGTTCTAGATTAAACCCAGTAAAAAGTGGGAGTTTTGTATTTAAATAAAGAGGAAGGAGGCTTAGGGTTAATTAACCTCAAGGTAAATGATGCTTCATTGAATTTGTACAAAGTGTTAAAGTAAATAAATGCAAAAGATAAGAAATTATTAGTAAAATTGTATTAGCATTAGTTAGCTAGATAAAGTTTGGGGTATGGTAAAAAGTGTAAAATAGAAAAAGAGCAAATAAATGAAGAAATAAAATGTTGCCTAGAAAATAATTTTGTGGAAAATAAAAACTGATATAGAAAAAGAAAGCAAAGTTTGGCATGAGAATGTATCAATAAAAACATTAGTATGTAAAACCATGTGAAAAAATCTAACAAATGAAAAAATTAAAGCTGTAAAATAAGAAGAAAATGATCTAATCAGAAAGTAGAATGTCAATATTTTGTGTGGCAACTGGTATTAGATCAATTACCATTAAAAGGAAATATGTCATGTAAAAAGAAAAGTGATAGAATGTGTTTACATTATCAAGAAGAAGAACCTACTGAACATATGTTTTTGAAATGTAAAAGAATAAAAAGGTTACAGGGAATACTATGCAAAGAAGATTGTTTGAAGATATAAAATAAGTGGATAAAGTAAGCATGACTATGAATAATTGTGGATATTGTAAGAATAACAAAGAATATGTTAAAAGAATAGATAAAAAGTTATTTTATGTCAAATGGGTTATATGGAATGAAAGAATAAGTGAAATTATATTTAATTGTAAATAGATTTTCGGAACAATATTAAGTAAAATTAAATGGTGGTTATGGAAAAAGGAGTGGGGGTCTAATAGGGATGATTGTAATGAAAATGCTGAATATGTGTACATATATTTATATATCTATGTACTTGTGCATCTGTAAATATTTGTAAATATGTAAATATGTTGTAATTAGAAGTTCTTTTTTGTATATAAATAAAGGTCCCCTACTGTTTGGAGGAGACGAAGTGAAGCTCTTTCTGGAGCTGCTAGGTGGTGCTGGAGGGCTACTACTGCAATTCTGGAAATCCCGTGATGCAGCAGAGATGGAGAGAAGATCAGGAAGAAACTTACTGAGGGAAGGAGAAGGAGATAAAATAATCATTACCAAGCTGGAACAGGGAGGACTGGAGACAACATCTCTGATAAATTTGATGAATCAGGCATAGCCATGGGATGGAAAAGAAGCTATGAAGTGCCATGGTGAAGAGATTGTTACAGGAAGAAGAAACTGAGAGATTGTAAACACAAACTCCTTGTTAAGGGAAAACAATGGAGGCATTCTTAGCTGGTAGAATAGCTCATTTTCAGGGTTTACCTCTGCAGTAGGCCTTTTTCTTATTACAAGAAATTTATGCAGATGCAGCAGGCAAGGAAAGATGAAAGAAGGAACAAAGAAGATGCAAGCAGTTTACAGTTTCTCAACAGTCACAGAGCAAATGACCAGTGGTAAGAATAAAAAAAATACATATAATAAAAGTTTGAACAGATATGACATTTTTGATTGTGTTGTTTTGCAAAGTACCTTTAATATTGAAGACATAAGTGCATTATTTCATTTGGAAGCTGAGCGCTTCTGTAAAGTGACATTTGAAAGTTTGAACTTGGAAAATGTTATGACTGAAATTGAAAACAGAAATGCAGTACCACCATGGAAAGATTACTTTTTTCAGAGCTTGGGACTACAACTATAAAAGGAAATAAATTTGCAGTTTTTGGCTTCAGATATGGACAAGCAGAAGTTAAAACAGTTTTTTCTTTCACTATGTAGTAAACTGCATAAACGTTAAAAACATATGCAATGAATGATCTGTATGGAATGGGGGTTGGGAGGTTTGGGTAGCAATGGATGTTAAGGATGAAAAAATTCAACATATTTCAGATACAGTAATTGTGAAAGATAAGTTAAGATGTATTAGGTACTGGGGTCAATCAAAGAATGTTATTTGTATGGGGGATGAAAATCATTTAATCCAAGGCTGTAACCATAAATGTGTGGTCAGTGTGGGAAAATGGGTCATACAACAAAGAACTATAAGCCTTTTTGTAGAAAATTTAAAGAAGTCAGACACTTGTGGTTTGACGGTTTATATTAGAACAGGAAAGACTAGATGAAGAGAAAACCTCAGAAAACAAACAGTAGAAAACAGTACAGAAGATGTTGAAAGAGAAGGTGATATTGGGGAAGGCATAATGAAGAAAAGTTAAATAATTAAGAGGTATTCAGAGATGAAATAACCGTTCAGAGTAAGGTTATTAATATACACGAAGAGAGCAGATTTTCCATTTTAGAAAGTGAAGAGGAAGAAGAGGGAGAAGCTGGGACAGAAGAAGAATAAGAACAAGATAATGAAAATGTAACTGGTGGAAGACTTAGTACAAGGAAAAGAAAAATAATATCAGGAGATGCATGAGATAGGAATTTTAGCATTAAATGACGATGGATTATACGTGATATAAGAGGGGTGATGCTGGTAGAATAGTGTAAAAAATGATGGTGTTGTTTGCTAGATACCAGATATAACAAAGAAGAAAAAGAAAAAATACAGGCAGTATGGGGGGGGGGGGGGCAAACTGTTTGGTCAGTAGGAAATAAGACATGTTCTTGAATAGGAATTCTTATGAAAAATGAAGAAATTAAAATTTTAGACATAACAATAGTAGTACCAGGAAGGGATGTGATATGTGATAATAAGAATGAGAGAAAATGTATAAGATTAATAGTGGTTTATGCATTTACTAATATGATAGAAACAGTTGTTTGAAGAAATAAAAAAAATGTTTTACTAAATATGCCAATAGTGATTTTAGATGATTTCAGCTGTAACATGAGGAAAGAAAATGGAAGATAACACAGAATAGTAGGATGTTAAGGGATTTAATGTAATGTGGGGATTTAAAAGAGAAATGAATAAAGAATGGACATATACAAGGCGAGTTTTTAAGACTGAAATTAATTATATAACTTATTGTAAAGACATGAAAGAAATAACAGGACGTATAGATAGAGTTTCCATATCATAGAGCAGTACATGCTAAACTAACAAAAAACAGCAAAATAATAAAAGAGGAAAGGCTAAATAGGTTAATTGTAGAGTTTAAAAAGGAAGAAATTATAAGAGAGAAATAGGTATTATGGAAGTTCATATGATAATGAGACCATTTATAAGTAAAAGTCACAGTAGTGGGTACTATATAGGCAGATGTATAAAATATATATTTAGAAGCAGAAAGAAGAATACAGAAAAGAAATAAGATGAAATATAAAGACATTTACGTGATTGTGAGGAAGAAAGTGACAAAATAAGGGAAACAGTAACACAGATGTACGAAACGAGTAAAGAAAAAGTAAAAATGATGTCACATAGACAAAGTTTTTCTCTGGAAGGAAAGAAAGAGGAGGTTTCGTCTTATTTAGGAAAAAAAGTAAAAATTAAAAAAGAAAAGATATATGCTATCGTAGATGGCAAAGGAAATATGAGCAAAAAGATGTGGAGGTGTAAAATCGTTTGTGGAGAAAATGTATGAAAAAGAGCAAATGGATGGCAAAGAAGAATGGGAAGTGAAAAAATGTTGGAAAAGGTAAGTTTTTTAGAAAATGATATATCAATGGAAGAAATAGAGAAGATATTAATACAAAGTTAGAATTAATCAATATCAGGATGAGATGGTAAAAGTTATGAGTATTATAAGGAAATGAACAGAGATGAAAGAGAAGTTTGTTTTTTTTTATAAGTAATATTGGATGGATGCATAAAGGTATAATGGAAGAAGAAATTTGTGGTGGACTGATAACATTTATATGAAAAAAGAATGAAAAACGATATTAAAATTGAAGGGCATTAACACCAGGGAATACTGACTATAAATATTTATGGAAATACTATAAAAGATGGAGAAAGTATTGGATGAGATAGTAGGAGAAGGGATTTATGGCATAAAAGAAGAGAGGAGAAAGGATTGTTAAATATAGAGAAAGAAATAGTGATTTTGATACTGAAGGAAAATAAAGGAAGGCTGATAGGGCATGAGGAAAGTAAAGTGTTTGATAAAGTGAGCCATGAAGCAATGTGGCAGATTTTAGAGGCTTATGGCAAAGGAAAGAAATGTTATGAAAATTCATGAGTGCAAGTTATACTAAATGAATGGATGGGGGAAAAAGAGTAAAACAAGGATGCCTGATGAGTATGTCCTTATTTATATCAGTAATGAATACAAATTCACATGCATGTTTGAAATGAGGGAGGGAAGATGTGACATGGAAGGAAATGTTACATTGCCAATATGTACAGCATATGCATAAGGCAGCCGTATACTTTACCTAATATTCTTATCACTGGGGACTCCATTGTGTGACATGCAGACTCTCCACTCACCGGGTTAGAGAAAAAGAAGATGACAGCTACGTGCCTATCTGGAGCTGGATCCACAGTACCACACACACCCTCAAGTCACTGCTCTCCAGATATCAGTATGATTCAATAATAGTCCTTGTGGATATTAATGGCCTGACACATACCCGATTGGATCCACGGTATCACACACACCCTCAAGTTACTGCTCTCCAGATACCAGTATGATTCAGTCATTGTCCTTGTGGATATAAATGGCCTGACACATACCTGATTGGATTACATGAAAAGAGACCTAATGGATCTGTCAGACTACGTGTCACAGACAGGTATGAACTTTGCATTGAGCAGTATTCTATTGTCAACAAGGATGATGCCACGATACCAACATAAAATTATTGATTTTTCTATTGTCACCAAGGATGATGCAACAATACCAACATAAAATGAATGATTTTTCTACCGTCTCCAAGGATGATGCCACAATATGAACATAAAATAATTGATTTTTCTACTGTCACCAAGGATGCCACAATATGAACATAAAATGATTGATTTTTCAACTGTCACCAAGGATGATGCCACAATACCACCATAAAATGATTGATTTTAATAATTGCCTGAGTTTCTGATGTGACTCCATTGGGATCCAATATCTGGCAGCATGGGCAGACATGGTCAACAGACCACATTGCTTTGTGAAGGATGGGCTGCACCTGTTACCCCCCCCCCCAGGCTTTTGCATATTGGCTAAAACTACAATGCCAAAAAGAGAAAACTACCAATGTAGTGAAAAAAGTCTCCAAACAATCTTAAGGTGTTACTGCTCAGTGCTAGGAACCTAATAAAAAAATTCTACATTCTCCATGTCCTCTTCACTCTGGAAAATGTAGACATTTATGCCAGGACCAAGATTTGGGTTAAAGCCATTGAAACTACCCTTACTGCCTCCCATACATTTAGACCAACAACAGCACAGACTGGGACCAAAGGCAGAGGTGGTTCTGTCTTTGTTAGCAACAAATATACCTCCTGGTTGGTAAAACAGGGTGACACCATGTAGGAAGGTCCCTCACCATATCACGCCTGTCAACAGGTAGCCATCTCTTCTCCCAAGAATCTCTCGATTCTAACCTAAGTATATAGAGGTGCTCCATCCAATCAAACACCCTATACAGGGGTGACTTTAACTACCCCTCTCTAGACTGGGAAACTTATACTCTTTCAGTCTCACAGGCACAATACTTCTTGGACCTCATTAAAACAAACACTCTGGAACAGACAGTACACACTCCAGCCAGAGACACAAACATACTGGATCTTGTACTCGATAAGATGAGAGAGCGTTGCACTTACCAAAACCCACCAAACCCATGTCACATTCTCACTACTGAGATCATATCACAAAGCTGTCTCCTTTGAACTAAAAATCAACCCCTAATACCAAGCTAAATCAGTGGTGTAGCGGTAGCGTTGTCACCTCGCAGCAAGTGATTATCCAGTTCAGTTCTCGGCTGGGGTGCCTTCTGTGTGGAGTCTGCATGTCCTCCATGCATTCATGTGGGTTTCCTCCGGATGCTCCAGTTTCCTCCCATGTCACAAAGACATGCACCTGGAGTGTATCTCCCTGGGCCTCTGCTGACAATTAACTTTGTTCCTAGTCAGACTTTTGAGTAAACAAATGTTAATAAACAAATTAACAGAAACTATTTTAAGGCAAAATACATCCTATTAAGTGACAGTTTGTCAAAATTCAAGGCTTCCCTAATGCTGAGACCACAGCTACCTATCCAGAAGTATTCACAGATTCCCCTGTACAAACATGTGAATAGCTGCAAAGAGGATGCTGTGTCTACCAGAAATAAACCCCCCCAAAAATCCCAAAAAACAAAAAACAAATCTCACTGGTCGAGTCCTCACCTAAATAAGGTATATAATAAAAGAAAAATTCACTTTCAGAATAAGGAAGAGCAACTCCCTTAAAGACGTGTGCTCTCTTGTATAACTAAACAAAAAACTAAGAGGTCTAATTAAATCCAGTAAGATCAACTACAGGTGTTAGGATAGCCTCACAGGCTAAGGACAATTGCAAGGCTTTCTTCAGCTGTGTCCGGAACCTGAAAGGTAACACAGCCGTGTGCTGATCTGATGGAGAATGGCACCACCTTCACTGATCTGTGTGACATAGTAAATCTACTGGCTGATAAATTCAGCTCAGATTTCACCTCCTATTCTCCACCCATATTCTGTGGGTGAAATTCCCTCCAATATAAACAAAACAAATAATATCAGGGACCAGGTGCTGGCAGCACTCACTTATGCCAAGTAAACTGCCTCTGTGGGTCTCAACAACATCCCTGTTTGACTTCTGAACTGTCTAAAACACAGCTTATTAGGGCCACTTGAGGCATTCTTGAACTACAGCCTCAAAACAAATTACATTCCAAGTAAATGGAGGACAGCAACAGTCATTCCCTTCTGCAAGGGTGGGCCATCAACCAACCCAGGGAACTACAGACCCATCAGTCTAACTAGCCTAATATGCAAACCATGAAATGAATTATCATGGAAATGTTAAACAATGACATTGGCAACACATAGACACTGGACCCTTGCAATCTGGCTTTGTTGAGGGGAAGGTCATGCCTACTTAACCTGGCAGACTACTCTCAGGGGGTTACCAAGGCAGAACACAAGGGTAAAGCAATGCATACCCATATCTTGACCTGCCAAGGTACTCGATGCAATACCCCAGTCAGGCATTGTTGACAAGCTGTCTGAGCATTAATCCATCCTACATAACTTGTGGAATTGCCATCTGGCTAAAATACAGGACCCAAGAAGTCAGGATCGGTAAGCCACTTCCACCAAAAGACTGATCACCAGTGGAGTATCCCAGGGCTCTGTGCTATACCTGATCCTATTTGGCATCTACTTCTCAGAAATCAAGGCTAATTTTCAAGGCCTCTGGCTCAACAGGTTTGCAAATGACTGTAAATTGGGAGCTATTATAGATTCCCCCCAAGACACAAACATCTTACAAGAGGGTTTAAAATAGACAAGTGACTGGCACCAAAGGCATGGCTTAAAACTTAAGGCCAAAAAATGTATTATAATGCCCTTTGGGAAACTGTCAACCCAAGTTAATTACTCCATCAGTAAAACACCTAAAATCATTCTATGCTGCCCAACGTTTAGGTAAGGGCATGGCATCCAGGTTCAAGGAAGTTGTAGTACCACTCTTATCAGCCCTTATCAAACCTGTCATTGAGTTCAGTGCCCCCTTTGGCAGTTACCTAACCAGACACTTGCAACAATTTGAATGCCCACAAAGGTTTCTCACCCATAGAATTCAGAATACCATGTCCTACACTGATTGCCTAAAGACTATGTGTCTGTATTCAGTCTCCTACAGGATGCTGATAGGGGATCTTTGCCTGGCTTACAGGGTTTCCCCAGACTCGGGCCTGATGGACCTGTTGCACATGGGCAAAATAAATGGCACCAGAAACACTGCATCCAGGGATCTGAACTTTGCTTGTGATATAAAACATGTTGGAGAGACAGGTACGTGTTCCAAAGGATACAAGTCCTATAGAATAGACACCCCATCCATGTAAAGCAGAGTACATCCCTGACCCTAGTCAAATGAAAACTTTACAATTGGATGGGAAATTGCAAATTTTCCCCTAGTCTGGCCTGTATGCCCCTTATTGACAGATGCCTACAATACAAAAATTATTATCCTAAAACCCACCTTATGACTCTCTTAGCTATCTCCCTAGTAACACGACCCCTCCCCTTTATAGATGCCCAATATTCGGGATCCAAAAGGGTTTGGGTTGAGTGACAAGGCTTGTAAGGACTCTAGAGGTCATTAGCTTAGTAATAACCCATAAACCGATGAAACAGTTTAGTTCTGATAATAAAAAATGAGGGGTGGATAAGTGAGGTTGCAGTAAGGATCAGAAAAGAAAAGCTGGATTGCTGTTACATAAAATAAAATATACGGCATTTGGTGAGATTAAAAAAATGGAGTATATTTCACAAGAATGGAAAGGTCATAGGTGTGACATTTGGTGAGTATAAAAGTGTAATAAATCAACAACGAGTTTATGGAACAAATAAAAAATGTTACTTGCTGGAAAACTTTGTACTTATAGTTTCAGAACAAGATGTAGGCCGGATACTTATGAATTAGGAAAACTAACATATTTCCCCTGAAATGGATTCGTCGGACATCTTTTTCAGCTTCGTTTGGGGCTCAAGGATGAGCCTGATGAGAAGAGAGAGAATTTATAATAAAAACGAAGAAACTGGTTTAAATTTAAAACAATCTAGTGTTGCGTTTAACATCTGTGCATGTATTTTGGATAATGAGAAAAGTTAAAGATAGACAGAAAGAAATTATATGAAAGATACTATATTAAAAATATAAAAATGTACAGGAAGAAAAAAAAAGGACAGGATGGAAGAAAAATAATCTAATGAAAAGTTAAATTATGAAAGTTAAAAGTGAGCCAAGTAATTAAGAAAAGAATGGTGTACTGCAGTTCTGGAAAAAAGGGGGTGATCCCGTGCTAGGAATTAAAAGAAGATGACAAAATGCAACAAAAGACAGAAGAAAAAGGTTCAACAGTTTTTATGAAGCAGACAGTTTTTTATAGATAATTTTATTAGACAAGTTACCAGTGAAAGGAAGTATAATGTATAAGGTGTCAGTGGCAAGAAAATGCGTGGAGTGGAGTGAAGAAGAAATAATGAAAGATTTGATTGCAAAAAGAATGAAGAATTTTGAGAAAAGTTTAAAAAATGAATATAGATGTTATACTAATGACAAACAGAACTTTACGTTGGTTGAACAGGATGATGCACTGGAATTTATCCATGTGTAAATCACCAAAGACTAAGTTCCATACCATATCCTAGCAAGCTAAGTGTCACCTTCTATTTACTTAGAATCCCATAACTCATACCAGGATCTACTGTAGACACTCAGCATTAAACCAAATGCTTTATGTATGGGAGACCTTAACTACCCCTCTACTGACTGGGAAACGTACACTGCCTCATACTCACAGGTGCAACAATTCCTGGACTTTATTAACCTCAAATACCATTGACTAAACAGAGTGCACAACCACCAAAGGTTCAGACATGCTGGAGCTGGTACTCACCAATATAGGACAGCACTGCCCCCCCTCCACCCACCCATGTCATGCCCTCACTGGTGAGATTGGACCACAAAGCTGTCTCATTCAAATTAAAAATCAACTTGGTAACCTCAGAAAATGCTGTAACTGTTAGGAGCTATTCCAAAGCAACCTACACCTCATTAAGAAATTATTTATCAAAATTCAATGTCCCAACCAACTCTGAGTTCACAATAACCTATGCAAAATTGTTCAGAGAAACCTTATACAACTATGTAAATGGCTGTATAGGCTGTTGTACTTGCTAGAAGTAAGCCAAAACAAAGCAGACTGGTGTAATCCTAACCTTAATAGGGTATTTAACAGAAGTAAAAAAGTCATGGCTAACATCAAGAAGAGAAACTCCCATAATGATATGAGCTCACTAATTAAACTAAACAGGAAACTAAGAGGACAAATTAAGTCCAACAAGGACAATTACAAGGTCAAGATAGCCTTACAGTATAAATACAACCACAAGGCCTTGTACAACTCTATCAAAAACCTCAAAAGCAGCATATATCAATGTGCCAAATTGTCACATAGCAAATTTGCTGGTTGACAAATTCAGCTCAAACTTCACTCCCCACCTCCCCCCGCCTTTCTCCATGAAATACCTACTAGCTTAACTCCCCCAAACACATGCACACCCAATTAACAGGGAACAGGTACTGGCGGTGCTTGCTAAGGCCAAAATCACAATCTCAGTGGGCCCTAGCAATATCACTGGATGCCTCCTAAATAGCTGAAAACATTCCCTATCAGGACCACTTGAGTTACGTTTCACCTGTAGCCTCAAAATGGGCTTTGCACCATGAAAATGGAGGATTGCAACAGTTATCCCACTTCACAAGGCTGGACAATTATCTAACCCAAGAAACTACAGATCTATTAGTTTTACTAGTCTAATATGCAAAGCCATAGAATGAATTATCATAGAAATTATCAGGAAAAGCATAGGCAACATTTAGACACAGGACCCAACCCAATTTGTCTTTTCAAAGGGAATATCATGCCTACTAAACCTGGTGGACCTCTTTGACAAGGTCACCAAGACAATGGATTAGGGGAAAATGGCCTTTTTAAGCCTAGCCATTGATCCCAAATCTTTGGCAAGTTCTGGTACTCTTGATAAATATAAGCAGATGCCTGGGAGATGAACCATTTCCATGCTGCCTGTGTCCATTTGAGACATAAATGCCAAACCAGGGATAAATTTCCTGATCCCCTTCCAGTTGTCCAAGTTACACTTGAATTTGGTTATGGAGGAACTCTACTTAACATGGATGGGATGAGAGCCTGTTCCAGAGAAGGAGTAGTCTCTGGGATAAATCCCTGTTTCTCCTGCAGGCCCTATTTACATCACAGGCAAGGTTTAAGTCTTTGAAACAGGTACTTTGCATCTATATTACATAATCTAACTTTTAAAAGTTCAAACGGCATATGGTCAACAGTATATGATTGGACTTTTAAAAGTTCGAAAATGTCATAAAAAAATAAATAAACCAAAGGAAAAAACCTACCTAAATGGTTTAAGAAGGGGGGCAAGCCCCCCTGCACCCCCCACACCTTCTGCTCTTTAAATATACCAACTGCAAGATCGAACTACAGTGCAGAAAAAGGAAATCTTCCCATTCCACGCTGTACAGAGATCTCCATTGAAACGTTCAAACTTTTAAAAGTTTGATCATATGGCGTCGACCATATGACGTTCAAACTTTTAAGAGTTCGACAACGTGATACAGACCCTGTAAATCTAGGGCTGTTCATTTTCAGGTTATACAGGATGTCCATCAATGTGGATTCTGACAATGTCTTGTATTCCAGGCATAGATATCCCCTGAACAGTCTGTAGGACAGAATAAAGGAAGAGGGCCTTGAGGCAGTCTGCATAGGACATGTTACTTATACCCTGTATTCTTTTAGTGAGGAACCTCTGCAGACATTCCAATTGTTGGATATGCCTGGTTAGGTACATATCAAATGGGGCACTGTACTCAGGTCTGATGGTCTGATGAATGCTGAATGCAGTGAAACAATGATTTCTTTGGCCCTAGATGCCATACCTTTGTTTATGAGTTGTACGACATAGAATGACTTCCTCACTACTATAAACACATGATGTCAAAGGCTTGATTACTGTCTATGTGTATCCCCAAGTCCCTGACTAGTGGGGCAAGTCTTAGGGATGTGTTGTCAATATGATAGTTTACAGGGGCGGATGACTTCCCAAAGGATATTATTATGCATTCTTGGCATTTAATTGTAGGTGATGGCTCTGACACCAGTTGTTTGTCTGTGTCAGCCCTTTCTGGAGAACATTTGTGTCAGTGGGTGATTCAGTAACATCCCCTAATTTACAATCATCTGCAGATTTAGTCAGCCAGAGGTCATTGATGTTGGCTTTGGCTATAGAGAAGTAAATACAAGAAAGAAGCAGTCCAAGGACCGATTTCAGAAAGACTCCGATTGTGAACGGCCTCTTTATAGAGGTGGCCTTCCCAATTCTAACTTCCTGGGTCCTCTCTGTGAGCCAGCTGACTATCCACCGGGTGACATACGGGTTTGTACCTAACCTCTTGAGTTTGTCAGCAATACCTGAGTGGGGAATTGTGTCAAATGCCTTGGCCAGATCAAGGTAGGCAGTGTAAACCATTTTGCCCTCATCCAGTGTGTGAAGAAATTAGACACTATCATCTGTGCTAGCATGTCTGGCTGAGATTTGGTGCATACAGTTTAGATTAGCCTGTGTATTATATGCCAGCATGACTATCTGAATCAGAATCAGAATCAGAATCACATTTATTGGTCAAGTATGCAAACATACAAGGGATTTTACTCTGGTTTTAGTAACTCTCCAAGTACGAATTACATAAATGACATACATGCAACTATGAAGAACAAGACAAAAAAGTAAATATACATATACACATACACATACACATACATATACACATACATATACATGTACACGTACATGTACACATACACATACACATACATATACACATACACATACATATACACATACACATACATATACATATACATATACACATACACATACACATACACATACATATACATATACATATACACATACACATACACATACATATACATATACATATACATATACATCTACATACAAGGTGCAAAGTGCAACTCAATGCAAAAAATACTGAAATAAACTCTGAAAGAAACAAATATTAACAATATGAAAACAATACTACAGAATCCTCGGAGACTTGCCAAAAAGAATACCCCAACCTAATAAGCTTAGTTAACCGTTTAGGAACTTGATAGCCTGTGTGAAAAAAAAACTGTTCTTATATCTGCTTCTTTTGGTGTGTATTAATTTATAATGCCTACCTGATGGTAAGAGTTCAAAAAGATGGTTGTCTGGATGTGAAGGGTCGGTCATGATTTTCCCATGCCCTTTTCATGACTCTGGAATAGCACAGGTCCTGTAAGGAGTGCAAACTAGCACCAATGATATTTTCGGCAGACCTGACTATTCAATGTAACCTATTTTTGTCATGATTAGACAGAGATCCAAACCACACTGTTATGGATGAGCTGAGAACAGACTCGATGACTGCTGTATAGAACTGAATCAACAGTTCCTGTGGGAGGTTGAACTTCCTCAGCTGTCGCAGAAAGTACATTCGCTGTTGTGCCTTTTTTATGATGGACCCTACATTGGTCTCCCACTTCACGTCCCAGGAGAGTACAGATGCAAGAAGGATTCCACAACTGACAAAGGAGTATTAAATACAAAGAAGGGGGATAATATTGTAGTATCACTCTGAAAGTCCACTGCCATCTCCACAGTTTTAAGAGTGTTCAGTTCTAGTTTATTCTGACTACACCAAAGGATGAGCTGCTCAGCCTCCCATCTGCATGCGGGCTCATCAGGGGATAATAGTTGTATCGTCTGTGTATTTAATAAGTTTGACAGAGGGGTCCTTAGAGGTGCAGTCATTAGTGTAGAGGGAGAATAGCAGTGGGGAGAGCACACATCCCTGGGGGCCACCTGTATTGATCATGTGATAGTTAGATGTAAATTTCCCAATTTCACCTGCTGTTTCATATTGGTTGGAAAATTGTTGATCCATTGACAGATGGAAGCAGAAACAGAAAGCTGGGAGAGTTTCAAGTGAAGAAGATCTGGAATTATTGTATTAAATCTAGGGCTGAAGTCCACAAACAGAATCATTGCATATGCCCCTGGGTTGTCAAGATGTTGCAAGATATAGTGTAGGCCCATATTAACTGCATCATGCACTGACCAGTTCTCTCAATAAGAAAACTGAAGGGGGGTCCAATGAGGGAGCTGTAATATCCTTCAAATGAGCTAGCACCAGCCTCTCAAAAGTCTTCATGACCACCAATGTTAAAGCAACAGGCCTATAGTCATTCAGTCCTGTTATTGTGGATTTTTTAGGCACTGGAATGATTGTGGCTTGTTTGAAACATAAGGGAACTTCATACAGCTCTAATGATTTATTAAAAAATTGAGTAAAACAGGAGCCAGTTGATCAGCACACATTTTTAAACAGGAGGGTGAAACCCCATCTGGACCAGTTGTTTTCTTAATTTGCTGTCTTTTAAAAAATGATACACATTCTCCTCAGAGATAATTAATGCAGGCTGAATGTGAGAATGTGTGGAAGAGAGACTAAGTATGATATTGTAAATAGGTTCTTACATGTTGATTTATCATCTGTTTATACAGAAAGTTTTAAAGACTTAGTGTCAGAGGCTGAAATACAGGAAGAAACTTTAGTAAATAGCTGTTGGTTGTTTTTCAAAATATGAAATGAAAATTAGAACTGGAACATTTGTAACAGTTAGGCTAGTCTAAAAAAGAGCCTGCTGAAGACAGTTGAAGTCAGTTGTTGCCAGTTAACAGCCAGTTACAGTGCAGTGGATGCCTAAAAGGACTCACCAAGAACTGTAAGCCTGACTCTGCCTTCAGTAATAATAATTTAGCTCAGATCAGGGAGAGTGTTCTTTAGTCAGATAGGAAAATATCAGTTAGAGTTTTTCTACATGGTGATTGAGTACTGATTGTTTAGTGAAAATTACTGTTTTATATTTTTAATCATTTTGCTCAGTATTAAATATTTTTATTAACTTACATTTTGGCTGGTCAATCAGTGTTTTGTTTATTGATTTGAGACTGCTTACACCTGCTTTGATAACTTCCTGGGCCACTCTGGAAGCCTGGCTGCTTTTAGTCATTTGCTGCTAATTGATTTAATAAGTAATTTTTATAACTGGACACCCCTTTAAAAGGTAGGTAGGCTTTCTGTTTGGTGGCAGTATGTCATGATATTATTTTGGGGAAGAGGCACAGCTGGAAATCTTTGTCAGACTTTCCCAAAAGTGTTTGGATGTTTGAGAATTTATTTAGGTGTGAGTCTATCAGAGGTCTTAAACTGTGGCACATTGCTCTGAAGTGTGTAATAAGGGGTTAAATTAAGGGTAGACAGAAGTATACAGTCCAGTCCCAGGTTATAGAGCATGTTCCTCTTGTGCTTCTAGGGGAAAATTGTGAAATATTACTCCTGTTTAAGTGACAGTCTCACATTGGAATCAGTAGTGAGGATTGAAGCTCCTTAGTTACTGACCCAGGAGGGACATCACATTATTGCTGGCAGTCCAGTGGGGTATTATCTGGATGTCACATTATTTGGTGGCAGCAGTGTGGGATTTTTAATTACACTTCAGTAGACTGTGGGTGGTTGCATTAATGTGTGCACTCTCGACAGCCACAAAGTAAACATACAGAATCTCAGTTTACCACAGTTTTATTTGTTTTTAGTTAGTTAGTCAGGGACAGTAGAAGAATATAGTAAACTGACAAAGGACCAGTTTTCCAAGGAGTGTGAAGCCAGATGACTGGTGCATAGCGACCTAAGGACCCTATGATTTCAGCCTTAGTTGCAACTTCAGCTCAGACCAGACCAATGACTGGAGACTGAGGAAAGGGAGAAAGGGAGAAACAGCATAATATGAAATAGAAGCCAAACAACTGGAGACTGAAGAGTGACTGAAATGTTTAGAAGCCGAGGAAAATGAAAGACAGTGCTGGCATGAAGTGGAGTTTCTTAGCCTTTCAGACACTCGTGGAGGTAATGGGGAAAGAATAACTGGACCCCAGAAGCTGTAAAGGTCAGTAAACTTTTTCCTCAATACAGGGATGGGGATGACATTGATAGTTTCATTTAGATATTTGAGAGGTTATGTAAACAGTATGCTCTGGGTTTGGCTCCTGACTTCCTTACTCCATGGTAAAGCTGTTCAGGCCATGCTGTCCAGGCCATGTCAAAATTGTGTGATGTAGATTGTTTGAATTATGGTAAAGTTAAAAAAACTGTCTTCTTGATTGTTTTAAACTAACACCTGAAGCTTATAGAAAAAAGTGTTGTGAACATAGACACAAGGCAGATGAGTGTGCATGATTATATTGCTGATTTAAGTACTTACTTTCACAGATGGGTGAGTGGGTGTCAGGTCACCACTGTTGAGGGACTGGCAGACCTTTTTGTGAGAGAACAAGCTGTCAATACTTTGCCTGATGACATGAGAATCTGGTTAGCAGACAGAGACTGTAACTCTGTGGAGCAGTTGGGAAGAAAACGAGATCTCTACTTAGCAAACAGAGCACCGATACATAAGAAAGGGATGCTCAATGCTGCACTTGGACATAAGGGATCCCATAGGGGGAAAGTCTATGTCACTCCAACAGAGTACACCAGTAACAGGGGAAACTACTAGTCCAAGTACATGGTTAGGGATTAGATGTTTCAAATGTAACCAGAGGGGCCACATAGCAGTCAAATGTCCATCAAGGCAAGGTGAGAAACAAAAGGTGAGGGAACCAACAAGAGGGGATGACAACCTACCAGTGGTAAGTTGTTTGGAAACAGCAGGACTGCTAATCTGTCACCAAAATGAATATCCTATTTTAGTAGATGGTAAGCAGGTTACTGCTAAGAGAGATGTGCAACCTCTGATATAACTATTGTGAGGGCTGCAATGGTTAGAGAAGAACAATACTTGCTTGGACATTCCACTCCAGTCAAAGCTTTGGGAGGGACCCCATTCCAGATACCTTGGGCTAGGGTTCATCTTAACTGGGAGGGTGGAAGAGAAAGTAAGCAGGTAGGTGTGTTTGAGGATATTCAGCAGATGTCCTGATAGGGATTGACTCTGATGATACAATGCCTTGTGTGCATGCAGTGACAGGTTGTCAGGCTTGGAGACAGGCATGTAGGGCTGGTAGCCTGGGACTGACCCAGACAGGTCTCATGCCTAAAGTTGGAACTGGTGTGTTGGCTGTTTCAGAGAAGGTGCTATCCTGTATCAGTAATTCTGAAAGTGTGCCACAGCTGCTTGGAGGTACTGATGTTCCCTTGGACACAGTGACTGCAAAGATGGAAGGCAGTGTACCCAGCATGACAGTGAGAAATTACTGTTGGAAGGGAAGTTAATAGGCTTCCTGTGGAATGAGATCTTGGGAGGGTCACTAATGCAGAGTTGAGACAGACTCAACTTATGCACCTTACATTACAAAGCTTGAGGAAGATGGCTAAGGAAGAACCTGAGACTCAACGAAGAGGGGAGTCTGTATACATGAACAAAGGTTTGTTGTATAGAAAGTGGACTCCTAAGGGAGAGCTGGAACATGAGGTAGTATAGCATTTGGTTTGCTGTATAGAAAGTGGACTCTTAAGGGACAGCTGGAAGGTGAGGTAGTATGGCAGTTCATAGTGCCTACAGCCTATCATCTGCCACTTCTAGCTGTAGTTCCTAACATTCCTTTTGCAGGTGATATTGATGTAGAAAAGGTGGCAAATGCTTTGTTACAAATTTTCAGCAGGGTATGCTTTCTAAGGGAGATACTGACTGACCAAGGTGCCAACTTCATGTCAGACCTGCTGACTTGTTTGTGGAAGCATTGTGGGGTAACACATTTAGACATCACCCCCTACTATCACCAGACTAATGGTCTTGTGGAAAGGTTAAACTCTACATGAAAGACTATGCTATGGACATTTGCAGACCAGTTTACAAGGGCAAAGTTAACCATTAAACCCAGTAAGTATCAGGTGGATATGGCAGAGGTCACTTGCTTAGAAAACATTACTCCTGTTTAAGTGACAGTCTTCTATTGGAGTCAGTAGTGAGGATCAGAGATCCTTAGTTACTGACCCAGGATAGTAAGGAACATCACATTATTGTTGGCAGTCCACTGGGGTATTATCTGGATGTCACACATTGCTTTGGTGACTTTCTCAAAGAGTAGACAAGACCTGCTCTTGACAAATCCAAACTGGGTTGGGTCCAGTGTCTGGAGGTTTACTATATCACTATTGATCATTTGTATGAAAATTATTTCCATGACTTTACATATAAGACTAGTGACACTTATGGGTCTGTAGTTTCCATGGTCTGTTGATGGCCCACCTTTGTGTAGAGGAATAACTGCTGCATTTCTCCATTCATAAGACATGAAGCCCGTTTGGAGACTACAGTTAAATAGCAATTCCAGACAGGCTGATATGTTATGTTTCATGCTATTTAGAAGACATCCTAGGATATTGCCTGAGTCCATTGATGCAGTGTTCTTGGGGTTAGAGAAAACATTGAAGACCTGTTCTCTAGTGATAGCAGCTGGAGTTATATTTGATGGTCTTTCCAGAGGGAAGGTTGATGGGGACAAAGGAGTAAAGTTGGAGCTGAATTTGTCACCCAGTAGGTTTGCTATATCTTCTGTCTCAGTATAGGTGGCTCCATTTACAATGAGCTCTGCAGACAGTTGTGGATTGCCTTTGAGGTTGTGGGCACAGCAAAAGAATGCCTCGTGGTTGTCCTTAGCCTGCAATTTGGCTTTGGTAGATTTTATTTGTGCTCTGAGTTATTTGTTTAGTTTGAGGGTGCTTTTATCCCACTGGGTGCTGCACCTCCCAGTGTTTCTCATGAGGTTCTTTCTTCTGTTATACAGTCTATTGATATTGTGATTCCACCACCGTGGCTTGTTTTTTGAGTTAGTTCTGTACTTCGTCCTGGTGGGTACAACTGCCTCTATGCAGCTATTAACATGCTTGTATAAGGCTTCTATAAACAGTTCTGTGCAGGCAGCAGTGATGTTCTTTGTGTTTCATTGTTGCAGTCATTACATCTGGGTTATCTGCTTGCAGGTAGCCCTCAGTCAGCCTGATTAACAAAGTCTTGGGTCCTGCGTCGGTTGCTGCCCCTTTTTCCATGACATCATGTCATCAGGGGTATAAAACATGCAGCTGATGCCATTACATCCATCTTTCTTGCCGTGCGGTGCCCGAAGCAGAAGCAGTTCACAAGTGCCGGTCGACATGCTTCTGAAATTTTCATTTTTGAGTTTCAGAACTGAAGTCTTCAACTAAAAAGCTAAGTACCCCATTGGGGAAACATTTTCTTGCTCCTTACCGATGTCAGTAAAAGTTAATAATTGCATTACTTGTGGAAAGCAAATACCTCATAAAGATTTTCATTCGTACTGTACTCCTTGCCTAGGCCCTGACCACAACGTACCTTGCTGTCGGTTTTGTGCTTTATTTAATCAGTGCACTATCCGTCGTCAGTATATTTTTGCCTTTAAATATTTCGGTTCTTGGTTTAATTATCCAGAAATGTCGTCGGTTAGCCATCCGACTACTGGGATTCTGAAAAATCGCAAAGATAAAGACAAAGGCAGGCTGCTGAGGTCCAAAACTGCCGACAATGCTTCTCCTAAGCCAATTGCAAGTTCGCCATTACTCAGTGAGGTGCTTTCGCAGCCCCTGATACCAGCTACTTCTGATTCGCAGGCCTCTACTGAGGCCCATTCGGAGTCTGGTATGCCGTGAGATGCTTCAGCTATGTAACCCGTGGATGTCTCTACCTTGGATGGGTCTGGAGCCGCTGTGCAGGCACTGGTTTCTGAGGGTGTATTCAGGCCTATGGACTTGCATATTAAACTGATGCCTCCTTCTTTACTTAGGCCTAAATCTCGATCCCTGCCTAAAATACTGATGCCCAAGCCACACGCTCAGTCCTCTATGCCTAAAACCAAATGATAAGAATGACTGAAGATCTAATAACTCTAATCAGGGGTAGCCAACCCCCCCACTTCTAAGAGGCCTAGGACTGAAGTTGATTATGAATCTTCTGATCAGGATTCTGTTTTTTCTGATTCTTCTGATGATCTGGATTTGCCATTATCTACTTATGAGGATTCTGATGCAGAGGACTCCTTTCCCTCTGCTTCCCCTCCTGAGGATTTTTTCTTTTGGGGAAACCTTACATACTCTAAGGGAGCATTTCCACTGGGAAAGCTAGAATTTGTCTGATTCAAAAAAGAGGCTTAGGGATTTCCTTCTTCTACCTCAGCATAGGCCTTTAGCTATTCCTCCTGTACTAGACGTTGTTGATGATGCTTTTTCAGAATCTAGTTTGGCCCCTGATTCCTTGCCTCCTGCTCCCAGAAAATCTGACAGATACTACAGGGTCCCTGAGTCTCACAAGTTCCTTTTTAAAAATCTTATTGCAGATCCAGAGGCTATTTCACAGTGGCCCAAGGGCATTAAGGCTTCTACTGCTAAAAATCCTACCCCTTCTGATAGAGACTCCAGGGCACTGGATAGATGGGGTAAGAAGGTTTACACTTCTGCAACCTTGGCCATTAGGGCTTTAAACTGCCTATTCCATATGTTAAAGTATCAGCAACATGTTATTGGACTGCTTAAACAGAAAATGAGGTTGATTCCTGACTGTGTGGAAAATAAAGAATTACAAGATTTAATGCATTCTGCCGAACAAGTTGGAAAACATACTTTGCAATGTGGTTTTGATTCATTAGAGGCTTCTTGCAGGGCTGCTGTTACTGGGTCTGTGCTCAGAAGGCATGCTTTGCTTAAGGAGCAATCTTTGCCTGATCATGTTAAAGCTAAATTGTTGGATGCTCCTTTAAATCAGGACCGCCTGTTTGGCAACAAGGCTGAGGAAGTTCTTAAAAAGATGGAAGATAAAGCTAAATCTATGCAAACTTTTAACAATTTTTTACATGTTCAGCCTCCTGGATTTAGTAGGCACTGGCCCTCTAAGAATTGGTCTTTTCCAGCCCCTTCCAGGTTTTCTCAAGCCAAACCCAGACACAGCAAAAACCCTAGGTTTCAGTCCCAGGAGACACACAGAACTAAGTAGTGGGGGGCCTCCACTTCCAAATCTGGGAATAATAAGACTCCCCCTATGGTAAACTGTCTCAATGACTTCCTTTTAAAATTTCCAAGCACTTATCAACTGACTGCTCCTTTGGGGGGAAGGATTGCTCTTCATGCAAAGAACTGGGAACTCGTTACCCAGGACAAATGGGTTTTAAATAGTGTCCCAGGGATACAGATTTCACTTCCACATGTTGCCAACACCAAGCGGGTGGCCGGACCTACCCCCAAATCAGTGGTCAGAGGCCCATAAACAAGTACTTTCTCTCTTAAGCATGGGGGCTATTCACCTGGTACCAGAAGAGGAAAGGGGACAAGGTTTCTGCTCAAGACTTTTCTTGGTACCCAGAAAAGACAATTCATGGCGTCCTATCCCTGACCTGTCTACTCTAAACACCTTTTTGGAGATTCCAAAATTCAAGATGCTGACTCTTCACCAATTACTTCCTATGCTAGGCAAAGATGCCTAGTTGACAACACTAGATTTAAAAGAAGCATACCTGCACATCCCAATCAGGGAATCTTGCAAAAGATACCTACGCTTCAAAGCATCAGTTCTCTGCACTGCCCTTTGGCTTATCTACTGCACCCAGGGTATTCACAAAGTGCCTAGCTCCAGTTATTGCATTTTGCAGGCAAAGAAATATTCAAATATACCCATACCTGGACGATTGTCTAATTCAGGCAGAAAGCCATGACATACTTTTGAATAATCTTGCCTTTGTACAAAGGGTTCTAACTTGTCTGGGGTACACCATAAACGAAAAGAAATCACGCCTGGTACCCTGTCAACAAATTATATTTCTGGGAGCAAGCTTGAATACAACTTCCCAGATGGCTTACCTCATGCCAGAGAAACAAATTCATTTGACAACCTACTTCAAACAAGTGACCACAAAAACCCTGCTATCTGCAAGACAAATACTGCAAGCATTGGGGTTCATGACCTCCAGCATTCTTCTAATTCCATATGCAAGACTGCATATGAGGAAACTACAGTGGTATCTAAAAAGCCCTAGAAACAATGATTCCTATCATACCTTGCCTACGCCTAGAGTTCCTTTGGTGGGCAGAGGCCTGCCACCAAAACAAGGGGCTACCTTTCACACCACCCCCTGCCACCCAAACCCTAACAACAGACGCATCAGACAATGCATGGAGGGCTCACCTGGCAGGGAAGTGCATTCAGGGCAAATGGAACCCAAGTAAAATGCACCTGCATATCAATCAAAAGAAATGTTAGCTGTACAGAATGCTCTGACAGCCTTCAAGGACCACATTCTTCCAGGACAACTAATAGTAAAAACGGACAACACCACTGTTATGTGGTACATAAACAAGCAGGGAGGTACACATTCTTACCCCCTCTGCAGACTAGCCATGACATTGTGGAACACAGCCTTGAGCTATCAAGTGCACCTACAAGCTCAATTCCTGCCAGGAAAATTAAATACACTGGCAGATGGACTAAGCAGAAACCTCATGGACCCACATGAGTGGAAACTGGAACCAAGGATTTTCAACATGTTGACAAGCAAATGGAGGAGCCAGATATAGACATGTTTGCCTCTCCCCAGAACTACCAATTGGACACATTTTGCACAAGGACTCCCTAAAAACAAGCCTGGAAAGTGGATGCTCTGTCCTGCAGCTGGAAAAACCTATCAGTCTATGCCTCCCCCCCTCTGCCTCTGCTCTCTAAAGTACTACTAAAAATCAAACAGGACAAACCAAGGATGATTTTGATTGCTCCAGACTGGCCGTGCCAACACTGGTACCCCCTCCTGCACAGTGTGTCATGGTTATCTCCATGGCACCTGCCTCAGACTCCTTCCCTGCTCTCTCAGCAGGAGAACGAGATTCTGCACCCTCAGCTTCCAACACTGAACCTTGCAGCCTGGCTAATTACTTAATCTCTCCTTTACCATCCCTCAGCAAACCTGTGATGGATATCATTTTAGAGGCAAGGAGGCCTGGTACTAGAAAATCTTATGCTGAAAAATGGAAAAGATTCTGTGCCTGGAACCAGTCTCAAGGGATGAGCACAGCAGCACCCAATTTACCTCAGATTTTACAATACTTAACTGAGATGTTTCACAAGAGCCTGTCTTTTACCTCCATTAAAATCCACGCCTCAGCCATTTCAGCTCATTATAACACAGAACCTCCCATCTTCTCTCATCCACTACTCAAGCAGTTCCTCAGAGGGGCTAAAAATTTGAGACCACCCAGGAGAGCTCCAACCCCAGCCTGGAACCTTAACTTTGTCTTGGAGAAACTCACTCTACCTCCTTTCGAGCCAGCTGCTACTGCAGACTTAAAATTTCTTTCTTGGAAAGCAGCTTTCCTTTTAGCAATCACTTCAGCTAGAAGGGTATCTGAATTACAGGCCCTTATGGCAGTGGAGCCTTTCATCATCTTTCATGCAGACAGGGTGTCCCTCAGAACCAATCCATCCTTCATGCCCAAGGTGGTATCCAGTGTGGCTCTTAATCAGTCCATTCATTTGCCAACCTTCTTTCCCAATCCACAGAATAAAGGGGAATGGATACAGCATTCCTTAGATGTGCACAGACAACTTAGATTCTACTTGGACAAGACTAATCCTCAAAGGAAATCTGAACAACTGCTGGTGGCATTTGCTGCAGGGGCAGAAGGGAAGGCTATTTCAAAGCAAACCATTTCTAAATGGATAGGCCATTGCATTCAATTCTGCATTAATTTCTGCGATAAGCACCATGGAAAACCTATCCCCCAGGGAATCAGACCTCACTCCACCAGGGCTGCATCTACCTCTACAGCCTTTCTCAGAGACGTCCCTACCAGGGACATCCTAGAAGCTGCTACATGGAGTTCTGTACATACTTTCACCAAGCATTATTATTTGCCAATTTTCTCTAAATCCAGAGCTGGCTTTGCCACTGCAGTCTTGCAGAGCCTTATAGCTGTCCCTAATGCTATCTAAATTCCTCCTCCCAACCATAACTTTGGGAATCTACCCAAATGTAATGACTGCAACAGTGAAACATGAAGAACATAGTACAGTTGTGTGCACTTACCATAAATATAGATGTTCGAGTGTATTCACTGTTGCAGTCCTGGTTAATCTCCCTCCAGCCCCCTAACTTCTTTTGGCTATACCTCTACTTTCCTTTACTATGCTTAAAGGCATTTTTGTTGTATTTGCGTTTTTGTTGGAGGTATATCTTTGTGCTTTTATATTTAATTGCTTTCCATTAGGGGGGCACCTGACATCTGGGGCAAGAAAACTGAAGTAATGGCATCGGCTGCATGTTTTATACCCCTGACGACCTGACGTCATGGAAGAAGGGACAGCAACCGATGCAGGACCCAAGACTATTTTAATCAGACCGACTGAGGGCTACCTGCAAACAGATAACCCAAATGTAATGACTGCAACAGTGAATACACATCTACATTTATGGTAAGTGTACACAACTGTATTTTCTCAGGGTTTATGAGGGCTTGACATTTTGACAAGTTATCACATAGTAGTAGAAAGTTAGCCTTATAGTAGATCCTGAATATTCCAGAGTTAGCTGGGGGGGTCCAGGTTTTATTTTTACTTCAAAGGAGGCCATTTTGTGGTCTGACCTTACCAGGGAAGACATTACAGTAGGGTGTGTGTAGCACTCTCCCATATTAGTGAGGACCAGATCCAGTATGGTTGCACCCCTGGTAGGTTAATTGACAATTTGGTCCATGGAGTTTGTCTTTAGAAAAGCCAGGAATCTATGTGCTTGTATATTTGGTGTCACATATGATTCCCAGTTAATAGTGGGGGGATTAAAGTTGCCCATGAATGTGGTATTGGGTTGGATGGTGAGTATTTCCAATGAGTTTAAATACATGGTATGGGTTTCCTGGGTCATAGAGGGGGACCTATAGCTTGCAATGAAGTGGTATTGGATTTTGCCTATGGTGATTTGAACATGGAGCAGCTGAAGTGTATTGTCCTGTTTGGCCAGCCTTGAGGTATATTTTTTTTTTATGTAAATTAAGACACTTCACCTTTAGTCCCTGCCTGTAGAGTAGTTGGTTTAAATGTGTGGAAGGCATTATAACCTTGTACTGTCTATCTGCTCTCTGTGGCTTTAAGCCATGCCACAGTGACCGCATAGATGTCAGCATTCTCTAGGATGAAGAGAGCTTCTAGGGAGTAGAGGTTTTTGTTTAGACTCCTTGCACCTTTAGACTTTCTTGGCTTTGATTTGCTATGTTGGAAGTACTCTCAGTTTGACACTGTGGGGAAGGACAATGTTTTAGCTAATAAATCTTGTTTTAGCTTTGAATCCTGGAGAATCCTGGATTTAAAAACATTGTCCTATACGGATCACCTTAAAGCCCTGTCTCATCTCTATACTGTCTCCTACAGGATACTGAGAAGCAATCTATGCCTGGTATACAAGACATCCTTGGTGCCAGCTCTGATTCACCTTTTTCACATCTGTAAAATGAACATCATCAGAAAGACTAGATACAAGGATGTAAATTTTACTTGTGACATAAATAAGACATGTTGGTGAGATGGATATGTGTCTCAGAGGATCCCCATGCCCTGGAACAGCCATCCATGTGAAACAGAGTCCATCCCTAACCCTTTTTAAGAATAACCTCAACCAACGGACAGGAAAGCAGAAATCCATCCTGGTCTGTCCCCCATATCTCTGATAGACAGAGGCAGATAGTAATGGCCAAACTACATAAGCCCCACATAACCTGTAGAAACTTCCTAAGTAACATACCCTCTCCTAATAAATGCCCATGATACATAGGGACACAACTTTGTTGGATTGCACAGCTAGGCTTATAAAGGTCATGGTGTTCTTTAGCCTAGTATACAACTATTAACCTGTGAACCTAAATTTATAAATATGAATATGATATTATATAGGAAATGTGACAAAGTAAAGAAATGTGACATTGATTCATGGGATACAGTTCTGTTTGTGATGATATGGGTGCTGTGCGAAACAAGATGTGATCATTTGTTATATAACATGAAAATGGATGAGGATGATTTATGACGTGAAATAAGAAGGTAGCTGTGGAAGAAAGGGTGTGGGACGAAAATAAATGTAAAAGACAAAGAAAGAACTAAAACTGTTTAGTTAAGTTCTTTTGTGTTGATAAATTCTCATTGTGTTGCTGTCTTGTGCATAATTTTAAATACAAATGTAAACAAAAAGGTGTGGTGTAAATATTTGATTTAAAGTTTTTATATAATATAAAATGAATGTAAATGATAATAAATCATCCCTACCTGTTTCAAAGGTGCTGTGGGATCTTATACCTCCACCAGAACTACTACCAATTCACGCAGTTGTACATGCCATCCAAAGGACAACAAATTCAGGTGTGTAGCGTCCCCCTAATGCTACGGTGAAGTGTCAGCAATCCAATCACCTGGAGTGGGAATAGAACCCAGTCTTCTTGTCTTTCAGTACCAAATTATACAATGTATTTTTTATTTCACTATTACACTGTAACTAGAATATGCACAGGAAAAAATGTGTGCTATTCCCTTTGTTCTTGAAGTCAGTGTGATGCAGTTGGAGTCCTTTATGTGCCCATTTTGTGTGCATTACAGGTAACTGACAATTGCCTAAGAGTCTCCTGTCCTGAATAAAAGTCAATATCATGTTCCGACTGTAGAATCATTTTTGGATACACCACGATAGCTGAACTGTCTGTGCGGTAACAGCTTCCATTTCGGACATAAATCTATTGCTATTTCTCTTTATGCTGAAGGTTTCTGAAGAGATGAGGTCCTAACTTTGAGTATATATTTTATTTATTTTCTTTTTATTATTTGTTTAGCTATTTGTGGATGAAGTTGGATAGCTAGTTAGCAGATCATTTCATCCAAAACCAGGCCTTCATGTAGAATTTACAATAAATAAGGGAACAGTAACACAATTTATGCAGTGAATTCCATAAAACATACAAAAGTAAGTTAAATGTGTAGAAGGTGCATTACTGAAGCACAGTTAACAGAATTTACTACATAATACTTTATACAGTCAGTATTATAGAATGTGATAACATATATCATCACAGACTAGTAAAACTAGGAAACTGTTTCTGATGCATTTAATTCTAACTCAGATACTTTTCATCCATTTTCAAGAAGCAAATGCTCATTTAATTTAATCTTGCAACCTTTCACTGTTTACTGATTGTACATTATCAAGTAGTTGTTAATTCCAGCTTGAAGAGAGACCACAGAGGGTCCTCACCAGGAGAATCCAGGGCCTCATACATCTACCCTACATAGATAGGCTAAAAGCCCTGTTCCTCTACTCAGTCCCATAGATAATCCTCAGAGGTGAGCTCTGAGTGGCATACAAAGTAATCTCAGACACTGCCTAGATGGGACTGCTGCATATTTGTGAGTCAAGCTCTACCTGAGTAACTCACACGGGCTACCTCAACCTGGTCTGTGACATCAGTAGGACTTGTTGGTGGGACAAATTTGTGTCCCAGAGACTCCCCCATCTGTGGAATAGACTCCTTCTCCACGTCAGGCAGAGCACCTCATTATCCCTTTTTAAGCACAACCTGGATAACTGGATGGGGAACAGAAAATACACCCCTGGGATTCCACCTGTGTCCCTGCTGGACAGGGGCATCAGGTGGTGACTCGTTGGAACATGGGCTAAACTCTTGGCTAGGCTTGTAAATGCCTCAGGGCCAATAGCCTAGTAACTTCTTATGATGCTATGTTCCTATGTAGCCCAGTTTTAGAAAAAGTCTCCTCAATTATGGCCAGAGAGGATTGCCTGTTCAGTGTGACTGTAGGCCCTTTGATAGAGCATGTTGAACGTACTGGCGGAAAGTGCTGGTATTTAAGAATTTTAAAGAAAAGCATGTCATGGGGAGCATAGATTCAGCACAGTTGCAGGTAATCAGTGGGTGTTTTTTAGCAGTTCACAGTGATGTGTGCATGTGCGTCTGCAAGAAGGGCAAACTTGCATATTTTAATAACTGTGGTGTTGAAAGTATTGGTTCCTGCGGGAGTATTCTGTCTTTAGAAATTATTTTCAATATTAGTGCTTTAAATACACTACAACTGAGAAAGTTTAAAGCAAAGTGCTAAGACCTTTTCTATTGTTATTTAAGTATGTGGTTTATGTCAGAAATTGTGATCCAAAATTTATTTGTAGATGTACCTACCTGGGCCTGACATTGTTTCAATGATCTTTGAAGAGCTAGTTTATATATATGCCCAGTTCTATAGATCGCTAACGTTGGAATACGAGTTTTGTTGAAACTTTGTCAGGTGCAGTCTGATGTTAGTTGAAGAATGTCATTGGTGTATATAGTAATGTTTAAAGAAAGTAGGTCTTGTTTAAGGTCAAACAAAGTCCAAGGTACTCAGGAAAGATACCACCAGCAGAGCAGTTTCAGGTGAAGCAGTTTTAATATAAAATAGCACTTACATAAAAGCATGCACTTTAAAACAACAGCATTTTCGTTTCTGCTAAGTAGACTTCATCAGATGTGGATGGACAACTACAATAATACTTTTATACCCTTCTAAAACACAGGTTAATGTTCAAGGTCATTAATAAAAATGCTGAGTATGCCCACATCAGAAACCGAAGCCTGCACATGCAACTGGTATATTTGATTATAGAGATCTAGGTAAGAGACTGTACTAATTGTTATTAAATTTCAACTTGTTTAACTTGGCAAGAAGAAGGGAGTGGCTTTCTGTGTCAAATGCACTAGCCATACAATGCCGTAATCATAGTATAAATGCCGTAGTTGTACTGCACTATAAATGTCCTAATCATGCTATAGCTGTCCACGAAAAAGCAGATAAACCACTCACACCAGGATGAAATCCAAATATGTTGGTTTTATTTTGCGAAGGTTCACGTAAAATCAAATATTCCACATAAAATCAAATAAGCGGTTTCGTCCCAATTGTATTTTTAAGTCAGGAACTTCATCAGATAAAGAAAGCCATTTCAGTCTCATTTAAATACCGTATTAGATCATGATATCGCATCTAATAAAGCCATTCTTAAAGAGATAATTCACTATATAAAAAGCATGTATATAAAATACATGTAAAATACATCCCTACCAGTTACATCAGTAACCCATTCCTTCCTCATCTAAAATATACTGAAAAATGTGTAAATATAACTATTTAAGTCTATGTTCATACATCACTACACTAATCTAAAAAAACTAACAAAAAGAGATTATATCCAAATTCACGTATTATAAAAATTAGGATAAAATAATTAAATCTCAGCCTCTAAACATAATTATCTTTTTAAAGCTTTAAGTTTTAAAAGACTGGTAATAGACACACTTTCATTCAATCCTGGGGGCCTCTATGCCTATGCCTTTGTTGAAGTTCCTGACTTAAAAATACGATTGGGACCAAAGCACTTATTTGATTTTATGTGGAATATTTGATTTTACGTGAACTTTCACAAAATAAAACCAACACATTTGGATTTCATAGAAAAAAGAGAGAAAAAAGGCAGACACTGGATTTTCAAGTATAAAAGGTAATTTCATCCTGGTGTGAGTGCTTTTTCTGCTTTTTCGTGGACTTGGTCATACTATAAATGCCCCAGTCATACTACAGATGCCCTAACCATATTATAAATGCCTTAGTCATACTATAAATGACCCAGTCATAGTATAAATGCCCTAGTCATACTATAAATATCCTAGCCATACTATAAATGTCCCAGTCAAACTATAAATGCCCTAGTCATACTATAAATGTCCTAGTTGTACTATAAATGCGTTAGTCATACTATAAATGTCCCAGTCATACTATAAATGCCCTCATCATACAATGTCTCAGTCATAGTATAAATGCCACAGCAGTACTATAAATGCCAAGTCATACTACAAATGTCCTAGTCATACTATAAATGCCCTAACCTAGTTGTACTATAAATACCATAGTCATACTACAACTGCCCTAGTTGTACTATAAATGCCCCAGTCATACTATAACTGCCCTAGTTGTACTATAAATGCCCTAGTCATACTACAACTGCCCTAATTGTACTATAAATGCCCTAGTCATACTATAACTACCCTAGTTGTATTATAAATGCCCTAGTCATGCTATAACTGCCCTAGTTGTACTATAAATGCCCTAGTCATACTATAACTACCCTAGTTGTACTATAAATGCCCTAGTCATACTATAGCTACCCTAGTTGAACTATAAATGCCCTAGTCATACTATAACTGCCCTAGCCTATTTGTACTATAAATGCCATAATCATACTACAACTGCCCGAATTGTACTATAAATGCCCTAGTCATACTATAACTACCCTAGTAGTACTATAAATGCCCTAGTCATACTATAAACATGCCTGCTGTAGTTTAAATGATATTTCTATTATTTTAAATTGTGTCAGTGGCAGTATCCTAGTGGTCACAGTGCTGAAACCATGACAGAAGTCATACTGAACATTACAGAATGAGCTACAGCTGTTTAAATGACTGCAGATTAGCTCTTATTTTATTTTTATACATTTGTTGACCACGGAAGTCCAACTCCAGCAGCAGCCTTGGAAGAAAAGCTCTTCAGAAATTAACATTTCAATTTATGTACACTACACTGAACATTATCAAACCTTGTATACAGGCATATACATATACAACAGGAAATACATTTTAAATATTGAATCAGTTTTTTTATTTATTTTTATTTTTATTTTATTTTACATTTGTTAACCGGGCTAGACTAGCTGGATATATTTCCATTTTCAGTAGAGGCCTGGGGAGGAAAGCTCCAGCAAGATAGAAAAATTCAAAATATCGTTACAAGGTAAATTAAAGGATTAATAAAAAATAGAACAAGTAATTATTACATACTAAAGATATTTACACTTGAAAAAAACAACAATAAAAATATTTAAACTTAAAAAAGCAACAATAAAAATGTAGCACAGTAAGATTCTTATGGAATTTTTCACATCAAGTAGAAAGATTTCAGCAGTATGTTGATTAGAGTTTAAACAGTACCAGCCTTGCTTACATGAATAAGCATTAACATGTTTGGAAGTTTGTTTGGAAGAGGAAGAAACAGTGGTGGAAGAGGGTGGTTAATCAGGGTTACTACAAGGGCATAACCAGTGCGTTTTGAGGTGTTTTTTGAGTTTTTGTTTAAAGAGAGGCAAGGATGCGATTAGTGTTAGTTCATTGGATAGCAGGTTCCAGTTTTTTCCTGCTGCGTTAGTAAACAGAGAGTCACCAGCTATGTTGTTAGACTTGGTTATACTAGCGAGGAGTTTGCTAGAAGAACATAGGGAATTCAGAGTTTTATAGGGGATTAAGAGACTGGAGAGTATAGGAGTGGTGTTGGGTTGGTAGAATATCTTGTGGGAAATCGTGAGTTGGGAGATAATCAGATGGTTTTGGAATTGAAGCCAGTCTAGTTGCCAAAGATTCAGACAGTGGTGGGTTCTAAAGAGATTGGCAGTGGCGAGTCTGGCGATGTTATTGTAGGAAGTTGCTAGTTTGTTAAGATTATTTTTCTTTAGGTTGGTATAAATAGGTGAGGCATACAGAAGAGTAGAGATTAGATGGGAGTGAGCAATCTTGGTTCTGGCTACTGGGGTTAGGAAAGGTTTTATTCTATATAAGTTTTACATCAAATATCACTAATAAGGCTTAGCATTACTAATAACTGCATTTTTAAGCAGAAAAAAATTAGACAAGCAAAGACTAGTTGCTACTTCCTGTAGTGTATGTGTACGACATTAACGTGGTATTGAATAGGTATATAGACAATAAATTGTTTAATAATATGCAACAAAAACAAAAAACAAGGCAGTAGAAGCAACAATACGACCACATACAAAGATCCAACACAGTTTATTTCTTTCTCTGGCGCCTTCTAGGAGAATGAATATACCAAACAATTACAAATTATTTATACCATTCAAAAACCTTAATTACAGAAACTAATAAAACAATTACACAATCAAACAATCAGTTAATTTACAATAAATGTCATTCATAAAAACACTCTCCAATTGCATTCTACGTTAATACCCATAGGTGTCAGTGTATTATACTTCAATATAAAAACTGTCTCCTTATATAGCAGCTTTTGTTTAACTAAATTATCATCAGTATTATAAACTGTTACTTGTTCAAGAACTGTTGCTAATAAACCTTCAGGTGAACTATTATGGTAATCGTTAAAGTGTACTGCTAGCGGACTTTCTAATTTTTTATTTTTTATATCTCTTATATGTTCTTGAAGTCGGACCTTAAATGCCCTTTTACTTTCACCTATATAAAACAGTCCGCATGGACATTTAATAGCATACACTATCGCTACTGAATTACAATAAAAAGTCCCACAAGATCTAAAAATCTTACCATTTATACATTCAAATGTTTTACTTATATATTTAATGCAATTCCCACATTCAAATGTTCCCAATAAAACTATCTCTTTTAATAAGTCAACATTAGGATTAGAATACTTAGCATGTACCAAAATGTCTTTTAGATTTCTCCCTCTTCTATAGGAAAATGTAATATTTATTGGAATAATGTCTACTAGATCACCATATTTAAATAAAAAAGGCCAATATTTATATACTGCTTTTTTAACTTCTTCTGTCAATAAATCATATGACAGAACAAAAAACATCTGTTTATCAGTATATTCATCTTTTTCTTCTTTGTTTACTCTAGTTCTATTATTTTTTCTATTTATCTGAACCCCTTCATTCTTAGCTTTTTGCAAGGATAGCTCAACCTCTTTTGCATTATAGTTTCTTCTTACAAACAAATCTACTGTTTTTTGTAATTCTATTTCCAATTCACTGTCATTATTGCACAATCTCTTAATTCTAATGAATTCCCCATATGGTAAAGATTTCATGAGGTGAGCAGGATGATGGCTCAATCCGTCTAAAAAGTGTAAATTTTCAAATTTTCTATAAATTCTTGTAAGTATTTTACCATTACTTATCCCTTCTAAAGTCAAGTCCAAGAAATTAACTGTGTTGGATCTTAATAAATTGTTTAAGTCTGACTTTAAACAGTTTCACTTTCTCTTTTAGTTTCAGGGATTGTGTTACAAAGTTTTGACACTAGTATAAAGTGAGTCTCCTTCAGTATTGTTAGATTTGGTAGTAATTAGCAGAAATTGTCTGCTTAAGTTTCTAAATACTTCTGAGCCTATGTCTTGTTCTATAAATACCACCTGATAATTGTTCATAGGTTCACAGATAGATTAGTACTAGGCTAACTGCCCTTGTGAGCCACTTTTAAGCCTAGCCAATTATCCCTTGTGAGACTCATACATTGCACCTTGTGTTTGTAAGGCAAACACCTTAACCATTAGGCCACCCTCCCAACCCTATTTGAATTATATATCATAAACCTACTTTTCCTTCCATTTTTTTACAAGTTCATACGTCCATATGTACTTGCTAGGCTAATGATCTCTGGGGATATTAAGAAGCCTTGCCATGCATTTCAATAAGATTTTTAGCCCTTATATTCTAAGGATAAATAACCCAGAAACAAACAAGGCATTTACATTTTAAAGCAATCTCATGAAAAAGTAATCTATGAAAATATCACAGCTGATATCCAAATTCACTCTCATGTGTGTTTATTTCTCAGGTATAATAAGAAAGGAACATGCACATATTTTGTATAATCTTTTAAAACTTAATTTGTGACTTAAAAAGCTAACTCCACTGGATACAAATGCCCCTTCTCAGGGGGGCTGCGCTGATTAAACAATTTTTTCACACTCACACAGAGTTCTTGAAACAAATGTTATTATGATGCATTCTGATTTTAGCTAGTAACATCATAACTATGTTTTTTTTCTGCATTTTATTTACTTTCTTGTTAAAAGTACAGGGTATTGAAATGCGAGCAACTGCCCATTACGTATTCTGTTCTGCATCCTGTTCATGAAGGAAAATTAATATACAACTATATTATTCACTTTGACTTGAAACGCATCTTTCTGGCTTGATGAATAGTCCATAGAAGGTCAACTGTCCTTATTTTTTTATATATTTAATTAACATAACTGGGCATTGAGGACTAGTGCAAATGACAGCCCTGCATGTAGATTGAAAGACTAACATAGACAGAAAACATCACTCATTATTTCTGGAGCTAAACCGAGTACATTGTGCAACACGTCCATTGTAATACTAAGGGGTTAATACAGATCATTTCAGATACCGATGTTCAGGCTGTTCAGAGAAAGATATCACAAAAGGTTTGACACTGCTTTTTAATTCATCAGAGTCAAACCTCAAATCTCTTGTCTGTGAGCTACAGTAACCCAAAATCTCTTGTCTTTCAGCTACATTGATTTCTTTTGTCATGCTGAAAATCTCTCTCATAGGCAGTCAGATGTATTAACATTCAGCCCCCTTGCAAAATCAGCCAAGGTTTGCTTCAAGGCTGCAGTGAGAAAGAAATTACCTGCTACAGGCAGGTGGCAGCTTATTTCACACTGTGTTAGTTTTTGTAAGTGGAATGAAATCTCCAGATGGTTATCTGTTGTGCTAACTTTCTAGCTTATCACAGCAAAACAGAACAAACTTTGTTGCTCATTTATGCATCAACCTGCATAACATCAGAAAGTTTTTTTTAATGACATAATATATTGACCTTTAGCATTAGCAGATGCTAATTCATTTAACTTACCGAACCTGAAGATTTATAAAGGTTGTATGATGTAACATGATGCACCTTAGTTCATAACAATCACAAATAAGTTGTCATGTACCTTTGGCTGCATTGAGGGGACCATCATTTGGACACACAGAACTAGCAAAAAGTGGTTCCCGGCATTCAATAACTTCTCCACTAAGTGTATACTGTTCTGAGTGAACAGATAACAGACATAACTCACACCTTCTTCCTCCTGATTTTAGTTTTCCTGCTGATATTCTTGCAGCTTTAAATGTTGACAGGCATTCATAAAGGTTACCACAAACTGTAGGCTACATGTACACTTAGTGTAATCTTTCTGAGTTACTAGAAAGCACAAAAAATGTGATAAGAATGTTTTTGAATGTATATCATATACACTTGGTATACACTTAGTGTAGACTTTACTGAATCTCTTTTTATACTGTATTCGGGTTTCATCTTCTTACATTGACTAAATTTCAGACTATAAGTGAAAATCTCTTCTTATATACTATTGTACCATGAAACATGGAGATCCCTGCTTTTATACTATTGTACCATGAAACATGGAGATCCCTGCTTTGGGAGTTATAAGAAAATTTTTAATAAAGCAGCAGAAAGCATTTACCTTAATGTTCTACAGAGGGGTGAGGACAGCATCTGTATACCTGTGTGATCTGCATTTAGTGAGAACAACACCTCCATTCATATAGGCTCTACACCTCCTTAATTTAATGTTCTACATATTATTAGGACAACATCTACATATCTGAATGTTCTAAATGTAGTAAGGAAACATCTCCATACCTCTAGGGTCTGTGTTTAATAAGGACAGCACCTCCATACATGTGAGGGGAATATTACCATGTCTTAATATCCTATAAGGAGTCAGAACACCACCTCCATGCAGGTAGGATAGAGTTGTAGTGAGGAGAATATTCCCATACCTGATTCTTTTACATGTAGTAAGGAGCACATCTCGATACCTGTAGAATGGCTGAACCTCCGCACATGAAGGAACTAGATGTAAGAAAGAAGGAGAACGCCATCATACGTGAATGTTTGAAATGTAGTGAGCAGAGCATCTTCATACCTGTTGGGTCTGCATTTAGAGAGGACAGAACCTCCATACATGTAGGATCTCATGACAGAATGAGAACATTTACATGCCTTAATGTTCTACAGGGAGTGAGGACAGCATCTCTATATCTGTGGATCTGCATTTAATGAGGACAAAAACAACTGAATATATATTGGATCTACATCTCCTTACCTTAATTGTCTGCATGTAGTGAGGAAAATATTTCCATACATGTAGGATCAAAGGTGGTGAGAAGAGCATATCCATACATGTACAATTTAGATATAGTGAAGAGAGGGTTGGGAACATCTACTGAAATACATCTGTGTAATAACAGACAAAAGAATGTGAAAGCTTGCTTATTTATTTATTTATTTTCTTATCTTGCATTCAACAGTTAAGAGGGAAGTATATAGTATTAGAAGTGGGAGTCTTTAGAACTGTAAATCAGCTTATATTCTAAGATGTTCAATATCATTGCCTGCAAAGGGAGACCTGACTAATCTAAAGTACATTAGAGGTTTCACAGAGTGAGAAAGGACCTTACGCAATAGCTCAGACCGTGATATTCTCAGAGGTGCTGTCTGTCCATGCCAGTGATGGTTATAGTACACATTGCATTATCTGCTTCATGAAATGATTGAATACATAGTAAGGAGCTCAGAGTTTCATCTTCATTTGATAGTATTGAAGAAGGCTAGTCTTCAAAGATGGGATAACTTGCAATTTTTCCGTAACTGGTATCCCAGATGACAGCAGTTTTTTTTTTGCAAGCCATATGCCATTTGGATGAACAAGAACAGATGAAGGCAACCGGTTACTGGGTAAAATGTAAAAATAATATAAACCACTAAATGGACATTTATTACAAATACATATAACAAAATTAACTACTTGAGTAATGGGACATTACATCAGGAAACCACAGTGGATGTGATGTACTCATACCTCTCAACTGTACAGATTTTTGCAGTATGTCTAGATTTTTGCCTCATCGTTTTAGTGTGTTCCTCCTAAAATCTGTACCTTTCTGACAAACAGCTGAGGATTGAAGTCATTAAATAATGACAAACATTTGAATTTAAGACTCCACATCCTTCAGAAAATTCATGCTAATGCAAAACCTATTATAACTTTCTAAGTTTATAAGAGCAATATTAAAAATTATTTGAGTAATGGGGCATTAAATCAGGAAACAACAGTGGATGTGATGTGTACTTTAACGAAACATTTGACACAGAAACCTAAAACACATTCACATTCGTTTTGTGGTGGGTTTTGGAGCGGTAAGACTATTTCAACATAAGCCAGATGATCAGACATCACAGACAGTGGAGCCCATTCTGATGAAAAGGGGTATCAAAGGAACAGGATGCTCACTGGACCAGTACTGGGATGTCCCTTGTTACTGATTTGTAAGTGTCCTTGAAGAAGGCCTGGACAAAAACACATACCTGTTGGCTTGTGAATCAATTATTCAATGGCAGTAATGCAAAATACAAAAAAAAATGTGGAAGGATGAGATTAGACAAGGCAAGCAGAGTAGAATAAAATGAGGAAACATAAATTCAGTGTAGAAAATGTAAAATAATGCATCTGGAAACAGGAGCATGTACTCAGCTATAACATAAGTTATGGCATCCAAAAAGAATGAAAGAAAGTTGGAGCAGTCAGTCACAGGAGATGACCTAGTGTGACCAAATAATCTGTTTGAGGGACAAAGTGAGAAATCTGCAAGAAAGGATGATAGAGGGCTCAACTACATAGAAATAAACCTCGGCAGAAGAAAACGAGAGCCAGTTCCCCTTATTTATTTTTAATTTGTCAGATTTCATCTTACATATCTTATCACTATAAGTACGTAGACAGGACTGAGACATTTTGAGAGACAGAGACTCAGAGTGACTTGTTCAATTTTCTACACTTAAACATTAAAATACATAAACTGGAGGAGATCTAAGTACATTACTGTACCTAATAGCAAGCATTAATCTTACTTTAAATGTTCTACATCAGTACACAGCAAATAAACAACATCCAAGGGAAAATTGCACTTGCTTATGTTTATATTTCCATAAATATAAGTAATTTAAAACCTTTTTAAAGTATGAGTAATGTATATTTAATCCCATTAACATTGTTCTCATGTGCTGAAATATGTTAAGTTTCACTGCTGTTTTGAAACAACATCATTTTAGTTTTAACAGCTGCATATGCAAGGCAAAACGTATGTTAAAACAGCATATTATTTGTCAAGCATAAAAACATTCAGATGTGAAATATATGTATTTCTTCCAGATGTAAAATATATCTTGAATATTGAATCAGTTAGTTAAAATATTGAATTTTCACTTAAATATAAATAACTGTAATGTTTCAGATTTTTCAGTTTGGTTTTAGAAAATGAAGGATTAACAAACACATATGCTGAATATGCGTATAAGTGTTTACTTATCATGTCTAACATGGTAGCTATGTAGGTCACAAACAGAAATGCCATTGCTTATGTGCAATATAGCATTCAAGTACTGCTGCGCAGATCTATGCATGCACTAGCTAGATAGAGGGCATGCTCATATTGTAACAATCAAGCAATGCATTGTTTTCAAAGCCAACAAACACCTTGCAACTAAATTATGAAAATAATGACAGAGAGTGACAACCCTAGGGAGTTCCTCAACAGAAATGAGCAAGCACACTGATTGACTTAACCCCAAATCTGGTCAAAACACAGATCAACTTAAATTTTAAAATAATAAAAAAATGACCATTTTTACAGTTGGTCAAGCCCCCTTACAACTTAGTCCCCAGATGTCCGCTACTTTTGTATACTAACTCCAAGACCATGTGAATACAGTGAAAGGGAGACACTTGGCAGTGTCTAGTACCTCCATCTGTTACCTTTTCTCCAAAGCTGCAGTTTGATAATCAAGTCAATAATAATACCCCCCCCACAATGTGTAATAAAGGCTTGTAGTCATTGGCATTGCACAGTAAATGGGGCATTCAACATCTGAAAGCCAATCAGTTGTCATTTTCTAATCAGGTCCATGATCAGGTATCCTGTTCCTTTTAATGTAAGTTGCACGTGTTTACTTTAAGATGGACTCATCATGATAGAAATGGGATCAGCCCTTGTCTAGGCACCCTAAGAATTGTTAGAGAGCAGTAAGAAAAATAACTAGGTCATACATGAACCTCTGGAAAGGTAAACCCTTGTACTGGTAGACAACTGGAAGGTGTTTGCTTAAAAAACCTGAACCACAAACTAAGAGCCATTTATACGTCAGACTAAAAGTTCATGTAAATGAATTACTTTACATTACAAGATTATTCTTTGAAAATAGGGGTTTATTTTTCTATAATAGGAAACATGAGAATGAAAGCTTGTCAGCATAAAGCAGACTTGGGGATAAAATGACTCACAATGCATAATGTGTGTGCACTTCTCACTTACAGTGAAGTAATAAAACTTCACTTTGAGTGTAATAAAACTGAATGCCTAAGAAAAGTTGTTACACTGCTTAATGCCATACATGCTAAAAGGCATGGGATAATATATTGCTTGATACATCTCAAAAGCTTAAATCAAAATCTTTTAAGAAAGAATTATAGCTGCTATAAAGATATTAAAGTCCTAGAGCATCACTGATTACAGAACTCCTTAGATTTCACAAAAGAAGTCAGTTATAAAGTGGAATTAAGTCAGAATACATAATGAAGATGTTCTAGTTAGCAAAACATTGTCAGTTTGAAGTGGAGTTTTCTGACACACTAGGAGACATTATTGTGTGCTTTGCATTGTGGAAGTGTACAAGAAAACATGCTATCAAAAGAACATTTACAGTTACAAATACCCTAAACATTGCAATATCTACAAAAGTAACTGAAAAGCATTTTCTGAAATGACAGTAAGAATCAGGTTAGTAAAGTCCCATAAAGTAATTAATCAGTACTAACAAAAAGTGAGTTTGATACAACAATCCTTCTCATAGTTATTTATTTTATTCATTTATATAAAAATGAGTAAATGAACTGGTTTTAAAACACCCAGGGAAGAAATAGAAATGGAAATGTCTTTGTATTTAGAAAATGCATATAATTAATTATACAACAAAGTAAGGAAAACAGAATCGATGTGTAAATTATATGAATTGCCTAAAACATTATCCCAAGCTAACCCAAATAAATAAGCAAATACCATATTCATCTGTAATGTAGGCTAAAGGAGAAGAGAGCATTACATGACTGGAGCAATATGCTTATTTCATAGGTTAAAGACAAAGGGGTATCACAGCACCAGTATAGGTCACATTATTAATGCTTAAACAGCTACAGACAAAAGACTTAAGCCAATTTTTCAAAAGCAGATACATATACAGACAGCTGTACTAAGAAGGTCTGCTAGAACAGAGGTCTAGATTCAATATGTCTTAAAGCAGAGATGATTTTTTTTATCTGCCATGAAAGGGAATGTTATTCTAAAAATTAAGTGAATGCTGCACATCCGGAGAATTCCATTCCCTTATTACCACAGTAGTGGAGCTCTCAGAGAGGCTTATATGTAAGAGAAGCTAACAGGAAGGCGATTCCTTTACAGAGGAGTTATGACTGGACTTTAGCTTGGGTTTGACAGTCATGTTCCCCCAAGCTGGACAGTGCAGTGCACACATTCTACAACAGCAATGGCTTTCTATCAGGATGTTTAACAGAATACAGCTGTAGGTGACATTTATGATGCATCCTCAAAGCTTTCACACAATAGTTTTGCAAGACATTATAAAATGAATGCAATGCTTTATTACTTAGCATATTCTTCTGTTAACCCACTCACTCCATCTTCTCACTCTCTCCAATGGAGCGCTGGAGGTTTGCACTGTAACTTCCAATGGGAGGAGCCTGAGCCTTTTGACAGAATCAAATTATATCTTCACAGATCAAACACAATGTTTATATTTCTGGAACCATAGGGGTTATGAAAGAAGTATAAATGGCAAACTCTTCAGCACAAACTATTTTTATAGTGGTAGTATTCTTTAGGTTCTAGGTCTTAAACCAAATTTTATAAGTCTCAGTAAACACAGTAACTATTACATTTGTAAACTACTTACAATATCTCAGCAACCACTCAAGTTACACACATACTGTCAGCAACATTTTATTCATCTAACTGAGAGGTTTCATATGATGCTAAGGAGTTCTGTCTGTGTTACTTGGTTGTTGAGATATTTCAAGAAATGTGAAAATTATATCTATATAAATTATCATAAAACAAGAGTTAATATTTAGTTACCTGCAAAAGACAAAGATCAAATATTAATGCAATTCAGTTTGCTATTGTGTAAGCTTTATGATTAAATCTTTTAAAACCTTGTTCATAACATGGATTTGGAATTACTGATGCAAATATGAACAAGCAATATTTGCCACCTAGTTGCGTCATCAGGAGTTAACTGCAGATGCAGGACGCATCACTTGCATGTAATGAGTTAAGGCCTAGTTGTCAGCTATTTCTGCCTATCTGCTTCTAGTACCCCCTTTAGCCTGTAAATTTGAGGCTAAACAATTTCTTAAAGATGCCCTTCATATTAGACCTCCCAAGAAACCTGTACATCCTTCCTGGGAACTAAATTTTGATTTGGAGAAATTGACTCAGGTTTCTTTTGAGCCTGTAACTTCAACTTTCTTGCTGATTTGTTCTTGGAAGACTTTTCTTTTGTTGACCTTTATTTCTGCCAGATGGGTGTCTGAGCTTCAATCCCTTGTGACAGTTCCTCCCTTTTTTTAGTTTTCCATAAGGAGAGGCTGTCCCTTCATATTAATCCTTCTTTTATGCCCAACGTGGTAACTGAGTTGTCTAATCAGTCTATTCATTTGCCCACTTTTTCCCTTCTCAGTCTGCATGTGAATTTTGTACAGTTTAGATGTACACATACAGCTCATATTTTATTTGGGTAAGACCAAAGCTTTTCACAAATCGGATCAGCTTTTTGTTTCCTTTCATCCTAGATCTTTTGGATTGGCTGTCACCAAGCAGACTATTTCTTTGTGGATAGCCAAAGCCATTAATTTTTGTTATTCCTTTCATGTAAGAGCCTTCCTTCTTAGGTTAAGGCTCACTCTGCTAGGGCTGTGGCTTCTTCTGGTGATTTTTTCAAGGGTTTAGATACTGACTCTATTCTTGAGGTAGCTACCTGGAGCTCTAATCATACTTTTACCAAACACTACAAGCTGGATGTGATATCCAGGGCTAGAGCTGGCTTTGCTAGGGCCATCCTTCCTGGCTTCCTAGAGGACTCTGCTGGTCCTTCCTCCCCCCTGTCTTCTTCATGAGCTTTTGCACTCTGCTTCTTGTAATGAATACTGCAGCAGTGAATGTAAGGACGTAGTACAGTTGTGTAAAATCTTACCATAACAGCAGACATCCTTCCTGTTTTCACTCCATCCCTCCTTCTTTTTCCTTCTGGATGTCCCTAGTGCTTCTGTAATCCTTAGAGTGGCGTTCCAAGTGGGGCTGTCATTTCTGAAGATGGTACATCTGGATATCACCTTTATGCCCTACTCTGTATTCAGGGAGAATATGTGTGACGTATGGCATACCCTTTGCAACCTAGGCTTTGGTATACTGGCCATACGCTGGGCCGCCCTTGGCAGGGGATCCCTATTGTAAAGAATACTGCAACAGGAAAGAGAAGGATGTCTACTATTATGGTAAGATTTTAAACAACTGTACTTTCTTCAGGAAGGGCTGACACAGACAAGTGACTGGTGTCAGAGCTATGGACTAAAACTAAATGCCAAGAAATGCATAATAGTATCATTCAGGAAGGCATCCAACCCTGGTAAATATTATATTTATTCCATAAATACATTATATTATATTTCTGTGGAGATTTTCTCCCTGGGCCTCCACTGAAAATGGGCTTCTGGCCCAGTCAGACTTTCCCAGTAAACAAATGTAAATAAATAAATAAATACATTTTGACAATACACCCCCTAAGGGTTGACCCAGGGAACTTAAGGACACTCATAGACAGTAATCTAGCCTTTGACAATCACGTCTACAATAGTGAAGAAATAATTCATTCTATGTTCTGCAACCTATAAACAAAGCTATGGCATCTAAGCCCAAGGAAGTCATTGTTCCATTTTATTCGGCATTCATCAGACCTATCATTGAGTACTATGCCCTCTTTGGTATGTACCTAACCAGACATATCCAACAATTGGAATGTCCAGAGAGGTTCCTCACTAAAAACAATACAGGACGTAAGCAACATATCCTATGCACACCGCCCCAAGGCCTTATCCCTGTGTCTGTCTCCTAGGGCTTTTGAGAGGAAATTTATGCCTAGCATACAAGGCATTGTCAGACCCCAATCTGATGGACCTCCTGCATATCCACAAAACAAATGGCACCAGAATTACCTATTCTGAACACTTTAAACTTTGCCTGGATGTAAATAGGACCTGCTGGAGAGACAGGTATTTTATGTATCCCAGAGACTACCTCTTCTCTGGAACAGACTCCCCATCCATGTTAAGCAGAGTTCTTCTCCAATTCAATTCAAATGTAACTTAGACAATTGAATGGGGAACAAGAAATTCATCCCTTGTATGACTCCTATGTCGCTACTAAACAAAGGCAGTCTCTAAATGGTTCATCTCCCAGGGCCGTGCTTGTAAATGTTTCACCTCCCAGGCTGCTGCTTACACTTATCAAGGGTATCATACATTGTCAGAGATTTGGGATGCATGGCTAGGCTTAAAAAATCCCTTGTGGTCATCGGCCTAGAAACACCTATGAACGTATGAACCTAAGAAATATAAGCACAGAAATCAGGATATGGAAAATTTCACAACACAAAAATACGAAAGCAAAGGGGGAAGTAGAAAGGAGCAGAGAAAACTACCTTTATTAAATTGTCATTTAATTGTTACTACCCATTGGTATTTGGCATTTATTTAACTTCTGCTGTGTGAGTCAGCATAGAAAAGAGGATTAATAATGGGGATGTTAAAGAAACAGAAACTGAATTTTTGGATTACTTGTGAAGTAAATGATTTAATGTAGAAAATTCAACTCTGGTAACTTCACAGTATGGTGGAATAGTGAGTCCCTAAATTAAGGGGAAACAGGTGGAACAGGAAACACATGAAGATAATCTGGAACCTTCAGTAGGAAATTAGTACAAAAGTTCAGCTGGAGTTGCACAACAAGGAAAGGAACATGAAATGGTGGCAACTCTGACGCAGTCAATATTGTAGAATGATAGGGCGGTGAGTTCCCATATGAAAGCAACAAACAATGCAGGATGTAGCTGAAGAGAATATATACACTGGGAGATGTTCTGGAACTTTCTGTAGAAAGCCCACAGAAAACAGAGAATAAAAAATGTGGCAACAGTTTTGAAGAAAATGATCTAAGGGAAGAGTTGCTTTATTTAATAGAGATGGACAAGACATATTAAGACCAATGAATGAAATAGATTACAGAAAGTCGGTAAGACCGAAAATGTTAGAAATCTGATAAAACAAATGAACAGAGAAATCAAGTAATCAAAACTGTTAAAAGAAATGTATGTGATAGAAGTTAATAGGCTATATTACTGCAAAGCAAGATAAATAAGCAATAAAGTCTTACCCCAGGACAATAAGGGACAGGGAGGGAAGAAATCAAATGCCATTATGGAAGTAAACTAAGCATCAAATATCAAAAACTATAAAGCAATTAAGACAAGAAGTTTCACTGTTAGAAGAGCATCGAAGAGGGAACAGATCAAGAAAAATATTAAAAAGATAGGCATGATAAAAGTAACCCGCAGTATTAGAACAAGCCAGGATCTATTGTATACTTTTGCAAATAATATATCAGCACAGTCAAAAGAAAATTAGAAGATATGCAGATGAATGTAAAGAAAGTATAAAATCAGCAATTCATTGACGATCCAAAGAAGTTTTACAGAGAACCAGGAAACAAAGCAAACTTAATAGAAACACCACCATAAAAATAAAGAAGAAATGCACACATTTTGGAGAAAAGTCTGTAAAAACCCTGTGGAATATAACAAAGATGCTGAGTGAACAGAAGTAAAAGAAGTCCAAACGTACAGGAGAAACTGAAACACAATTAAGAAAAGCTCCTAAATGGAAAACCCCAGGCCTAAATGTAGTACCTAAATTCTGGGTAGAAGTATTAATGTACACATGAAGATTTAGCCCTGGGTATGAACTATTTATATGCGCTCCCCAAACAGTCACCGACCTAGTTAACAACAGGAAAATGATACTCCTCCTTAAGAGTGAACCTGCAAGCTATCCTAAAAACTATACACCAATAACTTACCTTCTGACGATGTATAAACTATACACTGGAATTGATGCTGACAAAGTTTATCGCCATTTAGAAGAAAACTCAATCATGGGAACAGAACAAAAGTAGAAGAAGAAGATGGAACAAAGGATCACTTGTTATATAAAATCATAATTGAGAATTGTAAAAAGGGGAAGAATTTAAGTATTGCATGGATAGATTACTAAAAAAGCATTTGACAGCATCCCACATTCATGGATAAAGGAGTGCTTACAAATCTATAAGATACACCATACATTGATCAATTACTTTACAGTAACCATGAAAAAGTGACAAACCCAATTTGTAACTAAGCCATGTTAAAGGACAAATCATTATTCCATGCATAAAAATTGAAAGGGGGATATTCCAAGGTGGCTCTTTGTTACCGCTGCTCTTTTGTCTAGCCGATAATCCATTAAGCCATTTACTTAACAGATTAGGTCATGGTTACAGTTTGGCTCCCAGACAAAAACAAAGTGCTGGAGGGACAGGTTCCTAACCCAGAGACTTATCATACTCTGAAATAGACTCCCCATTCATGTCAAACAGAGAAGTTCACTAGTCCTCTTCAAGAAAAATCATGACGAGTGGATGGGTAACAGGAAATTCACCCCAGGGATCACTTCAACAGCCTTGCTCGATAGGGGCACAGGAAACTAACATCCAGCAGCAAGATGACTGGGAATATTCTTGGGCTAGGCTTGTGTTGGCTCTAGGGCCATTATCGTAGTACTCACCTATGAACTTATGAACCTATGTGTAAAGACCTATCATCTTTTTCTGGATGATTTAAAACTGTATAGTTCATCAGATGTGAAGCTGAAAGCAAAACTGGAAGTGGTCAAAACTTTCTCAGATGATATAAGAATGCCATTTGGTCTTAATAAATATACAAAAGCAAACGTTAAAGCAGGAAAACTGCAACACAAAGAAAATATCAGTCTGGGACTGGAATATGATAT
>NC_056726.1:1512538800-1512616300 GCF_019279795.1 Protopterus annectens
TATGAGTTATAGTAGCATTACCTAACATAAAATGACTAAATTATGAGTTATAGTAGCATTACCTAACGTAAAATGACTAAATTATGGGTTATAGTAGCATTACCTAACGTAAAATGACTAAATTATGAGTTATAGTAGCATGGAAAGTACTCCAACAGTGCATGACTATAATGTCTTTCATACATTCCAACCACCCACTAAACATAAGAGTAAAAGGCTGCGGTGTCTCTATCTACATAAAGGATAAGCACACCACAAGGCTGGTCATACAATATGATATGCTCGAGCTACTCCATGTCCAACTAACCTTGGGAAAAAAACATTACATATTCTTACTAGCTACAGGTCCCAACCCATGAACCAGGAAACCCATGCATCATACTTAAAGTTAGTAGAATCCCTCACCCTCCAGCCTAGTACCATACTCATGTGTGATTTTAACTACCAATCCATTAATTGGAAGGCATAGATGACCAGTAACATGCAGGTCCAAAGATTTCTTGATGCCCTGGAGCAGCTAGTCTGCACTTCCACTAAGGGAAAAAATATCTTAGATCTGGTATTCACAAATATGAGAGAGTGCTTCACCCCCCATGTGATGCCCTCACTGGTAAGATTAGATCACAAAGCAGTCTCCTTTGAAATAAATGCAAAACTAGTCTTCCACCTAACCCCAAAACTATAAGAACATCTGTAAGGTAAATTACCCTATTAAGGGCCAACAAAGCTAGTGTCCAAGCTCCCCCAAATCCAGAAAACACAGACGCCTATGCAGAGGCATACACAAAAGCCCTGTATGATCATATAAAAAACTGCATAGAAATTATGTCAGTACCAGACTGAAATAAACCCAAGTCAAACTGTAAAAACAAGCCACACTGGTGGACTCTAATATTAGTAGGTTGTACAACAAAAGAAAGAAAATCCTGTTGAGTAGCAAAAGGAAATGTGTACAGCAGAGCAAAAAATCCCTCATTAGTTTAAACAAGAAAATCTGGGAACTAGTCAAGTCTCTGAAAGTAGACTTTGAGGTACAAATAGCCTCCAATGCTAAGGATAACCATAAGGCATTTTCAGTTATGTCCACAATCTTAAGGGAAATACCCAGCAATGTGCGGAATTAGTTGTAGACAGCATCACCTATACTCAACCAGAAGATCTAGCAAATCTGCTGGCTGACACATTCAACTCAGATTTCACCTCCTCATCACCCCCAGTTCTCTGTTGAGAAACACCATCCATCAATCCACTCCACTGCCAATTATCACCAAAGAAGAGGTTGCCACTGCACTCTCTAAAGCTAAAAACACAGCTTTAATGCACCTGATGACAAACCAGGTTACCTCTTAAACATCTTAAATCTGGACTTATCAGACCCATTGGGATCTCTATTTAACCACAGCATCTGGACTGGCTTTTTTCTTATAGAGGGGAGGACAGCAACACTCATTCCTCTATATAAAGGGGGACTGCCTACTGATCCAAGAAATTACAGACCCATAAGCTTGATTAATCTTATATATAAGGCCATGCAAAGAATAATCAAGGATCTGATAAATAATGACACAGGAACCCTCCAAACACAGGACCTGACCCAGTTCAGCTTTGTCAAGGGCAGATCATGCTTACTGAATCTGGTGGATTTCTTTGAGAAAGTCACTAAGGCTATTGATGATGGTAAAACAGTACATACCACCTACCTAAACCTGGCAAAGGCATTTGACACACTTCCCACTCAGGTATTATAAATAAACTCACAAAACTGAGCATAACCCCCTATGTCACTAGATGGATAGCCATTTGGGTCATGGACAGGACACATGTGGTTAAAGTGTGTACATCAATATCCTGCAGGAAGCCAATTACAAGTGGTGTGCCACAGAGCTCAGTACTGGAACTACTCGTTCAGAATATCTGAATCTGAAGTCAAGACTAATGTGGAAGGCATCTGGATGACAAAGTTTGCTGACATCTGCAAGCTGGAGGCAATCATTGAATACCCCAAGGATGTAGATATCCTTCATGAGGGTCTAGATCAGACAACTGACTGGTGCTTTTTTACATGGCCTAAAACTAAATGCAAAAAAAATGCATTATCATACCCTTTGGAAAGTCAAATACCCCTAAAAATTATAACATCAAAATGTGAGAGATCTTGTTACACAGATAAGTAGTAGTCTGAACTTTGATTACCATATGTTATATGACAAAACTTAGTTATGGCATTCAGATCCAAGTAAATTATAGTCCCACTGTACTCAGTCCACATTAGACCAATAACTGAGTACAATGTGCTATGTGGCATGTACTTGACTAGGCACTTATAGCAGCTGGATCAACCTCAGTGGTTCCTCACAGAGAAAATACAGGGTGGCTAGGATGCTGACAGGCCAACAGCAGATTTTTTCCTGTGGTGTTATTTTATCTTCATTTCTGACAGGAAATTATATTTCTCAGTTATCCTATATGTTTTTTTCAACTGTAAGAAACTCATAGTTCTCATTTGCTTCAAAATATTTTATTGTAGTGAGTAACATATAGTAATAGCAGCAAGCATGAATGTCATAGCAGCATATTCAAATCAGCATAACTGGAAACACAAATATATTCAGATCAGCACAACTAAAAGCACGATTATAATAATTTCATCTGAACAAGTCTTGCATCAGACTTAACTGAACTGCTATCCTGAACACAACATATTATATTACTTCAGTCCAGTGATTTTCCTCTGTAAGCTGCATCCACTTTCCCTAACCTTGGTTTTCAGGCCTTGTCTTGTTTTGCAGCCTTGCAGGTGCCTAGCTGTCCTGTTGTTTACATTCCTTTGATTCTTCCCTTGAGAAAGAGAACAGAAAAAGAATAGTATGTAGCCTTCCCTTGCGACCTGTTATCTCTCATGCTTGACCAGCAAGATTATTCTTCCTTTCTTCTTAACTGTCTTTTCTAAAATGTATGCATAAATGAAACACAATTCTGCCACTATATTTCTATGTTCTTTTACCTTTTTTAGTCTTGTCTAATACCTAATAACTACTTTAAAATAGAAGTACCTAATGCCCCTGAGATCCTTGATGGCAGTCTACAGGGACATAATTTTGTAGTTATCTTACATCTGTATTGCTAATTACTGTATATAGCTTTATGCTACCTAACTCAATAATCTGAAAATACATTTATTTGGTAAATAAACTTGCAATTTTAAGTTTGACCACTAGGTATCACTTGAGCATTTATGGCCTGTTTGGATTGAAGTATTTTAACTTTATGATTTAATTATAACTAGGCAATTGTTTTTCTTTATCCGGTGAATAAACTTGCAATTTTAGTTTTGACCAGTAGGCTTGAAGTCTGTTAACTTTATGATTTAATTTTTATATTAGCTAGAGTCATAGTCTTTAAGTCCAGGTTCTGATGTATGAGTGTACATTATTCTGAAAATAAGTGTCTTAATTTTGTATTTTTTAAAGCTGGTTAGAAAATACCATACACATTCTTAACCCGTCTCTCTGAATCTTTATTTAAGTTAGAGTACAAACTGTTACCCCTACCTATTTTCTTCCCTTTCTCTGTTTGCTGTAATTGTAAAATTACACTGTCTATTGTCTATGTTTTTTACTTTATGAACAGGTGCCTTAGTGTACCATGATGCCTCTCTCTTATTGTTCATAGATTTAAATCTTTAAATATTACTGTTTAATCCATTTTCTTTTTATTGTATAGGCTATCAAGCAGGTTAGCTGTTTTCTGAAGACTAACTTAAATAAGTACTAAAGGGATAACTTTGTAATTGGCCTTGAAGCATAATTACTATGTATCATATTAAGTTGTGTCTAATTTCTCATCTAGATTTACTAATAATGCTACTTACCTTTTTAAACTTTTATATGCTGTAATAGATGCCTGCCTCCTAAATTTGTGTCTGAAATTTTCTTTGAATATTTATGAGCTATAATAGTTTACTAAAACCTATACTTTCTCTATTTCAGGTCCATACCTTTGCATTTCTGACTAATGTACAATAATTATGCAAAGCACACTGTAACCTGTAAATTAATTAACAAATTAAGCCTGCCCTGTTATGCCTTCAGAATGGGTTCATAGGATGATAGGTTCATAGGATGATATTAAGCTACTTATAGCTATCCTTAGGCATAGGCCAACTAGGCGGCCACCTAGGGCACCGCTCAAGCAGGGGCATTTTTCCAGTATTTATTTGGTGTAGGTAGATCAGGATGGGGGCAATGGGTGTTGTGGTCGGGGGTGCTGTGGAGCCCTTTTGCCTAGGGCACCAGTTGACCTAAGGCTGCTCCTGAAAGTTACTGGCCCAGAGGCCCTTATAAGCCTAGTCAAGAATTTCACCCATGTTCCCTTTCTGTTTCCCATCCAATCATCTAGGTTCCTCTTAAATAGGGCTAGAGAGGTAGTCTGCTTAACATGTATATTGAATAACTAATACTACCTATTCTTTAGATAACTTATCTTAATAAGCCTGTAATAAATAATTCTGTCACTCGAATAATGTGAAGGATGATGTAGTAAAAATGTATGAAGTAATACGCCTGTTACAAATAATTGTGTCACTTTACCCTTAACTAATGGCTGAATAATGTAGTTCTGTTACTTTACCTTTAAAACTAATGAATAATGTGGAGTAACTGAATATTATTTTTATATTCTGAGATTTGACTGAAATGTACTGTACTGAACACATAACTGAGTATGAATGTCATATTCTGAACCGTGACTGAAATTTACATTAGCATGAAACATATTTATACTGAACATTTAAAATAGCTGTGTATATTCTAGAAATTAACTAAACTAATACTAAAAGAATATCTTTTACTAGTGTTAACTGAACACAGATAAAAGCATAACTGAAAACTGGGACATGTTATATTCTCAAAACCAAACTATTAGTACATTTTCCAGTCAGTATTGTCTAAACATAGATAAACTGAAAACTAGGACTGTTGTACAATTGTTGGAAAACATGAGAATATTTTGACAGTATTACCAGGACAGAGATAAAAAATAAACTAAAAGTTTGTTTTCCTGTCAGTATTGTCTAAACATAGATAAAAATGTAAATTGAAACTAGTACTGTTATATAACTGAAAACATACATACTTGATTTAAGTCACACATTTGAACTTTAAACAAACAGTAAAGAAGTAACTGAAACATATAGACAGTCAATGTCTGCACCACAGCTCTTGCCGAATTTTACTCTGCATTGTCCCATTCACAGATGAGGTAAAGGAAGGTCTGCTTTAATGTCAAAATGTCCTTTCTATAGTTAGGCCTTTTAAACCTATCCTTTTCACCTCTTGTGCAAGGCTGGGTGGCTAAAGTTCTTGATTTTATTTAGTATCAGGTCCTTAAAATAACATTTGCATCTTTAACAATTATAAACTTACAGTGTTGCTTGTTGCCCTGACTTTATTTACATTCCTCTGCATGAAACAAACATTTGCTGGTAATAAACTCTTGCAAGTGTGAAATGTACAACAGTGACATGGAAAGGCCGTAACTATTATTAAATCAAACTAAAGTTTCAGTGACATTGTTTTCATTGTCATAACCTTAAATACAACTATAGTAGTTTAACACTGTGCATTTCTGTACATGTGTAAAATTAAACTTCACTGGTGAACTTTTTACATTTACTCTCTTGACCCTCAAATTTGAACATACTGTTCTGTGAGTAAAACTCCACCCACTATCTCACCATAACCATTTCTTTAGCTGACATAATTTAACTTTTCAGTATTACTGAATGCAGCAAGAATTTACTATTACTGTCTATAATTTTCTTGAATAAATAGTAAACACTGTAAATGTATTAAACCGATCTTTACCATACTTCCTTATGGCATACAGTACTGTCCTTAATTCAGTTTGCTAAGCTGGCTGTAATCTGATCTGTTGTACCAGGTAAACTGCAATTTCTGTATGAAATATATACAATCTTAAACTTATTACATAAATATATTTTTTGCCAGATTTAAACTGATCCGATTCTGGAAGCTTATTTGTCTATTTTTCCTAACTTATGAGTAAAATCTGTGGCATTATTGACACATAATATTAATCATATACTGTTTTTCTGCATAGGATTTGAACGCATGACTGTACTGTCACTTTTACAATGTAGCATTCACTTTTACATTCTGTAAACTAACAAAACATTATTTAATATTTGCGAATTGTTTTTGTCTCTGTATTAAGATATTGTTTATGCATTACCTCTTAACTAATGACTGCTAAACAGGACAATAACACAAACTATTCATTTGTCAAACTGTAACTGTAAACCCTTTATTCTGTGAATTAACCTGACTGTCATTTCTGGTACACCAACAAGACATAAATGCATATGGTTACCCTTTTTTCTAACTGGCCACACCCAATATCTCTTTCTGAGCACTTTAGCTGTGTCAGCTGAACTAGAATTTATTTAATCTTTAAACCATAAGTCTGCATGCTTCGGTCCTAACCAATAAAATTCTAAACATTTGCAAAAATCTTGTTACTGAAGTCTAAAACAGCATGCAACTCTAATGACATATTTATACCTACTACGGAGCTGTTACACTTTGAACTGTTAGCTGCTGTAATCTTTGACTCTTTAAATCCTGACAAAAATGCATTTGTGTAACTAAAGTTGATTTGTCGGTACATAATTCCATAATTATTCTGTAAAGAATAAAATATTGTCGTTTCTTTTAATCTTAAACAATGATAAATAAATGCTCTGGTTTGGTACTGGACTGCCACAGCCTTTATAGATGAGCAGAAAATCCTTTGTTATACAACTAACAACACTGACTCTGGCAATGGAATGTGTTATTTCTTCCCTTTGCTCCAAAACAGTAATTTGAAATGAAGTCTGTATATTATTCACCCTCAGTGCAATATTTGCACTAGCGTGTACGCTGATGCTTTTGTCTGTATTTATTATATTGGTACGTAACTTTGTACCTGTAATTACATGTAAACAAGAATGTATTACATTCTGAACATTTATATTTGAAACTGTTTAAAACAGTTCACTGTACCTATCCAGGCATGTCCAAAGGGCAGTTTCAGGTGTACTCTCCAGTCCAACTGATGAATCTGGTCATTTTGAGGCAATGTTACAACTGCCTTATGTACACAGACAACCCCCTCCTCCTACCACCAAACACTAATACATGCGAGAGATGCAATTATACAGCCAAACTGGAGGCTAAGCTCTCTCAACCCAAGACTGGATCAGACAGTCAAGAGGTGAAGGGAAATACTGGCATCACACCACCAGTCTCACATAGACCCATGAAACCAGCACCAGCAAAAAACACACATAAATACATGAAAACATACTTGGAGGCTCTAAATAAAAATCTGCAAAACCAGCAGAGACCTCCAAAGCAAACATCCAAGCAATCTCCAGCCCCCAACACAAACCATGAAACACTTGCTTCACAAAACCAGTGCGCCATGCAATCACAGCCCTTAAGGCAAAATAACATACCCAGCATACTAGTAATAGGTGACTCTATAGTCAGGCACACTGACGTCCCACTCACTAGGCTGAATAAGGAGAAGGTTACTGTTAGCTGCCTGTTGGATGCCAGGATCTGCCACATAACACAAGCACTCGGATCACTCCAGAACAAGTAAAAATATGACTCTGTCATTGTCCATGTCAGTGTGAATGACCTGAGCTGTACCTCCCTGGACTACACGAAGAGAGACATGGAAGAGCTCTCTGAACACATAGCCCAGGCTGGTATGACCCTGACCCTGAGTAGCACCCTGCCCTCACCAAAAATGATACCTCAGTATAAAGAAAAATTTCTCGATTTCAACAATTGGCTAAGGATCTAGTGTCATTCAAAGGGGATCCAGTGTCTGTCCACCTGGGATGACATGCTCGACAAGCCACGATGCTTTGCTAGAGATGGCTTGCACCTGTCACCCTTAGGCTTTTGAATACTGGTGAAGGCTCTTGCCACCCCCATAGTGCCTGTTTTAGGTAAGGCTCAAAAGACAAACCCACCGCTGTAAATAGCACAAGTAACAAAAAACTAAGGGTAATGCTATTCAATGCCAGAAGTCTAAACCTCAAAATGCATGCACTCAAGGCACTCCTCAGTATGGAGAAAATTGATATATGTGCAGTAACAGAAACCTGGTTTAAGGCTCCAGAGAGCACCCCAGCACTACCAGGCTACAACTCATACCATACATTTTGGCCACAGAACCCAAACCGAAATACAAAAGGCTGGGGCGTATCCATATTCATCAAGGATACCCACACCTCCAGGTTAGTGGCACAGCACGATGCTTCAGAGATCATCCATGTGCAATTAACAATGGGCAAAACTGCAATTCAAATTGTAGCTTGCTACAGATCACCCACCATGTCCCAAGACTCCCATTCTGTGTTTCTGGAAACACTGGGAAAAATAAAGGTCCTACCAAGCACCCTAATATTGGGTGATTTCAATTACCCAAACATCAACTGGGAGAACTACTCAAGTACTAACTCCCTTGCTCAACATTTCCTAGAATTTATAAACTCAAACACCCTGGTTCAACTGGGCAACACTCCCACCAGAAGTGACAACATATTGGACCTGGTCATCACCAACATGGGCGACTGGTGTTCCACACCGGAGGTCAACTTCTCGCTAGTTAGATCTGACCATAAACAAATCACTTTGGATATCCGCATTCTGCCTCCACCCCCAGGCAGGAAAACCACCGTGAAAATCTTTTCAAAAGCAAACTTCACATTACTTAAGACCAAGGTCGAAAGTTTCAAAGCCGCCATGATGAAGGATAATGCTGTCCAAGCTGCAAAATCCTTTACTAATGCATTCCATGGGCACCTACAAGAATGCATGGATCATGCCATCCCAAGCAAAACCAAGACTCACTCCTCCAAGAAAAGGAAACCAGTCTGGTGGACTCCTGCCATAAACAAGCTATACAATAGAAGGAGGAAACTAGTACAGAAAAGAGTAAAATCCCAAGAAGGGAAGACATCCCTGATGTATCAGCAAGAAACTACGATCCGTCATAAAATCATCCAAGGTGAACTTTGAAAGAAAAATTGCCAAGGACTCCAAAGATAACCACAAGGTATTCTTTAGCTATGTCAAGAATCTAAGTGGCAATGCTCAGATCTGCTCAGAGTTGGTACAGAATGGCACAAAATACACTGAACCGACCAATATTGCCAACATCCTGGCAGACAGGTTCAGCACAAATTTCACCCCCCCTCTCACCCCCTAAAGGGCCCATAACCATACCAGAAGAATGTAGAGTCCCTGAAATCACAGACATTCAGGTTAAAACAGCCCTCTCCAAAGCCAAAAACACAGCATCAATGGGACCGGATGGTGTCCCAGGCTGCATCCTACATGAGCTCAAAGACGAACTAACCCTTCACCTAAACACACTGTTCAAACTCAACCTCTCCACAGGCTATGTAACCATAGAGTGGTGCACAGCAATGGTTATTCCACATCACAAAGGTGAAGCCACAACAGACCCCGGGAACTATCGCCCTATAAGCCTGACTAGCTTGGTCTGCAAGGCTATGGAGCACATCATCATGGAACTCATTAACAGAGACTTTGGGAACCTCCAAACACTAGATCCTACCCAGTTCGGCTTTGTTAAGGGCAGATCATGCCTCCTAAACCTGGTGGACTTCTTTGAGATAGCTACCAAGGCTGTAGACAAGGGAAAGGTGGTACACACAGCCTAGCTAGACCTCGTTAAGGCCTTCAACACCATTCCCCATTCTGGTATTATAGACAAGCTCACCAGCCTGAACATAAACCCCTACATCACAAGATGGGTTGCTAACTGGCTCACAGACAGAAGCCACATGGTGAGAGTGGCGGGAGCTAGGTCTGACTCTAAACCAGTTACAAGTGGCATTCCCCAGGGCTCAGTCCTAGGACCCCTCCTGTTCAGCATATACTTCTCAGATGTACAGGCAAGCACAGGAGGACTATGGCTGACCAAGTTCGCAGATGACTGCAAACTAGGGGCTATAAATGACTCTCTGGCTGACACAGACAACCACCAAAAATGTCTCACTGAGACGGATACCTGGTGTCAAAATCATGGCCTCAAGCTAAATGCCAAAAAGTGCATAGTCATCCCCTTTGGAAAAAACAAAGTACCCACAAACTACCACATAGGTGGTAGTCTCCTAAGTACGGAAGATGTAATAAGGGATCAGGGGACCCAAGTAGATGTATCACCTTTGATAATCACATTGCCAAAGTGGTTAGAAAATCCTTATACGTGGCCCATCTAATCACAAAAGGGTTCGCATACAGATCAAAAGAGGTCATTGTGCCCCTTTACTCATCACTCATCAGACCCATCATAGAGTACAATGCCTTATTTGGGATGTACCTTACAAGACACCTGCAACAGCTGGAAAGACAACAGAAGTACCTCACCAAGAGGATCATTAGCATCAAACAGATGCCCTATGCAGCTCGACTGAAGAAACTCCAGCTGTACTCGGTCGCATACCGCCTACTCAGAGGTGATCTCTGCCTGACATACAAAGCCATGTCCAACCCAAAATTGATGGACATGCTCCACCTAAAGAAAACCTTATCCCCTCGAGCCACACACTCTAGGGATCTAAACCTCACCACAACAATAAATAGGACGTGCTGGAGGGGTAGATTACTGTCCCAGAGACTTCCCATGCTTTGGAACAAGATCCCAATCTACATTAGGCAGAGCTCCTCACTAACACTCTTCAAAAGAAACCTTAACAAGTGTATGGGAAACAGAAAGTTTACCCCTGGGATCACTTCAGTAGCTCTGCTGGACAGTGGCACAGGGAACTAATCTAAGGGCTGCTAAAAGAACGGACTGCGCACAATAGGAGAGCTGGAACACAGCTTTAATACTCCAAAACCAGTACAAGTTGTTTAAAAATCCAAATGTTTAGTAAGCGCTTTCGGCAAGTTCAAATAACCCGCCTTCATCAGGGTTATTTGAACTTGCCAAAAGCGCTTACTAAACATTCGGATTTTTAAACAACTTGTACTGGTTTTGGAGTATTAAAGCTGTGTTCCAGCTCTCCTATTGTACGCAGTCCGTTCTTTTAGCAGTTCTTGTTTTTCGTTGTTTGGTATTTGAACTAATCTAAGGGGGTGACGAAAGCCAACACATTCTGGCTTAGCTTTTAAATGCCTTCAGGGAGATAGCCTAGTACCTACCTATGAACCTATGAACCTAAACTGTACTATAACTTAACTCTGTATGTTGAATTGTATGTGCTGAAGCATTTACACATGAATTTGTCTTATTTAAGTCTGAAACTATACTGATAGAAACTGACTGATTATGCAAATTGTTTGCTGTAGATTGCTTCTGTGATTTAACCCTTTTGCATTTAGAAATATTTAACATTCCTCATCTAATAAGCTTTAACTTTAAAAGAACATTTCTGGAACACGGTTTTTAGACTGCTTTACCCAGTTTTTAACTTCAAACCAAACACTGACTGATGTCCTAACTGTAGAAGTATAACTTGACATGTTTATACAACAGGTATGCAAATTACTTTTACTGATGAATTTAAACTTTTTTAAGCTGTTAAATAAACAATGCATATAGAGTCTTACATAACTTTAGGGTTCTGGAAGAATGTGCCCTGTTCATCAGCAGCTTTTTAACCTTTTTCTTGCTTCTTGGCTGTGTGACATCACTGGAAACTTGAAAGTTTGTAAACTGGCTAATGTCTTTTATGTTCTGATGGAACACTGTTGAAGTTTGTTGATTTTGTGCTGGTCTGTTGAAGTTCTTTGAGGCTTTTTTTGAAGTAAACACTGGTGCTGTGCAATTTGTTTAACAGCTGCAATTACTGTACATAGAGGTTGTCTGCTCTGTCTGTTTCCTGTATGAAGTTTACATCTGGAATATTAGTGCTGTCTTACCAAAAGGTCTGCTCTGTAATAAGAAACTGTAGTGTCGTCATTTGTGGATTATTCTGTATGTAGTTTTACTGTCTTTAGTTATGGAGAAACACTGGTGTGCCATTGAAAAGTCTATTATGAAACATTTGCTGTAGTTACTGATAGACTGGAAAAAGTGTTACTGTAAACTATTAATGAAACCCTTAAGTTAAGCTGACTGCTGTACTAAAACTGTACTTGAAAGGTTACTCTGTACAGCTGAGTCGGTTGAAGTTCTGAAGTAGTGTTCTGAATGAAAAAAATCTGTCATTATATTGAATACATTGTTGTATAATGCAGTCCATAATTTTTGACCATACAACAGCATGTGATTCAACTGTAAAGATATCTAGGCTAACTGAACATCTACTAGCAGACTTAGTTATAAAATCCTTGTTAACAAAAGTTATGCTTACGTAATGAGATTGGTACACCATCTGCAGTGGTTGTCATCTGAAGAATTGTGGGCTGGAGTTGCTGAAGAAGTTTTATGTGGAGGTATGGATATACTGCCCATTCTAGAAAAACACCGTTGTGACCAAGCCCAAATGACAGTCTCCCATATATGCATGTTTGGAAATGAATGATACCGTGACTGAAAGGGTGGTCTGTAGTACTGTCAAATACCTTTACTGGTGCCTCTCAGCTGGAAAACCTCCGGAGTGCTGCTAAAACATCCAAGAACTTTTCCTGTAGTAACTAACAGATTGGAAGAACAGTCACTGTGAACTTGCTAAAATGTATGCTGCACTGGAAACCAGACTTGAAAGGGTTACACACTACAACTGTATGATCTTCTGATTGTTGGATTGTGAGAATTATATATCTCTCCCCAGACAGTAGACCTGTTAAGATGCCATTGTAAAAAAATCAGAGTTCTCTTTTGCTTCAAAATATTTAATTGTTAGACAGGGGTCCAGGGAAGTAAATAGTGTGGGAAGAAATAGCCAGGGAATTGTTATGGTTAGGCTTGTATAGGCCCTAGGGCTGATAGCCTAGTACCAACCTATGAACCTGTATAGTAATAGCAGCAAGCATCAATGTCATAGCAGCATATTCAAATCAGCATAACTAGAAACATGAATATATTCAGATCAGCATAACTAAAAGCATGATTATAATAACTTCATATGAACAAGTCTTGCATCAGACTTAACCGAACTGCTATCCTGAGCACAACATATTATATTACTTCAGTCCAGTGATTTACCTCTGTAAGCTGCCTCCACTCCCCGTAACCTTAGTTCTCAGGCCTTGTCTTGTTTTGCAGTCTTGCAGGTGCCCAGCTGTCCTGTTATTTAACATTCCTTTGATTCTTGACTTGAGAAAGAGAACAGAAAAAGGACAGTCTGTAGCCTTCCCTTGGGAACTGTTATCTCTCATGCTTGACCACCAAGGTTAATCTTCCTTTCTGCTTAACTGTTTTTTCTAAAATGTATGCATAAATGAAACACAATTGTGCCACTATATTTATAGGCCTATTTTACCTTTTTTTAGTCTGTCTAATGCCTAATAACTAGTTTAAAATTGAAGCCCCTAATCTAACATCAACTGAATACTATTTCAAGTGGTTCTGAAGGATAATATCAAAACATTATTTTTATGTATTGATATTTCCTGCCAAACTTTTTCTAGAGAATCTCTTCACTTAAAATTCAGAATGAGTCATGCAAAAGCAAGTTCTGTGGATTCATCTCTGAAAAAGGAATTTTAGGTTATACATATATTCCAGAACTCTTTTTTTTTTCTCCATAGGTTAGTACTAGGCTAACTGTCCTTGCGAGCCATTTTAAGCCTAGCCAATTATCCCTTGTGAGACTTGAACCCAGTACCTTGTGTTTGTAAGGCAAGTATGTTAACGATTAGGCCACCCTCCCAACTCTCACTGAAAATGGACAAAATAGATATGCTAGACAATTTTAAGGAAAATGCTCAAAACATATGGAGCAAATAGAAGAATCTCTGAACCAGCATAAAATGTAAATATCCAGAATAGAAGATGCCTTAAAGGATACGGAAGGGAGATTATCGGAGAATGGAAACAACACTAAATTCTCACAATCTCCCATCAAGCTAGAATATGAAATAATGTTTGATAATGACTATTCTCTGCAGTGATGTCAAAAAGGAAATGCTTTCTACCTTTAATAAAAGAACTTATGTAAAGACAGATCAGAGTTCACTTACTTTTTCCTGCTAGGCAAACTATTTCTTCCTGATGAAACTAAATCATTTGAAGAAATAGACTTAGCTATGACATTCCAAAACTAAAAAAAATACAGTTGATCAAGTAGAAGTTAATGACTGGAATAAAAGTTCCTTGAAAAGACAAGCTGAAAGAAATGGTTGGAAAATTAGTGAAAAGAAAAAGAAGCTAAAAGAAAAAGTACTCTCTAATTTTCAATATTAGTTAGCTTAATAAGCAGTTAAATTCTTATCTTTGCATATTTTTTTCACATTTCTTTAAATACCCTTTAACTAAACAACAAAATGTAGATGCATTCTTCACTAAGGTAATTAGCTTTCTTTTTATTTGTACTTCTTTCTCTACCTTGACATTTAAAGTAACTAATTAACATATTTTTCTTTGTGTCTGGTACATATATTTCTCTTTAATTAAATACGTAAAATTTAATAATTCTTTTATCATTATTATTTTATTAGTATTTAGTTTACTTTGTAATTAGTTTTACATGTAGGTTTAATATACTTATGATCTTCTAAAGTTACATTTTATCCTAACTAATCTGTCTGTTATCAATAGAGAAATTAGTTAGCTAATTTAATCTAATTTCTTTACTTTAATACCTGGGGCTTAATAAGGCAGCTTTGCGAAATTGCTCATTTACTATGTATTCTTGGTGCTTGGTTATGGTGAACTATGCTTTACATTAATTTTGTGATCCATTTCGTAAGAAGTGGTCGAATGTTATTGTCATTTGTATATAAGTTTCTGATCTCCTTTCATAGTATCTTTACTGTGGGATCTTATGGTTGGTCTGTTTACTTGCAATTGTTTTGGGATTGCTGATTTGGGTTTACCATGTTGTTGTACTTGGTAAAATGTTTAGAATTTGAGCATATATACAAGCAAAGAGAATGTCTTGCTAAAGTCACACTAATAGGGACACTGACATGGGCAGAATGTTATGTAAAACTTCAGGAGTTTGGTTACCATTATCATCTGCTTCTGTATCACACTAGTAGGAACATGAGCTATGAGGTACACTGGCTATGGACTGAGATGGCACTAAAAGGATTCAGGGTTGATTGAACAATAGTGAGAGTAAAGGACTTGGAGGAATAAAATGTACATGGCTTTGTGGGGGTAAAGGATATCTATGTCCATATGAACGTTTGATTCCTATTTTAAAAATTAACCACATATATGCTCCTGGAGACCCTGACTAGCTCTAGGTTTTTCAACACCTCTTTTAAAGTGTGTTAATGGCAGATTGTACCATCGTTAGCCTGAAAACGATGGAAATGCTTTGCTCACCACAGAGCAGTATTACATTTACATAACTATAGCACTGCTGTGAATTTGTATTAATACATTTGTGAGTAGTTAGAAGTTAGGAGAGTATTAACAAAAAAAATACAAGAAACAGGCAAAACTCGCTTATGCTTCCACATTCCTTTTACCAGCATAGATTTATTTTTCTTCTCATGGGAAGAGATATGAAAGGCATTCTGAATTAGCATCACATCAAAGTAAGGCAGACATTAATAATAAAGGATATGTCTATATTAGGGTTATTCATACAGCCCAAATGAGACACAGTTACTCTTTTTATTAATACTGTTTTTATTGTTGCGTACTGTAAGACCACTTTGAAAGACTTCCTAGCTAGACTCTGTCTCTGTTCTTGCTCAAAACCGGGATAAACTATATCCCTGAATGCTAACAAGTACCTTTTCATTCCCTTATACTGTCTTACTCTCCCTTCTTCACTTACTTCCTTACTGCTATCTAATTCTCTTCCCTCAGTTTCTCTAAATATACCATAAGCCTGCTTATCCCTCACTTCATATTGCAATTCCTGATTGTATTAGACTAGCTTACCTTTAATTTCTCTACAGAATGTCTAACATTTCTCTAAATATTAAATGATTGTCATATAACTTGTATCAATTCTTAACCAATGTTTTTATTTTACAACTAATTTGTTAAAATTATTTAAACTGCAGATGTTTTTGCTTTCTTTTTGAAGAGTATAAAATGATTGTTCTTAAAATGTTTTGTAATAATTTGGAGCTTTGCTCCCTGAGCTTCTGCTGAAAATGGGTTTCTACTCAATTGGACTTTCCCAGTAATCAAATGTCAATAAATAAATAATAAATAAAACAACAAAGCACTAACTAGTCTGAATTAGTCTTCATGGAGGGTTAGTTATGTGCATCAGACAATTATTTATTTATTTATTTTCATAACATGTTTTTTCTTGGTTTGCTGCAATCATACTGGGCTTGCAGATGGTAACAAGAATGGTTTTGAGTAATGAAAAGTCTTAGTAATAGTGCATTAGAGATGCAATTATACAGCCAAACTGGAAGCTAAGCTGTCTCGACCCAAGACTAGAACAGACAGTCAAGAGGAGAAGGTTAACACTTGCACCACAACTCCAGCCGCACACAGACCTACTAAAACAGCACTGGCAAAAAAATACACATAAATACACAAAATCATACTCGGAGACTCTAAATAAAAACCTGCAAAAGCATCAGAGACCTCCAAACCAGACACCCAAACAACCTGCACTTCTCGTCACAAACCAGACAACACATAAAACACAAAATCAGCGTGCTGCACAATCACAGCCCTTAAGGCGAAATAACATTCCTAACACACTAGTAATAGGTGACTCTATAGTCAGGCACACTGACGTCCCACTCACTAGGCTGGACAAGCAGAAGGTTACTGTTAGCTGCCTGTCAGGAGCCAGAATCCACCATATAAAAACAAGCACTCAGGTCACTCCAGAACAAGTACAAATATGACTCTTTCATTGTTCATGTTGGTGTGAATGACCTGAGATGTACCTCCCTGGACTACATGAAAAGAGACATGGAAGAGCTCTCTGATCATGTAGCCCAGGCTGGTATAACCCTGACCCTGCGTAGCATCCTGCCCTCACCAAGAATGATACCTCAGTATAAAGAAAAAATGATCAATTTCCACAATTGGCTAAGCTTCTGGTGTCATTCAAAGGGGATCCAGTGTCTGTCAGCCTGGGACGACATGCTCGACAAGCAGCATTGCTTCGCAAGAGATGGCTTGCACCTGTCACCTCTAGGCTTTCGAATACTGGCCAAGGCTCTTGCTGCCCCCATAGTGCCTTTTTTAGGCAAGGCTCAAAAATCAAACCCACCTCCATAAACAGCACAATTAACAAAAAAATTGAGGGTTATGCTACTCAACGCCAGGAGTTTAAATCTCAAAATGCACATGCTCGAAGCACTCCTCAGTATGGAGAACGTCGACATCTGTGCAGTAACTGAAACCTGGTTCAAGGCTCCAGAGAGCACTCCAGCACTACCGGGCTACAACACATGCCACACATTTCGGCCACAGAACAAGGACCGAAACACAAAAGGAGGGGGTGTATCCATATTCATCAAGGATACCTACACCTCCAGGTTAGTGGCGCAGCATGATACCTCTGAGATCATCCATGTGCAACTAACATTGGGAAAATCTGCAATGCAAATGGTGGCCTGCTACAGATCACCCTCCATGACCCCAGGACCACCACTCCACCTTTCTGGAGACACTGGAAAACATGAAGGTCCTACCAAACACCCTGATATTGGGCGATTTCAATTACCCTACCATTCACTGGGAAAACTACTCGAGTACAAATTCCCAGGCCCAGCACTTCCTGGAATTCATCAACTCAAACACTCTGGATCAGCTGGTAAACTCCCCTGACAGAGGTGAAAACATATTGGACCTGGTCATCACCAACATGGGCGACAGGTGTTCCACACCGGAGGTCAACACGTCACTGATTAGATCAGACCATAAACTAATCACTCTGGATATCCACACGCCACCACCACCCCCAACTAAGGAAACCACAGTAAAAAACTTTTCTAAAGCAAACTTCACCTTATTTAAGACAGAGGTGGTAAGTTTCACAGCCCCCACGCTAAAGGATAATGCTGCCCAAGATGCAGAAACCTTTACAAATGCACTCTCTGAGCACCTACAAGGATGCATGGATCATGCCATCCCTAGCAAAATCAAGACTTACTCCTCTAAGAGAAGAAAAACTGTTTGGTGGACCCCTGCAATAAACAGGCTATACAACAGAAGGAGGAAACTAGTTCAGAAAAAAATCAAATCCCAAGAAGGAAAGACATCCCTGATCAGTATCAGTAAGAAACTGAGGTCCCTCATGAAATCATCCAAGTCTAACATCAAAAGAAATATAGCCAAGGATTCAAAAGATAACCACAAAGCCTTCTTTAGCTATGTTAAGAATCTAGGTGGCAACTCACAGATATGCACTGAACTAGTGCAAAATAGCACAAAATATACTGAACCTACTGATATTGCCAACATCCTGGCAGATAGATTCAGTGCAAACTTCACCCCCCTTTCACCTCCAAAAGGGCCCACAACAGTACCGGAAAAGTGTAGTGTCCCAAAAATCACAGATGCACAGGTGAAAACAGCCCTTTCAAAAGCCAAAAACACAGCATCAATGGGACCAGATGGTGTCCCATGCTACGTCTTGCACGAACTACAGAACGAACTAACCCCCCACCTAAACACGCTGTTCAACCTCAGCCTCTCCACAGGCTACATGCCCATAGAATGATGCACAGCAGTGGTTATTCCTCTCCACAAAGGAGGGGCCACAGCTGACCCTGGTAACTATCACCCCATAAGCCTTACTATCCTGGTCTGCAAGGCTATGGAGCACATCATCATGGAACTCATTAACAAAGACATTGGGAACCTCCAAACACTTGACCCAACCCAGTTCGGCTTTGTTAAGGGCAGGTCATGCCTACTAAACCTGGTTGACTTCTTCAAGAAAGTCACCGAGGCCATAGATGAGGGAAAGGTGGTTCACACAGCCTACCTTGACCTCGCCAAGGCTTTTGACACCATTCCCCACTCAGGTATTACAGAAAAACTCACCAGCCTGAACATAAATCCCTACGTCATGAGATGGGTTGCCAACTGGCTTACAGACAGAACTCACACGGTAAGAATAGCAGGCTCCTGTTCCGACTCTAAACCAGTCACAAGTGGTGTCCCACAAGGCTTGGTCCTGGGACCCCTACTGTTCAGCATATACTTCTCAGATGTACAGGCAAACACAGGAGGACTATGACTAACCAAGTTTGCCGATGACTGAAAACTGGGAGCCATAATTGACTCTCTGACTGACATGGACATCATCCAAAAGGGCCTTACTAAGACGGACACCTAGTGTCAAAGTCATGGCCTCAAGCTAAATGCCAAAAAATGCATAGTCATCCCATTTGGGAAAAACTAAACACCCACGAATTACCACATAGGTGGCAGCCCCCTTAATACAGAAGAGGTAATAAGAGATCTGAAGACCCAGGTAGATGGTAATCTCTCCTTTGACAATCATATTGCCAAAGTAGTTAGGAAATCCTTCTATGTGGCCCATCTAATTACTAAAGGGTTCGCATCTAGAAATAAAGAGGTTATAGTGCCCCTCTACTCGTCACTCATTAGACCCATCATAGAGTACAATGCCCCATTTGGGATGTAGCTCACAAGACACTTCCAACAGCTGGAAAGACCACAAAAGTACCTCACCAAGAGGATTACTGGTCTCAAACATATGTCCTATGCAGCCTGACTGAAAAAACTCCAGCTGTACTCAGTGGCATATTGCTTACTCAGAGGTGATCTCTGCCTGACTTACAAAGCCATGTCCAACTCAGAATTTATGGACATGCTCCACCTAAAGAAAGTCACTGCGAGCCACATGGTCTTGTGAGCTAAACTTTGCCATAACAATAAGTAGAACATGCTGGAGGGATAGATTCCTGTTACAGAGACTCCCCATGCTTTGGAACAAAATTCCAAATTACATCAGGCAGAGGCCCTCACTAACACTCTTCAAGAGAAACCTTGACGAGTGGATGGGCAACAGAAAATGCACCCCTGGGATCACTTCATTGGCTCTGCTTGACAGAGGATCAGTTAATTAATCAATGGGGCGGTGAAAGCCGACACACTCTGGCTAGGCTTATAAATGCCCTCAGGCAGATAGCCTAGTACCTTCCTATGAACCTACATAGTGTGAGTCGCATCTGAGTTCTGCTTAGTTTAGACATTTAACCTGTGTAACATGGCACCACTGAATGGGAAATGGCAAAGGTCACAGTCGCTCCTTCATTATAATAATAGCTCGTTTACAATCTCCCTTATAACTCTGGGGAAAGGCTGTCCATTTACTGGTAAAGCTATGTGTAGCTTTTCTTTCTTATTGTTCTTTGGTTTTGTCTGAAGTGTCATTCTTGAGTAGTCTAAGTTTTTGTTACAAGAAGCACAGTCAAGAGTGAAGAGGACATGCCATAACAAAATGGCTGGGATTAGATGTAACATGAACAGCATGCTGGCACATAAACAAGAAACATGACACATTTCTCTGAAGAGGAAGCTTGTCTTTTGTCACAAATCAAAGTGCTCAGTTAAGGCTTTGTGTAAACCTCTCAGTGAGCCTGATAGATGCTGGATGCCAAGGGGCAGATGTACTACATCAAATGCAAAATGGCCCAAGGGGCAGATGTACTGCATCAAATGCAAAATGCCATTTTTATGAAGGTATTTCAGAAGTCAGATTTCATATATTGATGGCCATTGTGGTATAATAGTTGCTGTGGTATTTTAGTCATGGCAAAGAGGATATTAATGCAATGGTGGTGTCACATGAAGAAGAAGAACTCATGGGAAACATTTCTGGTTTTAGAGCATTTCAACTAACACCAAAAATGTCACTCCCATAAATTGCCTGGCAATATCAATACAGATTTAGTGCCAGAGTGATGCACTCCATTGCCATAAGGAAAGTGTTACTTATTTATTTTATATTTATTGACCGGGATAGTCCGACTGGATACATGTCCATTTTCTTCAGAGACCCGGGGAGAAAAGCTCCAAGGTACAAACAGAAAGACATTACATAAAACATAAAACATGCACTGTTTACAAGCTGTAGCAGAATAAGCAGTTATACAATTTCACAAAAATCAGGTTTGATAAAAGGTAAAAGACCTAGAAAGTGCAAATCAGTTTTGTAGCAATGAGGATATTACGTTACAATAATAGTGAGAGTGCTAGTCAGGCTTGGAACAAGGACATAACCAGTGCGACTTAAAATACTGTTTTAGACTTTTCTTGAATTGACTTAGGGTGGGTTCTAGACTAATGCCTGCAGGAAGGGTATTTCAAATTTTGCCAACAGAGCTGGCAAGAGACACTGGCTAAATTGTAGGTTTTGATAGCTTGGACAAGCAGTCTATTAGAAGATCGAAGTGTTCTGAGGTTCCTATAGGGGTAGATAATGTTTTTGCATGCAGGTGTGTTTTCAGGTTGGTTAAGTACTTTATATGCCACTATAAGCTGGTTGTACTGAATTAGGCAAGGCAGTTCTTACCACCCAAGATATTTTAGGTTATTACAGTGGTGTGTCCTATAGGACATACCAGTGGCAAATCTGGTAATGTGATTATACCAACTAGATAGTTTATTGAGTCCCATTTTACATAGGTTGGTGAGTAGAGGGGAAGCATAGAAGAGAGTCGAGAGTAAATGAGAATAGGCAATGTCAGTTTTAGCAGGTGGGATTCGGAAAGGTTTGATCTTGTAAAGTGACCCATGTTTTTTATTGATTGTTTTAATAGTTTTATTGACATGCATATCAAATTTAATGTTATTGTCAATGGTGACACCTAGGAGTTTCGTACCGGAGTCTGGGGAGATTGTGGTGCCATTATTGGATTGTATGGCGAAGGATAAGGCATTGGACCTACTAGTGGGAGAGAAAAGTAGCAACTTTGTTTTATTAGGGTTTAATATCAGACAAAGATCAGATAGACAGTTTTTAACTGTGTTAAAAGTATTCTGGGATAATGTCCACAGAGGTAGCCAAGCACATCAGAGTGAAGTCATCCGCATATTGAATGCATGTTGCACCTGGGATGACAGTATAGAGATCACTAATAAAAATGGAAAACAGAAGAGGTCCCAGTATTGAGCCCTGGGGGACTCCCAGGGTATTAGGTTTGAAGGTAGATAGTTTGTTCTGCCATATGACAGCCTGTTGTCTACCATTCAGGTAAGACTGGAACCACTGGAGAGCTAGATTATCTAAGTAAGTTTTTTTTTAGGGTATGGATTAGTAGCTGGTGATCAACCATGTCGAACGGCTTGGAGAGATCCAAGAAGAGGGCTGAGGATAATTTGTTATTGTTATGGTTATATTTTATGGTGTTAGAGAAGGCAAGGTGGGCTGAGTTGGTGCTGTGATGAGGCCTGACCATGCTGAGAATTAGCCAGTAGATTGTTCGAGATAAGATGGTGTAGCAACTGTCTATACTGTTTATATATATATGTATATATATACATATATATATATATATATATATATATATATATATATATATATATATATATATTTATTTATTCTGATTTATTCTGGAATTGACCATCTGGCAGCCACTGCATTTCTTTGTCACAAGTTCTAATTCACCACATGTAACTTCCAGCTAGTGTCTTCATTTTTGTCTGATCCAATATGTCCTTTAAGCAGGTTTTCTAACCATCTATGTCAGAATGTAGAGGGTATGATATTCATTAAACTCCACATTAAGCAGCCAACTTTTAGGGTGTGTTTATCCTATTTTGGATAACAGTTAATGAGGAGAAATTTGTGTTTGGCTGTTCAGTCATTTTGTGTTGCACCATGAACATGTGATAACATTTTGTCATGCCTAGTTTCAGTTTTAACTCAATTTTCTGCAATTGGCAGACTGTCAGATTGGCTAAATTATTCTGCGTCCTCCTTGAGTTTATTTCTTACAGTTTCTGATGATAAGCAACACAAAACATTTTAATTTCCTCATATGAAGTATGTTCATACTTAATCTTGAATTAATATATACCCCCAAAATAATGTCCATTGTTGCATTTGGTCAGGTGCTGTGCTAGGAATTTTAATTTTCTAAACATAAATTGAGACCAGCAGCTGCTGGTGTTGGTTTCTAACAAGTGCGCCTGTTCTGTCAAATAAGTATTGGTTAAATCTCCTGTCACCCCACACAAGACTTTAATGCCTTCCTACAAATCTGGGATTTTTTTCATCTCCTGACAGGGAGTATGACGCAAATGTGGTAGGTCTATGATTATCATTTTCCAAAATATGCGATAGCACTGCTCCAGTTTTGTATTGAGACTCATCATAGTCTAATTTCAGCAGAAAAGATGGGCTTTACTGAGTCATTGCTATAGTGAATGTGATCGGTCTTACTGCTTCCAAAAAAAAAAAAACATTAACATTACTTACCTGTGTCCATTGTTTAACAGCTTATAGTAGCTCATTTGGTGGAATCCAACAGTTACCAGGTATGGCAAAACCTGCTGTGGTCATTTACAAACACAAAGAAAAACCTTAGCTATGAAATATGTTGTGCTACTGGAGTGGTTTGCACACCCTGAGTTTTATCCTGAAACCTATACAGTCCTTGCTTGCCCGCATTTGTATCTCCAGTGACAATAATATCAAGAAGGTAGCAGTGGACACAAGGTGCCCTTAAAACCTGATCCATTGCCCATTGTTAGATAGGTGGGGCAGATGCTTTTCCAAACCCCATCTGTTGCAGCAGTAGAGCCCCTTAATGTATTGATTATCAGGAACATCTTCTGATTTTAGGCATTGACTAGCTCCATGTATGAAAAGCATTGTCCACTTGAAAGCCTGACAAAAGTGTCCTCACTTATTTTTGGTAAATGATATTGTAATGCTTGCAGTGCCATGTTGGCTGTAATGTTAAAGTCTCTGTAAAGTCTGATTTTGCCATCCCAGTTTACTACAGGAATTACTGGGGTAGCCAATGGATTTCACAAATTGTAGAAAGTATTCATTTCCTTCCACCTGATTCAACTCCTCCAGAACTAGTGGACATAGAGTATGAGGTTCCAGACATACCTTGTAAAACTGCAGAGACATATTTTCCTTAAGTCCATTTTTAATATGGTGAAGTGCACAAATCTAAGTTTTAAATATAGGGGGATCATCTCTGTCTTTACCAAATCCAATTTTCCTCACTAGTTTGCTGTGTAGCATGGCATGCATAAAGCCTCTTTAACACTTGTTAACTCTTACCTTTGTTTATCACACATGTCCCCATAAGTGTGTAGCAGCAGTTTGCATAATGTAAAGTCTAATGAATCTCTTTGACCATTAAAATTCACCGTCTCAAGGAGCAGCACCTAAACAGGCCTAACTGTTTTCAGTGGTGTGTGAAGGACAGCAGAAGGGTGTGGGTTTTTTTTCCTAAAAAGTGCTTTATAGTTATCTTCAGACATTACCAAACAACTTATCTCTACTTTTCCTTCATGAGCATTTATTTTTAGTGTAAGTGAAGTTGCCTGCGTGTCTGCCTGATTTATACTAAGTAATTCTGGACTGGCCAATAGACCTTTCTTGTTACTGTCATTGTCAGGGACTTGTTCAACATTGTGCGTGCTTTTTTCTCATGACATACTTTACCCTTTGCCTTAACATTATCATAAGCTCTCTAAATATTGCCTGTCTTATGGCACTACCAAATATAGTTAGGTTCAGGAAACCCTCAGAAATGTTTACTAGAAAATTATAAAAATTGTAAGAAAAGCAAGCTTTGACATTGAAAAAATGTCATCAAATACTATAGAACTAATTAAGGGGGTAACTATAGAACTAATTAAGGGGTAACTATAGAACTAATTAAGGGATAACCGAGCATTTAAACAGTGAAGAGATTGTAGAATTGATACAAAATGACACACAATTACAATTAATAAAAACAGCAATTAAGTCATTTTACATTCATTTAAGTTTTAGATTTGATTTGATAATGACAATATTGTTCCAGCCTGGATGCTTGTTATCCCAAAGCTGAGTGAATATAGCAATAACCCTCGGCTGGGTGTGGGTAATGCTGGATTTACCCACAGTTGGTGTGGTTTGGTCATTGTATAATGCCTCCTTGCTGCCCTTCCGCAGCTGAATGGTATTCTGCGGCAGTTCTGATGTACTGCGCATGCGTATGCTTATGCAGTACATCAGAGCTTTGGGCGGAAGCAACACAGAAAGCAAGATCTCGGTTGCCTTTTACAAAGTGTCTCGATATGTTAAAGAAGTTTAACATAGCGAGACAGCTTTAAAAAAAGCAACGGAGATAGGAAGATCTCTGTTACTTTTTTTAAAGCTGTCTCGCTATGTTAAACTTATTTAACATAGCGAGACAGTGTTTAAAAAGCAACGGAGATGTTACATTCTCCGTTGCTGTAAAAAAAGAGTTATACTAATGGAAAATGTCCGAGCGACCGGACCTTTTTCTATTAGTATAAGTCTGATTCACAACATGCATGCTGACCAATCAGCATGCACGTTTTGGAATATTAATGCGGGGTTGTTGTATAATTAGTAATATTCCAACCAGTCCAATGTATAGTACCTCTATCTCTTAAACTTACCATCAGTTTTTTTTTTAATTATTCCAAATTCATGTCCTACATATTTCACTAATGCTGTACTCAGGAGTTCACTTCATATTTCTGAATAATGCAATAATGTTCAGAAATAGAAATTCTATTTTTCAGTCTGTGGTTTGTTTTCCCAGCATAAAAAGCAGTTGGTTTACATATGCTGCTATATAAATCACAATTCTTTTAGTGCAACTTACATATAGAACAAAAGCAAATGTTCCTTTTCATGATGTTGAAACTCAGTTATTACAGACGTTTCCCCAAAATGTGTATGAAGAGAAGGGCTGTGCATTCTTATTGTTGTTGGCACTGAGGTATTTAGCCTGGTTCTATTTTTAGTTTGTGGGGCTTTTACATAAAATTAGGCCAATCACTAGCAAGCTACTTTAGTGTCACTAGAGCTTGTGAAAACTGACCAACTCTGTTTAATAATGTCTGTAACGTAAAGACAATATCTGTTATAGACATCTATAAAATATACATTATTGCATTTCCCAGTAGCAGTTAGTTGCTCCACCCTGTGTGGGAAACTAACTCATTTCAACAGTAGCCCATTCTCTATAATTTCATCTGGAACACTGTTTGCTGCAGCATTATTTCCTACTATACTGCCTACAAGTTATGGTTCACAACTGTGCCCCTTTTACCCAGCATTATGCTTTGATTTCAGCTAACAAATATTATAACAATGCCATGCAAAGAAAATACATTTTCTTGACCTCACTTTATGTAGGGTTTTGGGTTCAATTATTATAACCCTCCCTGATATATCTGCAGTATTCTATATCAGGTTACAGTCTCCAGCCATGAATGGTATTCACTGATAGAAGCTAATCACATCTCCCATAATTCTCTTAAGTTTGTGAGTAGAATAGATTTAAACACCAAGGGAAAATGGCTACCAGTTTATGATAGTCTTCTCCTTAAAGCATTTATTTGTGTAGAACCCTCTCAAACAGGATACTGTTCCCTTCTGCTAAATAAATTGCATATCAAAACCTCTGATTACTTTTATAACTCCAATTGTGTCCTTCTTTCCAGACCTTTCTTAACTTTTATCTCAAGAAATCTGTTCTAAACATGGTCCAGCTTACTGTGACTCGCTACATGAACCCATCATGATGGCAGATAACCTTGTCTCATTCAAGAAGTCACTTCATTCCCATTTGCTTGACCAAACTGTATATACATGCTTCATGGATACCAGTTAATATATTTTATACCTTTCTGAGCTACTCCCTCATGCTCTATATTTATTTATCTATTTTACATTTGTTTACCCAGAAAGTCTGACTGGACAAATTGTCCTTTTTCAGCAAAGGCCCATAGAGAAAAGCTTCACATTAATTAAAAAAAAAAAAAAAAAAAAAATATATATATATATATATATATATATATTTATAAATTGATAGAAATACTGAATGCATACAGAGATATAGGATAGTAAGTACAAGATTTGACAGTTTACATCAATTTACAAAGCAGTGTTGATTACAAGTACAACTGGAATGTTTATTATACAGTAATATAAATAAATATATATATATATACGTTTATTCTACTGGTAATATATATATATATACTTTTATTCTACTGGTAATATATATATATATATACTTTTATTCTACTGGTAATATATATATATATATATATACTTTTATTCTACTGCTGTCATTATCCTTACACGTCCAAAACTACTCTTGTTGGAACTCCAATTCACCAAGCACCTGACTCTTTAACTATTTTTGACCCACACAACTATTCCATAGAGACAATCTCCACCTTCAAATACCTAGGACTGTTGCTTGATCACTCACTAAACTTCCATTTCACAGACAGAAAGGGAGATCCAAAATATACTCCCTCCTCTTCTGAGCCAAAAAGATCTTCCCTTTGCTATCTCAAGAAGCCAGAGCAGCCATTTAGCAAAGGAGTTCTCCTTTCTCAACTCAAGTATGAGCTCCCAATTTTTGCTTCTGCCTTCAAGAAAAACGTTGCCACAGTGCAGACCATATGTAACAGCATTTGCTGATTCATTACAAAGTCACTTTTCTTTGAACATTACTGTATCACCCTAGAAAAAGCTAAATGGTTACTCATAAAATAAACATCTATTTTAGGATTGAAGCTGTCCAAATTATTCCAACACCACACATGTATTCCACTTGCAGCTAGATTTTATGAAAAATCTTCCTCATAGAAACCCGGACAGTACTCACAAGCCACAGCAACTCCCATTAACCCCAGAACCAAACCCCACAGCACTGCACATGCTCTGTCACACCAACTCTCATTACCCCTAGAACCAAACCGCAGCACTGCACATGCTCTGTCACACCAACTCTCATTACCCCTAGAACCAAACCACAGCACTGCACATGCTCTGTCACACCAACTCTCATTACCACTAGAACCAAACTCCACAGCACTGCACATGCTCTGTCACACCAACTCTCATTACCGCTAGAACCAAACCCCACAGTACTGCACATGCATTCTCCTCTCAGGTTCCTGCAAGCTCTCCCCATCGACATTAAGAAAATCAACACTTATTCCAAATTCAGAATGCAACTCAAAAAGCACTTCTTCTTCCAAGCCAAATGTGTTTGCATCAACAAAGGGCATATCACATACCCTCTCTCCTTTCCAAGTCTATTCTCCACTCTCAAGATTCATTGACGATTGTGCCACTTTACAAACTAAGATGTATATTGTCCATTGAACTGTGCTTGTTCACTAGAATGAATATGTACACATTTATTTCTATGTACTTAGTCTGAACTCTTCTGTTATTGCTTAGATTTCTGTACGTTTGTTTCATATTTCATCGGGGCTGAGCCTGAAATTAGTCAATATTGATTAGCGCACTACCCCAGTAAACAAATATAAGTAATTAAAAATGTAAATACCCCCCCCCCACACTTATCTTAAAATCTTAGGAATCTCTCACCTGCCTCTTCCACATAGTCTCTGCCTTTTCTTCATCAGAGGCAGGGAGTAACACATCCCAATCCAGAAAATCAGCAATCCAGCTGTCTTTAGGATGTCCTTCAGACAACACCTCACATGTCTCTGGCTTTGCACATGTGCCAATGTAACACACTCTAAACCCTGACTCCTTCCTCTATACCTCATACCTTATTCTATCTCTACACTTGCACAACTTCTCATCCCTCTCTTACAAAAACTGATCACATGTGCAGGTGCTTATCCTTACGATCCTTCAGAGGTAGCAGTCAAATAAATGATATTCTATTTCTAGAAACCTCTTTAATACAGTTAACAATACCATACAATGCAAATGTGTATTCTACATGTGAATACTCTATACTGTTGTTTTCACGCTATTTATGTATTTTGACTGTAAGTTCTCTGTATTTGTTTTCTCATGCGGAGCTTTTCTCCCCAGTCCTCCAGTGAAAATGTGATTAACTAGGCCCAGTGGACCTTCCCAGTAAACAAATGCAAATAAATAATTAATAAAGAAATCAATCCCGTATCCTCTCTCTCTGTATGGAAAAAAATCACACATTATCCCTGTACATACAGTAGGAAATTCTCCAGACATTGCTAACTTTATACCTGTAGCATCTTCTTCCCCCTCACCAAAATACTTGAAAAATATATTTTAAAAAATTGCTAAACTGTCTCCTGCTGGAAGAACTCCTTTCCACAATACAACATGGCTTCCATCCTTACCATAGTACTAACACTGCGTGTCTGATCTATATAGAAATATAGATAATGTCAATGAAGCTAGAGATAACAGCAACCCAATCCCTTTACTTATTTGTAGACTTCATCAGATAAAGCACACACACATCTGCTACCCATTGTTTAAATAATATTTCCCCTAAAACGTCAGCATATTTAACAACTTGTTTGCTGTGGACCATATACGTGTGATTTTTTTTGATCAAATATTTTTCTTGACAAACATTTTTTATTAATAACATTATATTAATAAGGAATGAAGTTGGCACATTTATTTCTCAGTTAATAAGATTTTTTATTTTTATTTTATGGCACAAGTATTTGTTTAAAATACATTGTTAGGTGTTATTTCCTGAATTGAGCAATGGATGGATTTTTATAAGTGGAACTTTTAAATGTGTTGTCTTTAAATGTTAATTGATTTATATTAGGGGAAATGTTATATAAACAATGGGTAGCAGATGTGTGTGTTTTATCTGATGAAGTCTAGCTTGTAGATGAAAGCACTCATTTTTGTAACTTTGGTTTTGACATAAAAGTTTATTGTTTCCTCAACAAGGTGGCCTGGATTCTTTTTACATTTTTTAGTATTTGGTCACTTTTTATTTTTGAGGTTTTTTTTATTTGTAAACTTGTCTGAAGCCTGTGACACAGTTTGCCACAACAAACTTCTACTTCAAATGTCCTCAGTAGGTCTATCTCTGCCCACATTTCTATGATTCAAAAGTTACCTGTCCAATAGGTATCATCAGTAAAAGTTCACTCCACCATCTCTCCATACCTCCCATTCACCACTGGTGTACCCCAAGGCATTTTTACTAACACCCTCCTCACGTCCGTACAGCAGGCCTTCTTAATACATTACACAGATGAGTCCATACTCATATGCATATCAGACAACCTGACACATCTCAAAAATTCTACATAAACAAAAAATACTGGACTTAGAGATGCTGTCAAATAATTTATTAAACACAAAGCTTTTGGGAAATGCTCTTAGTCAGTGTGACAAAGAACCATGTAGAGATTTGCTCAGGAAGGTCCATAGCTACTAAAATATGGCTCTATAACTCATAACCCATGGTCAAACCCCCCCCCCCCAAACAAAACATTGTTTCCCCAAATCCCTCTCTCATGAAAAAAACTCATATCTTACACCTGCTTACTCTATAAGGAATATTAGATTGAAAAAAAAAACTGATTTTGACCTGACATAACATCAAATCTTACAGCAAGGCTCAAATATATTACATATTTATTTTTGTAGTTTATACTGTTAGAATAAGAATATAATTTTCTTCCAAGGCCTCTGCTAAAAAGGGGTGACAATGGTGCAATCACTCTTTCCTAATAAACAAACAAGTAAATAAATAGTTCTTCTCACAACACACAAAATTACATCAGGGTGACAAAGTAACTGTGAAACAAAATCCCATCTGCACTGTAATTCCCATACGAAGCATAGCTGCTGAACAGGCTCACTGGGCCAGTACTATGACCGAACACCCCACCCCTCAGCTCTTCAAGTGAAGAACAAAGGAAGACACTTCACAATAAGTCCATTGCAACACTGTACGTAATTCTACATTGTAAGTGACTGGCTTATTACAGTTAGAATTAACCAAGAGACAGAAAAAACAAATTAAAAAAGAACATTCCTTCTACTAGCACACCATCCAGGTAGCCAGATGCATGACACATCCCCTCCTTCCTGCAGCAGACATACAGCCATACAAGTCCCATTTCTGTGTCCTTCCAACAACTCTTCTTAAACATATTTCATAAAAAAAAAAAAATAAATAAATAAAAAGAATGCTTCTTTTAAATGTGGCAAAGAGGTGCTACAGTTTATGCCCTGCCTGCATGGAGCAGTACAACACTCATCTTTTAGTTTAAGAAAAAAAAACAATTCTATTTTTTAAACTACACCAAACTGCTTGCTACAAATGTAGGAAGCAGTTGCTACAGTTTATGCCCTGCCCGTAAGGAATGATGCAGGCTTCAGATTTAAGAGCCTCCCAGCACTTTGTGCCTGAGGCAGTTGCCCTTTTCAGCCTACCCTAGCTATACTAGTGATTCCCTTTGAGCTAATATGGGGTATAATAAAATAAATAAATAAATAAATAAAAATAAACAAATAATGCTGCTTAAGTAATTAAGGAAAACAGAAAAAAATAGAAAATTCATCCCGGGCATCACTCCAGTGGCTCTACTCGACAGAGGCAATGGGAACTAAAGTCGGGTGGCACAATGCCAGGGTAATCCTATGGGCTAGGCTTGTAAAGGGGGCATTAGCCTAGTACACACCTATGAACCTATACCCGTTCACAGAGTACACTTATTATCAACCGCACAGTAGAATAATATCTGATTTCAGCAGGCTGAAGGGCAGCAGATGAAAGCTTTCAAATGATGATAGCAAAAGAGAAGAATAAAAATATGAATCTGTCTAATCGTAGTGGATGAGTAAGTAAAGAGAAAGGAAAATAAGTCTCAGTGTTTGAAAATAACAGATACTCCAGTCAAGGCAATATGGCTTCATACAACGAATGTCATACTAAAAATATTTTTTAGAACTTTTACAAAAAGTTTTATTTTTTCAGTGTAGTAACATCAGAGTTGACATGTGAATGTGGTATCTTTAAGGGTATGACAGCTGTGACAAGGCTTTTCTCGGCATATCAGAACGAATGTGCATGGGGAAAGTGACTGTACTTACTGCAGGCCATAAGATGCTAAGTAGGCTGAGGCATTGTTGCTGGACAGACAGAAGCAGACAGAATTAACATGATGTCCAGTATAGGGATGGGAGAATGACCAAGGTCCGCATTCTGGTTCATTACTGGGGCCATTCATTAAAGCAACAAGGGAGGTCAGAAGGCAGAAAGACCGGATGGACTGCAGAAACATGGTAACACCCAGCAAATCACTGAATGAGAAAAGATTAAACAGAACCGTTACTAGGGTGAGTCAACGGAGGCAGAAGCCCTGCAAGAATTGTATTGGGTGGCTGGAGAGCATAGCTTTGTGGAGTACACTGAGTGAGGAACACACTGCTTACCCAGAGAGGAGATTTGTGGTGTGCAGTCTATTCTTTATTTATAGGTCCTGTTTATGTTGCAATAAAGGATGGGATTGCTGAAGTAAGTGTTTTAGTGTTGTCAATATTTCTGAGGCTGAGAAGGTCCACTAGGACAACATCTTTTATAGTGCAGAAGATGAGACACAGATCAGCACACAGGAGCTGGGATGAGACATAGCACTGCATTTGTGTACACTAAAATTACTGAATCAGTGTTTTGTAAAATATTACTGGATGGCACACAGAATCAGGATTTGTTTCTTCCATTTCTGATATTGTCAGTTTGTTTAATATTGCCTCCACCCAGGGTTCCCTTCCTCTGCTGTGACTTCTTACCAATGAACATGTCCCTTCTTAATTCAACTTCAGTGCAAAATTCTGTTGAAGGGCTGACCATACGTCAAGGCAAAATAAGTTTGGAAATGAAGTTTTGTTGCAACCAGAGTACTGCAGTCTTTGTCTCTGTTGTACTGCTCTTTTCACACATTAAGGAAAGACAAATACATAACCTTTGTTTTCTAATTACTGCAAACAAGCTGAAGCCGAAGATACAACAAAACTAATGTACCTTTCATTAGAAGGCAGCCTGCCACATTGTTCTTTGCTGACAAGTAAAATGTCCAAAGAATCGGTGACACATGGCTGACTTTGGTACTCTTTTATGCCTCTGTCAATGAAAAGGATAATCGTTTGAGGACGGCTATATATCGTTGTGATACTGGACTTTGCAGTGTGTTTAAAACTGATTACTTCTGAGGTAAGCTGCTGCTCCTCACCTGAGCTTCCCTAACCATTTCTAGCAACTGGTTTGCTGCTTTTTATTATTTTTCATGTTTTTCTTATTTTCTGACAGCCGTATCAGGAATTCATCAAGCTGTTAAGAATGAACTGCTTCTTGACAAAAGTGCCAGTGTTATTTAAACAGATTAATCCGACAACGGAAAATCAAATAGTCAGGCATATTTTACAATGACTGATATGTCAGTGTGATGATTTAAGGCTATACCTTGTCAAAACCTTAATTAAACACCTAAAATCTGTATCTTTTGTTCTGCTGTTCAAGGTTTTGTGTATGACAGCACTGTACCATACATTTAGGGATGCAGGGACTTAATTTTCACAGCTGGAATACATGACAAAGCCATTGTGACTTCATCAAGCAGCTATCAAAGTCTCCATTTAAATGAGAACTTCATATGCTACCCCTGAAGTAGTTATTGTTTCTGAAAACTAGACTAGGCATGTGTCCTTCAGTATATTACTTGCACATCTGAAGCAATAAACAAAGGATTTGCTACTTCACCAAAGTCCTTGGACAGCTCAGATACACGATTTTGGGTCGAAAGGACCCTAAATTGCCAAATGTGTGATTTTATTTTGCATTTGTTATTTGTAGACTTTGTTTGCTTATTAATATTACTTATTTATTTATTGATATTTCATTACTGTGAAAATCTGACTGGGAATGAGTCCATTTTCAATGGAGGCCTGGGGAGAAAAGCTCCAAAATATTACAAAACATTTTAAGAATAATAATTTTACAGTCTGTAAAAAGAATACAAAAAATAGTTTAAATAATTGCAGCAAATTACATATGATATGAAAATATTGGTTAAGAATAGATATAAATTATATGACAATGATTTACTAGTTAGAGAAGTTTTAGCCAGTTTATAGAGAAATTAAAGTTAAGTTAGTAGAATACAAACAGGAATGGCAATATGAAATGAGAGAAAAGCAGGATTATTGTATATTTACAGAGAAAGTCAGGGGAGAGAAACTGGTAGCAGTAAGGAATTGAGTGAAGAAGGGAGAGTAAGGTGATGTAAGATATGAATAGGTATTTCTCATATTTTAGGGATATATTCTGGTGTTGAGTAAGAACAGAGACAGCTTTTAGATAGGAAGTCTTTCATAATGGCTTTGAAGGATGGGAGGGAGGGTATTGACCTGCTGGATACAGATAAGGAGAACCAGACCTTAGCAACATGGTAGGAGTACAGACAGTGCCACACAGATGTGATAGGTTTGTAGAAAGACAAGTATAGAATGTTATTTAATGCCGGACAAACATGGATTAGTGATACTTTTGTACTTGGGAAGAAGCTGTGTATATGTTAGTTGATGGGGTAGTTGTAACCAGTTTTGGCTTTTTAGTGATATACAGTAGTGGGGTCTGAAAGGGGTATTTTCTGCAAATCTAGCAACTCTGTTATAGGGTTGTTTAAGTTTGATTTTTGTGATTCCTGAAGGTTAGTGAGGATAGGAGGACCATAAAGAAGTGTGGGAAGGAGATAAGTAATGACAAGTGTAGTTTTAGTTGTGTCGGTGGGAAACGTTTTTGGTTCTATAAAGCATCCCCAGTTTTTGATGATTTTTTCTTATGCAGTTTTGTATATGCAGGTCGAATTTAAGATTATCATCCACTATCATTCCTAATAATTTGTTATGAGAAGTGCCTTCAATGGTTATATTATCAAGGGAGAAGTCTAACTTTATAACTATACTATAACTTTATAGTAGTGATTTCCCTTACCTCTGAGCTTGTCTTTAGCTCTGTGGGATTGTATGTATGTGTCTCCAAATCACTGACTGTTTTTGGAATTTAACCTCCCTTCTCCTCGGCTCTAGCTGCTCTGTTCACCCTTCGGGCTCACTCTACTCCCCTAGCCTGCTCCCAATTCCCACCCGCCTCTACCACCTCTACATTTATAGCCCCCAAATCACTCCCACTGCAAAACTGTCAAATCACAGCTCTCCCCACCGACCTGTACATCATACCCCCCATACCAACCCCATTCTAGTAACCCCTTCCCACAAGTTCTATTCCCCCACTTCCCCCTACTACTATTCTCATTCTAACACCACAGATCATCTGTACCACTTTATTTTCCTTAGCATTTATTTTTATCTTCTGTAGAATATGAACCGCCAAAGCATGTGTTTGAGGGAATTGAGTATGTGACAGTCTGCATGTATTAAGATGTACTGTGTACTGTGAACTTTGAATGAACTATGAGTAATGGAAAAATACTGACAAAACAAGAGTCTGCTTGAAAACAGGAAATGTGCCTTTTCTTGGAAGTGTATCCAATTTTCTTTCTCTGCCTAGAGATATGATGATGTGAATTGCCTTATGTTTATGAGTAAACCTTTGATTGGTTAATTGCCCTGTATAATGATCTAATTGGTTCATTTTATATTTTTTGTACTGTCAGCAATATCACCAGTATATAAGCTTGTGCATTCTTTTGTTCTGGGAGTCTCTCTGGTGCTTTCCATGAGGCTCCCACACATGTGTACTGTAGTTAAGAAATACCACTGAAAGAGAGAAAGAACTATATTTGTCTTCATTTTCAAAGTAATGTGTAACGTAACACTTCCTAAATCAAATGGATACCCATTAGACCACTATGCTGCTTAAAAAAAATAAAATAAAAAAAAAGTTTCTTCGCATGCATAGAATTTGTAGTGATTGGGGGGATTTTGTAAGAGAGTGCAGGCCCACTTTCTACATGTTTATTAATAGGGGCTATAACTATAATATGGTTAAGAAGTCTTTACAGAGAGTTATAGCATATAGATTGGGACTAAATCAGTGTCAAAATGTTATGCATAGAGAGGGGAATAACACTGAATTCTGTACAAATCAGATATATTTTGTCTCGGTGTATAACAGCTTGAGTAGTAGGATTAATAAAATACTGCATAACTGTTGGAAATTTTTACTTCAGGATGTGGAGTTGGAAAGAATAATAGCAAATAGTCCTTGTATTTCCTACAAAAAAGGAAAAGTTTTAAAATAATTTTTTAGTCTCTAATTATTTTTCTATGTCTAATCAGACATTATATATAACCCCTGCTATGAGGGGTACCCACCTTTGTGGTGGTTGCTCTATATGTTCCTGTATTGTTACAAATCTTAAGAAAATAAATGGTATCAAGTTTTCTCCTGGTGGTAGTTTTCCATGTAATAGTGAAGGGGTAATATATGTTCTTAGATGTCCCTGAAATGTGTTTTACATAGGAGAAAGTAAAAGAAAATGAAAAGTAAGAGTACAGGAACGTACCAGCGATATAAGGAATGGTAACGTAGAAAGTAATATTGCAAGGCACTTTAAAGCCATTCATAAGCTGATTATTCTTTGTAAAAGCTCTGCGTTCTTCATTAAACCTGCCTTTGTACTGTCGCCGGTTGGATTGCTTTTTTTCTGCTTTTCTTCAAGTTGTTATTTACGCTTTGCTACCTATGTCTAAGCTAACTGTACCCCTAATGCTTCCTCTTTTCTTCCTGTCCTACCTTCACCTTCGCACCAGCCTCCCTGATATATCTCACTCCCCCCTTTCCATACAACCTCTCCATACCCCACATATGAAACACTCCCCACAACCTCTATAATTACAATAATGTTCTGCTTTTTCCTCGAAGAATTATTCCTGACCACAGCAACTCTGTTCCCATTCCAGACAATCCCAAACTCACGCTCTGTCTGAATCTCAAGTCTGACATTAAGCGTTCTAAATTCCTCTTTTACCATATTTTTCACCTTATCACCATCCTTCTTTCTGGCAACGTTCACCCCAACCCTGGACTCACACCCTGTCAGCCTTCTAACTCACCCTCCCTTCCTTCCCCCCTCCTTGTAAACCTCTTCTTTTCACTACACTGAACACCCACCGTTTATGCAACACGTTACCCAGCTTCCATATCTGGCTACCCAGAACCACCCTGACATCCTCTCTATCTCCGAAACATGGCTAAAACCCCATATAAAAGACTGTAAAATCACTCCCCCAACTATGCCATCATAAAAAATGACAGAACACATAAGAAAGGTAGTGGAGTAGCTCCTTTTCACTTCCTGTCTTTCAGTGACACCCTGTACAAAACCCATACCCCAATTTGCCATTGACGAGCTAACCCTGGCCCTCCTACAGATAAACAGGCTCAAAAACATATGCATAGCTGCTCTATATATACCACCCAGAGACAAAATCCCCATTCTAGAAGAAATTCTCTCCTGATTCTCTGTTAACATTAACAACGAAACTATAATCTTATGTAACGTTAATATTACCTGGACCACCATACAATCTCTGACAAACTCCCAGAACCTAAACTTACATAACTTCACACAGCTAATCAACTCACCTACTAGACCCTCCAAGGACAGCTCCTCTGGTAGTACTCTCAACTAGATGCTAGTTTCTCACCCCCACAATATTTCCGTTAGTGGTACCGTTCCCGACTGTCTTAGTGATCATCTCCCCGGTTTCGCTCATCGTTTACCCTCCTACATACATCTATCCCACACTTGCATCTCTACTCGCTCTCTGAAACATTCAACCCTCAAACCTTCTCCTCCATACATCTATCCCACACTTGCATCTCTACTCGCTCTCTGAAACACTTCAACCCTCAAACCTTCTCCTCCATACATCTATTTCAACCCTCAAACCTTCTCCTCCATACATCTATCCCACACTTGCATCTCTACTCACTCTCTGAAACACTTCAACCCTCAAACCTTCTCTGACTCTCTAAAACACGTAAACTGGAACCCTCTAAAAACCCTCCCTCTGGATAATGCTGTTACCTTTTTTCAATACTACATTCATTAACCTGTTAAATAGCTACACTCCCTGCAGAACTAAAAGAGTTAAATGTAAGACTGTCCCATGGATAACCAAGGAAATTATAACCCTCCTGCATCTCCTAGACAAAACATGGTAACACTACCAGAAATATAAAACTCCCACCTCTCTGACCGAATATAAGCTACTTCATAATAAAGTTAAAAAACATATTGCATCTCACCAAAAATCCTTCTACTCCATACTTCAAAATAACTATAAAACTAACCTCAAAAAGTTTTGGAATACTATCTCTACCCTCCTTCATCCTGGTAAAAAGACAATCCTTGCTAAGATCCTAATGCCTCTGATCTCTCCTTAGCTAACCAATTTAACACCTTCTTCATAGCCTCAATAGCCAAACTCAACTCATCCTTCCCAAACAATGCACTAGTTTCACTTCCACCCATCTCCTCCTTCTCAAACACCAAAACTTCTCAACTTCCCCCCTTTAATGTTAAACCTATTCCTATCTCCACCATAAGAAAACTCCTTTTGAAATTGAAACCATGTTCAAATGCCCCTGATAACCTTCCATCCAATTTCTAAAACTAGCTGCTGATGGCATAGACTTCGCCATCTCTATTCTAATAAATCTGTCAATTCAAGAAGCCTATGTACCCCTACTCTGGAAAAAGGCCTTTATTATTCCCCTTCACAAAGGGGGCAACAACAATAACATTCCGGCCAATTGCCATCTTTTTCTGTATCTCTAAAATCCTAGAAAAATGCATTCACCTACAACTATTACCCTACCTCTTAGACAAACACCTGCTAACTGCTACACAACATGGATTTAGACCTGGACACAGCACCACCACTGCTGTCCTCTCCTTCCTTGAAATCATCAATAATGCACGAGACTCCAGCAGTTTAGTATCTACCATTCTTCTTGATCTATCCAAGGCTTTTGATACTATTTCACATAATCTTCTCCTGTCCAAACTCTCTAATCTCAATCTATCCATCTCTTCTATCATCTGATTCTCCAGTTACCTCTCTGATAGGCAAGAAGCCATCAAATGGAAGAACTGCACATGCTTCTTCCATAATACTCCTACAGGTGTACCACAGGGTTCTATATTAGGTCATTTACTCTTTAACATATTCATAAACGATTTCCATAAGTGCATCCCAAATGCTAAACTTATACAACACGCAGATGACTCTACGATCATCTGCTCTGCCACATTCATCCCCATACTCTTGAAATTAACTCAAGAAGCCTTCTCTTCCACCAAGCACTGAATGTTAAATAATCACCTAGCATTCAACGCATCTAAATCTAAAATGATGATATTTACTCCTTCAAAAAATACCGTAAAAGATAAGAATTCTTTCTTCATAACCAGCCAAAACAAGACTTCTATCGAAGTCATCCCTCATGCAAAGCTTCTAGGAGTCCTTATTGATGAACAGTTAAAATATGATATCCACCTACAAACTAATATAACAAAAAACAAACACCAAAACTAGGAATGCTCTATCGCCACAACCATTATCTTACTCCCTGTGCTATGTATTTCCTCTCTACCTTCTGCCTCATTCCCTCCCTCTTGTACGGCATCCCCCTTCTTGCTCATCTTTAATCCCCTCTAAAGACAAACTTATCTTCCTGCTATAACAAAATCTCTAACTTCGCTACCAGATAGAAATCCTGCACCCACCACTGCAACTCCCTCCACAAATTACACTGACCAGAACTGCTTAACTATCTCTCCTATATCCAACTAACTTATGCTCATAAACTCACCTTCAAACCCTTTCTCTGTCCCTCCCTCGCCTCTTCTCTCAAAACGCATCTGCCTGATCGACTTCTTAGATCCAGTAATCAGAACTTGCTTGAAGTGTACAAACCTGCATGCTCTCCAGGCAAACTTCTATTAGCCTTCTCTCTAGCACGCCTTTGCAATTCCCTGCCACAACTTATTCCTACCACCCATAACCACTCCACCTTTTAGACCTCTCATCTCACTGGCAATGTTCCTGCTCTCACCCCACATGACTTCCATCTACTTCACCCCTGTTTATTCCCCCACTCTCTCACCTCAATTATAACACTGATCTCCACTATTCGTATCCACCTTTTCTCTTCAGATATTACTCACTCCCTACTATTTCTTACATTTTCTCTTGTATACATGCAAGACTTGTAACTCTTAATTCCTTTCTTTCTCTAAAAATTTGGTAACATGCCCTGTGAGGCTCATTGCCAGTACTGTTTTATACCAATGTGTTATCTATTCTTGTGTAGATACTACCTTCATGTTCCATCAGGGCATGTTACTCCACTAATTTAAGGTTTTTATATATATTTTGTTTTACATTCATTGCATACTGTAATTTCTTAAACTGTGTAATAACTTGTGAACATATGTTCATTTTTCAGTTTGTATTCTCTTTAAGGAGCTTTTCTCCACAGGCCTCTATTGAAAATGGGGTCTTCTCAGCTCAGTGGACTGTCCCAGTAAACAAACTGTAAATAAATAAATAAATAAAAACAAATAACTATTGTGTTTAATGGAAGAAGGATTTGGGGAAAAAAGTAGCACTTTGACTATTTTTAGGGCTAAGCATGAATTGTGAGATACAAAGCCATATTTCAGTGGCTGTTAATGCTTCATGAGTAATTTGTTTGAGGTGTTCCATGTTGTCAGATATGCTGATGAGAGTAGAGTCATCTGTGGATGTATAGAGGGTGTTCATGGAAATGATAAAGACGAGGGGATCAAGGAGAGAGCCTTGCGGTACACCAGTAGTGACTGGGAGGTATGAAAAGAGGGCAGAGTGCCATTTTACTGACTTATACCTATTGGATAGGTAGCTTTTGAGCCATAGATGGGTGGGCTGGGAGAGACCTAATAAGGACATTTGAAGTAGAAACTTTCTGTGACAAACTGTGTTGAAGGCTTTAGACATGTCTAGAAATAAGGAGGAGACTAGTTTGCCAATATTTCAAGCTATATTGACAGTATCTATATAGGTTAGAGGTGAAGTGTATTATGGGAAGGATGGAACCCATGTTGTGTGAAGAATAGGAGTTCTTCCACCAGGAGATAATTTAACAATTGTTTTTTGAATACATTTTTCAAGTATTTTTGCAGCTGCGAGATAAGATTGCTATAGGCCTAAAGTTAGTAATGTCTGTTGAATTTCCTAATTTGTGCAGAGGGATAATGTGTGACTTTTTCCAGAGAGAGAGAGAGAGAGAGGGGACTGACTGATTTATAAGGATTGAGACAGGGTAGGTAATGCTATCAGTTACTGTTTTAAAGGGGTCTATATCACTTGATTGAAAAACCTATTTATCGAATCACTATTCGTCGATCCCAAATTGTCAGAACCTTTCTTCGATGAATGGTCGTTTCAGTGAACTTTTTCAAAGGGAAAAGCAACGGTTGACCATCATCAGGAATTTGTCCTTTTCCCTACTGTAGTGCGATCTTGATGTTGGTATGTTTAGTCGGGGTGTGTGGGGGGGTGCTGCCTGCAACTTGGGTGGGTTTTACATTATTAGAGTTTAGTGACTGGCACTAGGTTGAACAGAAGTTTGCTGAAATGGCCATTTAATGAAGAGAGGGGTTTTGACAATTTGGGGTCAGTGAACAATGATTTGATAAATAGGTTTTTCACTGAATAGATATAGACCCATTTCAAAGTATTCAGTTGGAAGGTCATCGGCTAAAGTAGAGCATGATTTGAGTTTGTTTGTAGTTTTATATAGGATGTGAGCACAGATTTGAAGGTGAACGTGGATGTGGTGATACGTGGCTGCTGGGCAGAGTGTAGTAATGTGAGTCTGCATGTGTCTGTGTGTGTATATTTATGTTTACGTGCAGGATCACATGAGGTGCCTATGAATTTATGTATTCCGTACTTTGTTAAGTCTGTTAATCCCATTCCAACCTCTCATTTTTTATAACATAATTGTCTTTTACCAGTCTCGTTTCGTTTCTGTAGTCATTAGCATGCAATAGAAGGTACATGCTGGAAGCTGTAGGGAGTTTACAGAAAAAGAGGGGAGATAGCAGGGAAGGAGGCATTGTTATCCACCTCAGGGTATAATAAAGGGTATGATATGAGAAATGGAAGTAGAGAGGTAGAAAGAAAATATTATAAATAAAAAGAAAGATTTTTCTCTGTGATTTAGAAATGGACGTGCAGTTCTTCTTTTCATGTCTTGTGGTATTTGTAAAATTGTCTTACCCAGCATGCAATGGCAATGGGTTACTGTAATGCAGCTGAGGCTAGACTTTGGCCAGGAGACACAGCCAGTACTGAAACACTGAAATATCTATGTGAGTTTCCCTAATACAAGGTGATTTCAACTACCCTGCCATTAATTGGGAAAATTACTCAGGTACCAACTCCTTTTCCCAATGGTTCTTGGAATTCATAAATTCCAATGCCCTGGATCAACTAATCCATTGTCCCACCAGGGGCACCAATATCCTAGACCTGGTCATTACCAACATGGGAGATAGACGCTCCACACCAGTGGTCACCCCCTCATTGGTCAGGCCTGACCATAAGCAAATCACCCTTGACATCCACATCCCACCCCCACCCCCCAGTAAGGAAACCTCCTTAAAAAACTTCTCCAAAGCCAACTTCATGCTATTGAAGACAGAAGTGACAAACTTCATGACACCCACGCAGATGGGATCTGGAAGTTCGATTGCAGAATCCTACACTAAGACACTGTATGAGCACTTCCACTCGTGCATGAATCGTGCCATCCCAAATAGAACCAAGATGCTCTTCTCAAAAAAAACGAAGCCAATCTGGTGGCCCCCTGCTATAAACAAACTATACAACGGAAGGAAGAAACTGTTGCAGAAAAGAGGAAAATCCCAGGATGCAAAAAACTCCCTCGCCAGCCTCAGTAAGAAGCTGAGATCCCTCATAAAATCCTCAAAAGCTAGTTACAAAAATAAAATTGTCAAAGATTCCAAAGACAACCACAAGGCATTCTATAACTATGTCAAGAATCTAAATGGCAATGCTCAGATCTGCTCTGAGCTACAACAGAATGGCATTAAATATACTGATCCCAAGGATATTGCCAATATCCTGGCAGATCGATTTAGTGCCAACTTCACCCCCCTCTCACCCCCTAAAGGGCCCATCTCAATACCAAAAGATTGCCAAATTCCAGTAATCACAGCCACACAGGTAGAAACTGCACTCTCCAAAGCTAAAAATACAGCATCCATGGGACCAGATGACATCCCAGGCTATGTACTACATGAACTAAAAAATGAAGTGGCACCTCACTTAAGTGTCATGTTTAATCATAGCCTCACCTCAGGCTTCATGCCCACTGAGTGGCGCACAGCTACAGTTATCCCGCTGCAGAAGGGAGGATCCATCTTTGATCCCGGGAACTACCGTCCCATCAGTCTGACAAGCCCGATCTGCAAGGGCATGGAACGCCTTATCATGGAAACAAAGACAATGGCAACCTTCAAACACTGGACCCCACCCAGTTTGGGTTTGTGAAGGGCCGATCTTGTCTCCTGAATCTGATTGACTTCTTCGAATCAGTCTCCAGAGCTGTGGACGAGGGTAAAGCAGTCCACACAGCCTATCTGGACCTTGCCAAGGCCTTTGACACCATCCCCCACTCTGGAATCATAGATAAACTTACTAAGCTGGGCATAAATCCCTACATCACTCGATGGGTTGCCAATTGGCTTACTGACAGAACCCAGACTGTAAAAGTAGCCAACTCCAAATCCAGCTCCAGACAAGTGACAAGTGGAGTACCTCAGGGTTCAGCCCTGGGACCACTCTTGTTTGGCATCTACTTCTCTGAAGTACAGGCCAACACAAAGGGACTCTGGCTAACAAAGTTTGCCGATGACTGCACACTGGGAGCCATTATTGAATCCCCAAATGATGTGGATATTCTACAAAAGGGCCTTACAGAAACAGATGCCTGGTGCCAGAGCCATGGGCTCAAGCTTAATGCTAAGAAATGTATAGTTATCCCCTTTGGAATAAAAACATGTACCCATGAATTACCACATAAGTGGCAGGACACTAAACATTGAAAGTGTGACGAGAGACTTAGGGACACAGGTGGACAGTGGTCTCAATTTCGATAACCACATCACCACAACAGTCAGAAAATCCTTTTATGTGGCACACCTCATCACTAAGGGCTTATCATCCAGAAAAAAGGAGGTCATTGTCTCACTGTACTCATCCCTCATTAGACCCATTATAGAGTATAATGCCCCATTTGGTATGTACCTCACAAGACATCTGCAACAGCTGGAAAGGCCACAGAAATACCTCACTAAAAGAATCACAGGCCTAAAGCAGATGCCATATGCTGACCATCTAAAAAAACTCCAGCTATACTCTGTGGCATATCGTCTACTCAGAGGCAATCTCTGCTTAACATACAAGGCCATGTCAAACCCTGAGCTGTTGGACATACTCCACTTAAAGAAATCTCAATCCCTCAGAGCCACATACTCCAGGGATCTACACCTTGTCATCACAATGAACAAAACATGCTGGAGGGATAGGTTCCTGACCCAGAGACTCCCCATACTTTGGAATAGACTGCCTATACATGTCAAACAGAGCACCTCATTGGCCCTCTTCAAAAGGAACCTTGATGATTGGATGGGAGATAGGAAATTCACCCAGGGGATCATGTCAGTCACCCTGCTAGACAGAGGTCCAGATAAGTAAATATTGTGGGAAGAAATATTCAGGGAATTGTTATGGCTAGGCTTGCATATGCCCTAGAGCCGATAGCCTAGTACCAACCTATGAACATATGAACCTATGTAATTTGTTGTTAACTTCAGTAATAACCAGGGTGTGACTGAATGATTTATTTCCATCATTCAAGAAAGTTTATTTTTCTGATAGTTAAAATATCTGTTATGGCATATGCCTTATGGACAAGGATCACTGCAGCCAACAAAATAAAAAATATTGATATTAATTTAATCCTGAACTGCGATGGCCATGGTGGTTGCAGCGGTTAGCGTTGCTGCCTCACAGCAAGAGGTTCTTCAGTTCGATTCTCGGCTGGAGTTCCCTCTGTGTGGAGTCTGCATGTCCTCCCTGTAGCTGCATAAATGATAAAGACATACAGGTAGGTGTGTCTGGGTGTGCCTTCCGTTATGGTTGGGTGTCAGTCTGGCACCTTGGCACCGTAATAATTCACTGCCAATCATTAGCAGACCGGTGATCTGCTGTGGCGACCCCTAACCGGGAAAAGCCAAAAAAAATTGCTATTTAATCTTGAACTGCACATTGTCACCAGCAGGGCGAGGCCTTCTGTTCTTTGTTTCTGGCTTGTCTACGTCATGAGCTGTTAACTGAATCTGCGTCATCTGGTATGTAAAAAGTGAGGCCAAACACCTCTATGGCACTGAGTCAGCCTTCTTCACAATGTTTGTATCTGTCTGTCATACTCTGTTTCTACGTCCTGCTGTTTTATGTTGTTATTCTTCTCAGCTCAGTCCACTAGTTGTTCACTGCTCCACAGGTTCAATTATGATTTCATCATAAGAGTTAAAAATGTGTCTTGAAGTAATAAAATAACCTTCCTATTTCCCTTTGTTCTGATTTGTATCACTGTTTCCACATTCATTGAATTTCCTTAATTTGAGCATAGCTATCAGCACATCACTATTTAAGCAGCGATGTGGGACATTTCTGCATCTGAAGTCTTGTCCTCACTGCTTAGATCAGATTACAAAACAGTCTCCCTTGAAATAAATATAAAACTTGAACTCCCACCTAACCCCAAAACCTTTAAGAACTTTATTAAGGCAAATTACCTCCTATTAAGTGACAACATTGCTAGTTTCCAAACTCCCCCATATCCAGAAAACACAGAAGCCTATGAGGAAGTGTACACAAAAGCCCTGCACAACCATGTAAATAATCGCATAGGAATGTCAGTACCAGACCAAATTAAGTCTGGGGCAAACCGCAAAAACATGCCCCCCTTGGTGGACCTCTGGTATAAATAGGTTGCACAGCAAAGGAAAGGAAATCCTGTCTAGAAGTAAAAGAGAATGAGGACAACAGAGCAAACACTCCCTCATTAGTCTCAATGAGCAAATTAGGGGACTAGTCAAGTCTTCAAAAGCACATTTTGAATAAAAAATAGTCTCCCAAGCTAAGGTTATCCAGAAGGCATTTTTCACTTGTGTCCACAATCTTACCACCAACTGCCAACAATGTGCAGAATTAGTTATAGATGCCATTATGTATACTCAGTCAATAGCAAATCTGCTGGCCAATAAATTCATCTCAAGTTTCTCCTCCCTATCATCTCTGGTTATCCCACAAGAAATACCTTCTACCATTCCTGTGCCCATTATCACTGAAGAACAGGTCATCACTGCGGTCTCTAAAGCTAAAAACATGGCATTGTTGGGTCCCGACAATATCTCAGTATGTGTTTTATATTGTTTGAAACAGGTCCTATCAGGCCCCATTAGGATCACTGTTTAACCACAACCTCCAGAGTCCCAGGAGTGAAGGACAGCAACAGTCATCTCTCTGCATAAAAGTGGACCATCAAAAGACACAGGGGAATTACAGACCCTTAAGTTTAACTTAGCTTATATGCAAGGTCATGGAAAGAATAATCGTGGGCCTGATAAGTAACAACATAGGAAACCTCCAAACACTGGACCCAACCCAGTTTGGTTTTGGCAAGGGCAAGTCATGCCTGCTCAGACTGGTGGACTTCTTTGAGAAAGTCACTAGTGCCATGGATGAGGGTAAAATAATGCATACTAACTTGACATGGCTAAGGCATTTGACATAATTCCCCACTCACGTATTATAGATAAACTCACAAAACTGAGCATAAATTCCTATATCACCAGATGGATAGCCAAATGGCTCACAGACAGGACATATGTTCATAGAGTGTATGAATCCAGATCCAGTAACAGGCCAATTACTACTGGTGTACCACAGGGCTCATTGCTGGGACCTCTCCAGTTCAGAATATACTTCTCTGACGTCAAGGCTAATGTAGAAGGCCTTTAGCTGAAGAAGTTTGTAAATGACTGCAAATTGGGGGCAAGCACTGAATCTCACAATGAAGTAGATATTATTCAGAAGGGTCTGACTCAGAAAATGATTGGTGCTAGAACCATGACTTAAAACTAAAGGCAAATAAAATGCATAATCATAACCTTAGGAAAGTCAAATACCCCCAGCAACTTACAACATCAGTAGCACACCTGTATGAGTGGATTCAGAGGTGAGAGATCGAGGGAAACAGATCGATAGTAGCTTGACATTTGACCTCCATGCATCCACTGCGGTGAGGAAGTCCTTCTATGTGGGGCAACATATAAGTAAAGGCATGCCATCCAGATCAAGGAATTTACAGTCTTACTGTACTGAGTCCTCATCAGACCAATAATTGAGTACAGTTTTGGCCATGTACTTCATCACAACAACTGGAATGGCCTCAGAGGTTCCTTACTAAAAAATGCAGGGTGCTGACAACATGTCCTGTGTGGACAGATCAAAAGTCTTATCCCTTCTCTCTGTCTCCTACTGACTATTAAGGAGTGATCTATGCCTGACCTATGAGGCACTCACAAATCCAGCCCTGATGAAACTGTTACACATTCACAAGACAAATTGTATGAGGGTCACTCAATCTAGGGATCTAAACCTGGTCTGTAACATGAACAAAACATGCTGGAGAGACAGATGTGTGGATTAGAGATTACACTTTGTTTGAAACAGCCTTCCTATTAATGTAAAGCAGAGCCCTTCCCCGACTCTGTTCAGATGCAGTTTGGATCAATGGATGAGGAATCGTAAATTCACTGCTGGGGTGGCACTCATGATCCTTATGGACAGGGGCAGTCTGTAAAATACTCAAAGGCACAGGCACAAACCTAAGCCATCCTCTAGCCCTTGGGGATTAAACATTGAGCAACATTCAGGTAATAATGGCTTGGCTTGTAAGGGCACTTAAGCCATTAACTTAGTAATTGCCTTTCAACCTATGAACCTATAAGATGTGCAACATCATATACTCACAAACACTTCAGAATTCATTGCTTTTACCTGCATACATTGGTAACAGTGTCTTATTTGAAAAAGCATCATACAAATCATGTATATTTACCTTCTGTCTACAGATGTATACTTTTTTTCTGTTGCCTCTTGCTTCTACATTATATAGATTTTCAGCTGCAAAACTACAGAACAGCAGTAAGTGGAACTCCAGTGGTGACTATACAATAAATACACAGCATGAGCAGAGTTACCTGTTGTTCTGTAAGGACATCTGAGGAACCACAATATTTACTGAAATGGCAATGTCATTCTCAGATAACTACGTACTCTCAAGGGGGTGATTCTTGGTAATTTGCAAGGTGCATTTCAACTGCTATATAATTAGCACCAAACAGATCTGAATCAGTAGAGCAGTTTGATTCCCCTGTTTATAGGCAGGGATCCCATGCTGTTGCAAAAATGAATGATGAAGAGTGTAAAATATATGAAAATGCTGAAACTACATTGAACATCAGGGCATGCTTGGTACATCCAGGCCTGATTTACTACGTATTCGATTCTCAAGCCTCTGCCGGGGTTGCATATACATACTTTACAATCTGACACAAAACACTCTTCGATTTCCATCCGGGTTTCCCTTCTGGTATCTCATCCTGTGCCATAGCTTTGAATGCAGATGGCTGCCCATCATGCTCTCTGCCAGCCTTCACACCTGTCCTTCCCATTTTGTGATGCTGCTTCACTGCCAGACTGGTTGTAGCTCCCAGGTGTGGATGCATATTCTGGATACTGCTGGTCCTGTTAGTTTTGTTTGCTGTTACATCACTGCCAGGTGAGTATAACGAGTTTTGTTTGCTGTTACATCAATGCCAGGTGAGTATAACGAGTAAACCACTCCATTGCTACAGAAAAGTAGTTGGAGTTTCTGCGAGTAAACTGCTCCATTGCTACAGAAAAGTAGTTGGAGTTTTTGTCTTCCAGTCATTCACTGTCAAAATAAGTAATGCTGTTACAAAAACGATTTGTGTAAAACAAGTCAGCAGTGCCAGTAGTGCAACAGTACACTCTGGAAAGCTGTGGTTCTATTCCCACATCAGGCAGTTACTTTTCTGATACTACAGTACAGCATGGGCGGGGTGCTGCCATCCTTCAGATGAGGGATTAAACCAACATCCCATCTGCTGGAGATGCTGGTAACTCCTGTATATTTAAAAGATCCAAAAGCACCTACAAAGAGTAGTGGAAGTTCTCTAATACCTCACCAAATTTCCCTAGATGTGTGCACCTTGGCATTATGTGAGGCAGTAATATAATCTGCTTCATGACATGTTGAAAAGATCCAGTGGAATAAATAAATGTACTATCAAGGTCATTGTATCCAACCTGAATGTACAAATCAGGATGCAGCAACAGCTTTTTGACAGAGATGAATAACTAATCATTTCTGTCCAGTCTAGTAACCATACCTCTCAAATGTCCAGATTTGTGCCTCATATATTTTTGTCTGTTTCTGATAAAATTGTGGTTTTCTAGTAAATCATTCCCAAATCATTAAAGACTGAAGTCATAGAACAATGGCAGACATTTAAGTTATAGACTTTGTGTCCTTTTAAAATTCATGCTATATAGTTTTATTTATTTTATTTAGTGACATTTGATTAACAGGAAAGTCCAACTGTGTAGAAGCCATTTTCAGTGGGGGCCCAGAGAGAAAAGCTCCAAATTATTGCAAAACATTTTAAGAACAATAATTTTACAATCTTCTAAAATAAAACAAAAACATCTGCAGTTTAAATAATTATAACAAATTAGATATATAAAAACATCAGTTAAAAACTGAGAAAAGGTAATATGACAATCATTTAATATTTAAAGAAATTTTAGGCAGTTTATAGAGAAATTAAAGTTAAGTTGGTCTAATACAAATAGGAATTATAATATGAAGTGAGGTAAAAACCGTTCCTGAATATTTAGGAAGAAAGTCAGGGAAGAGAATTAGATAGCAGTAAGGAAGTAAGTGAAAAAGGAGGTATAAGGGATGGAAATGATTTAGAGCAACAACAGAGACATATTTTTAGCTAGGAAGTCTTTCAGAGTGGATTTGAAAGATAGAAGGGAGGGTATCGACCTGACGGATACAGATAAGAAGTACCAGGCCTTAGCAACCTTGTACGAGTACAGGCAATGCCCACCAGATTTGATGGGTTTGTAGACAGGAGATTTTGGTCACTGGATTACAGTGAACGACTGGGAACATAGTTGTGTAGAATGTTTTTACATGGATGCCAGATAATTTTAAAGGTGGTAGGAAGTTGTATATATGTTAGATGATGTGGCAGTTCTAGCAAATGTAGTCCTTTCAGTGCTATACAGTGGTGGGTTCTGAGAGGGGTATGTGCTGCAAATTTAGAAAACGGGTAATTTTATCAAGTTCAGAGTTTGTTAGAACAATGTTGTAATCCCATTGTTTGTGGCTTTGTCCAGATTTCTTGCACTAAGAGGTTAAGCAGTACGTTATTGACCATATTGACATCTTCAACTCACAGAATTTACCTTTTTTCCCAGAAAGAAAACAATCTCCCTACAGGAAAATTTAAGGGAGATTTTGTTCTAGTAAAAACAGAGCACTTCCCATTAATAAAATTTCCCCAAATCTCTGCATTATCTACATGTACTTAATGTCGTATACCTTTCATGACAAAGATGTCACAACTGTGATGCATTGCTTAATTCAGCATTGCTTTTGACATCTTTGGCTATTTTTAAGAGTTGTGTTACCCTACCTGTAACTGTCTTTCCACTTGTATAGGCACAATTGTGTTCTGCGAAGGAATCTCTCAATCAATTATTGCTTATTTTGTATTTATTTAAATATTTATTTATTTATTGAATTTGGTAATTGGGAAAGTCTGACTAGGTAAGTACCCATTTTCAGCAGAGGTCCAGGAAGAAAAGCTACAAAGTATTACAAAAACATTTTATGAACAATTTTACAATCTTCAAAAATAATACAAAAAACACCTACAGTTTAAATAATTATGCCAAATTATGCATAATGTGAAAACATTGGTTAATAATATATACAGCTTATATGACAATGATTTAATATTAAGAGAATTTTTACCCAGTTAATAAAATTAAAGGTAAGTTAGAATAATGCAAAAAGGAATTGCAATATGAAGAGAGAGGAAAAACTAAGGTTGTGGCATATTTACAAAGAGAGTCAAGAAAGAGAAATAAATTGAAGTCACAAAGTGAGTGAATAAGGGCGAGTAAGGAAATTTAAGTTATGAATATATACTTGTTCATATTTAAGGATATAGTGTATCCGGGGGTTGAGCAGAAACAGAGACAGATTTTAGCAAGTAAGTCTTTAAGAGTGGTTTTAAAGGACTGGAGGGAGGGTATTGACCTAATGAATGCAGGTAAAGTGCTGCAGGCCTTAGTAACAGGTACGAATACAGATCATATCCAGCATATTTGATAGGTTTGTGGACAGACAGATGTTATTGGTCTTTGGACAGTAATGATGCTTGAGAACATAATTGTGTAGAATGGCATTTAGTACAGGATAAGTAGATGGATTCTGCATAATTTTATAGGTGGTAAGAAGTTGTGCATATGTTAGCTGAAGGGGTAGTTCTAACCAGTTTAGGGTTTGCAAGCTATACAGTGGTGGGGTCTGAAAGGGGTATTTGCTACAAATTTAGCCACTTTATTATAGCATTGTTCAAGTTTTGATGTTTGTGGGGCCTGGAGGTTAGTAAGGATGGGAGCACCATAAAGAAGTGTGGGGAGGAGATAATTAGTGGCAAGTGAAGCTTTACGTTGGAGAAAACGTTTTAGGCTCTGTAAACTATCCCCTGGTTTTTGTATTTTTTTTTTTTGCAGTGTTGTATATACAAGTCAAATTTAAGATTATCATCCCTGATAATTTGTTATGCAAAGTGACTTCAATGGTTGCATTTTTAAGAGAGAGGATTTTAAATTTTGTTTTTGGAAGTGAGGGGGATTTGAGGGAAAAAAGTAGGTTTTTTTTTGTTTGTTTGGGCTGAGCATAAGTTGTGAGTTACAAAGCCACGTTTGAGTAATTTTTGGAGATATGCCAGGTTGTCAGAAGTGCATATGAGTGTCCTGTCATCTGTGTATTGTATTAGGGAGACCTGTTGTGTAGCTGTGTGGAGAGTATTTCTGAGAATGTTACAGGGGAGGAGAGCAAACTTAGAGCCTTGTGGTACATCAGTGGTGACTGGCAGGTATGGAGAGAGGGCGGAGTGCCATTTTACTGACCAATACTTGTTGGACAGGTAGCTTTTGAATCATAGACCTAGCGGGGACATTTGAAGTGGAAGTTTGTTGTGATAAACTTTGTCAAAGGCTTTATAAACCACAACACTGTCAACCTCCTGCCTTGGCACCTGGCATCAACAAATGACCATTCATACCCATAACACTCATTATTCTAAACTGAAACAAAAACCAAATAAAGAGTAAAAAAAATTCCATCAGAAGTGCGTCTCTCTGAAGCTGAACTATAAGAAATGCATAGACATGTATCTTCAGGTGGATAATGCAACAAAAATGTCACAGGATACCTTCTCCTTGGAAAGAACCAGACAACAGGCAGGGTAAGGTTATAAGCACTTTTGTTCCCTTTATTAACACTCAGTACAAATGGAACTTCATCAGATACAAAACCTTACACACTTCCCCCATTTTTTATATACAATTCAATTAATTTATCACAATCAATTATCTTAAATGAATTAATTAGTTGTGTGCTCTCAAGTTAAAAACACAATATGTTATTTCTTTAAAAATATATAGCTATATATATAATACATGAATAGCTCTTCTATAAAAAACATATAATAAACATTTTATCTGTTAAGAAAATATATTTATAAATAACAATACATATATTAGATACTAACTTAATTGCTTCTATGTTCAACCACTTAAACCCTTTTTATCTGATGTCATCTGCCTTTAAATGAAGCTCCTTAGAGAAATCCTGTCATTGACACCAGGAAAAACTGTGGCATTCAACAAAACCTGCCAGTGTGTTTCCCTATATTCTGAAAAACAGGGCCAATTACCCCCCTCTCCTGCCTACCTACCTTTTCCAATACACAAACGAGGAAGTTTTTAAAATCCTTACAGTTTATGCTGTGTCTAAATAAGGCATTTGTTTTGTCTTGTCTCTTAATTGCACAAATGTGTTGGTAAATTCAATTTTTAACTTGTTTTCCATTTTTCCTATATAATATGCACAGCATGACTGGCACAAGGCCACATAGACAACTCATTTTGTATTACAGTTATAATTCCCAGTTACTGGAATTATTCTATTGTGACCCTCTATCACTATATTCCTGCATTCATAAATGTACCTACATTCCCTGCAGCCATTGCATTTCCTCATATTACCTAATGGAATCATATCTTTGTCTTTCTTCCTTTCAAATAAGTTCTTAATATTGGGTCCTCTTCTGAAAACTATTTTTGGTTTATTACCCAGTTTTTCAGTTAATCCATATGCCCCAAAAACACAATTCCAGTTATTTTCCACCATTTTAAAGATCTCTACAATATCTTCATTATATGCTAGGACACAGCAAGTAGTGACCTCTTCTGTCTTCTTAACATTCAACAAACTCGCAGGTTTTTTCAATAATGGGGGATAGAAATCCTCTCTCCTGCTTGTTAAATAACTCTCCTGTCCCTCTAGGACACTAGTTGGGTAGCCCCTTATTGCCAGCATAGTCTTTAACTCAACCATTTTTTCTTTAAACCTGTTGTCATCTGTCGTTAGTCTTGGTATTCTAATCATTTGGCCCTTTACTAAATTTCTCTTTTGCCAAAAGGGGTGGTCACTCTCAAACTGCAGATAACTATTTGAGTGGGTGGGCTTCCTATATATACATGATTCATAACATCCATTCCTTCTATTTTTGTATAGGTGGATGTCCAGATAATTAATTGCTTCTTTTTCAATTTTACTGATAAAGCTCAAAAAAATCAGTAGTGGCATTGATATAGTTCAAAAAATCATCTGCCTCATTAAGCCCCCCCCTTCCCATAATATTAGAATATTGTCCAAAAATCTATAATATCTAAAGATATTTTTCCTGAACATTGAATTTAACACAAATTTGGTTTCCCAATACCAAAGAACGATCTTAGCAAATATTGGGGCTACTGCTGCACCCATTGCTACCCCTCGGGTTTGCTTGAAGTGTTCCCCCTGAAACCATACAAAATTATTTTTCAGAATCAATTCCATGAGGGTAGCTAAAACATACACCATATCCCTTGAAAATCTAGTTCCTTCCCTTAGTGCTCCCTGGAAATATTCCATTCCTTCTTCATGTGGGATACAAATCAAAAGGTCCTTAATATCAATAATCAAGAAAACAGCTTCCTCCTTGAACTCATTCTTTGACGTGCACTTTAACAAATGCCAAGAGTCCTTCAAGACATGTTTTTTATCCTCAAAAAATCCTTTTAAATGGAAATCTAACATTTTTGTTAAAGGTTCTGTTTTACTCCCACCTTCTGCCACTATGGGTCTCATTGGTGGATCCCCTAATGATTTATGAATTTTGGGGATCCCAAAGAAGGCTGGAGTTACAGGATTGTTCACCTTTAAGTATCACACCTCATCTTCACTGAAGGTATATTCCTGGAAGATTTCTTCCAAAATCATGTCTAATCTAGCATTAAAGATGTTAACCTCATTCAGTGATGCTGCACTAAAGTAGGAACTGTCATTCAAATATTTCATCATTCTGGTGGTGTAGTCATAATGTTCCATTACAACTACCCCTCCCCCCTTATCGGGCTTCATGATTCTTACTTCTTGGTTCCTCATTAACTCTGTTAATGCCTGTTGTTTGTCTTTTGTTAAATTTTGGTTAATTTGTCTGGTCTTATTCCCTATTAAATTCCTGTATTCTATTTCATTCAATCTTTCGAAAAGGGCCCCTGGTGGTAATGGGGGGGGGGGTTATAAGGTTACTCTAGTTGCATCACTCTCCTTCCCATTCTGCATTACCAACTTTAAATTGATGGCCCTTGCAAGCATTTTCAAATCTAAAATGGTATTAACCATATAATTCTGTTTCTTGGGGATAAAACTAAACCCTTTTGCAAATAGTTCTGCATGGATGTTATTTAATATGATCCCGCTGTAGTTATAAATCTTAAGGCCCTTCTATCCCAGAATACAAACATTTCCATTCTCATTATTGTTATTACTGTTCCCTGTGTCATTACTGTTCCCTGTGTCATTACTGTTCCCTGTATTATTACTGTTCCCTGTATTATTACTGTTCCCTGTGTCATTACTGTTCCCTGTATTATTACTGTTCCCTATGTCATTACTGTTCCCTGTATTATTACTGTTCCCTGTATTATTACTGTTCCCTGTGCCATTACTGTTCCCTGTATTATTACTGTTCCCTGTGTCATTACTGTTCCCTGTATTATTACTGTTCCTGTGTTATTACTGTTCCCTGTATTATTACTGTTCCCTGTATTATTACTGTTCCCTGTGTCATTACTGTTCCCTGTATTATTACTGTTCCCTGTATTATTACTGTTCCCTGTGTCATTACTGTTCCCTGTATTATTACTGTTCCTGTGTTATTACTGTTCCCTGTGTCATTACTGTTCCCTGTATTATTACTGTTCCTGTGTTATTACTGTTCCCTGTATTATTACTGTTCCCTGGATTATTACTGTTCCCTGTGTCATTACTGTTCCCTGTATTATTACTGTTCCCTGTATTATTACTGTTCCCTGTGTCATTACTGTTCCCTGTATTATTACTGTTCCCTGTATTATTACTGTTCCCTGTGTCATTACTGTTCCCTGTATTATTACTGTTCCCTGTGTCATTACTGTTCCCTGTATTATTACTGTTCCCTGTGTCATTACTGTTCCCTGTATTATTACTGTTCCCTGTATTATTACTGTTCCCTGTGTCATTACTGTTCCCTGTATTATTACTGTTCCCTGTATTATTACTGTTCCCTGTGTCATTACTGTTCCCTGTATTATTACTGTTCCCTGTGTCATTACTGTTCCCTGTATTATTACTGTTCCCTGTGTCATTACTGTTCCCTGTGTCATTACTGTTCCCTGTATTATTACTGTTCCTGTGTTATTACTGTTCCCTGTATTATTACTGTTCCCTGTATTATTACTGTTCCCTGTGTCATTACTGTTCCCTGTATTATTACTGTTCCCTGTGTCATTACTGTTCCCTGTGTCATTACTGTTCCCTGTATTATTACTGTTCCCTGTGTCATTACTGTTCCCTGTATTATTACTGTTCCCTGTGTCATTACTGTTCCCTGTATTATTACTGTTCCCTGTGTCATTACTGTTCCCTGTATTATTACTGTTCCCTGTATTATTACTGTTCCCTGTGTCATTACTGTTCCCTGTATTATTACTGTTCCTGTGTTATTACTGTTCCCTGTGTCATTACTGTTCCCTGTATTATTACTGTTCCCTGTGTCATTACTGTTCCCTGTATTATTATTGTTCCCTGTATTATTACTGTTCTCTGTGCCATTACTGTTCCCTGTATTATTACTGTTCCCTGTGTCATTACTGTTCCCTGTATTATTACTGTTCCCTGTATTATTACTGTTCCCTGTGTCATTACTGTTCCCTGTATTATTACTGTTCCTGTATTATTACTGTTCCGTATGTCAGTACTGTTCGCTGTATTATTACTGTTCCGTGTGTCATTACTATTTCCTGTATTATTACTGTTCCCTGTCTTAATACTGTTCCTGTGTCATTACTTTTCCTGTATTATTACTGTTCCTCGTCATTACTGTTCCCTGTATTATTACTGTTCCTGTATTATTACTGTTCCTGTGTCATTACTGTTCCCTGTATTATTATTGTTCCCTGTATTATTACTGTTCCCTGTGTCATTACTGTTCCCTGTATTATTACCGTTCCCTGTATTATTACTGTTCCCTGTGTCATTACTGTTCCTTGTATTATTACTGTTCCCTGTGTCATTACTGTTCCCTGTATTATTACTGTTCCCTGTATTATTACTGTTCCCTGTGTCATTACTGTTCCCTGTATTATTACTGTTCCCTGTGTCATTACTGTTCCCTGTACTATTACTGTTCCCTGTATTATTACTGCTCCCTGTGTCATTACTGTTCCCTGTATTATTACTGTTCCCTGTGTCATTACTGTTCCCTGTATTATTACTGTTCCTTGTATTATTACTGTTTCCTGTGTCATTACTGTTCCCTGTGTTATTACTGTTCCCTGGGTCAATACTGTTCCCTGTATTATTACTGTTTCCTGTGTATTACTCTTCCCTGTATTATTACTGTTCCCTGTGTCATTACTGTTCCCTGTAGTATTACTGTTCCCTGTGTTATTACTGTTCCCTGTATTATTACTGTTCCCTGTGTCATTACTGTTCCCTGTATTATTACAATTGTCATTAGACAAAGCTTCAACAGGGACATTATTAAACTCAAAATCATGCTGTAAAAATATATCATTTCCTTCACTGATTATGTTCAATACATCTAGATTTTGCGTGTTCCGCAAAGATTCATCACAACATATCTCATGTGTAATTTCAACACAATGCTTTTTCATGTTTGCATTAAATCATTATACAGTTCCTTAAGACATGCTTCATTAGATAAATTATTACATTCTACAGCATCCTGTAACAATGAGGCATTATTACTAAAACTTTCATTTATAGTATTCAGTCCATTTCCAATGTCCCGGGTATCAGCACCAGGCTCTTGAAACAGCATAGTACAAGGAAAGTCAGTATAACACTCAAAATGCAATGGCTGCAGGGAATGTAGGTACATTTATGAATGCAGGAATATAGTGATAGAGGGTCACAATAGAATAATTGCAGTGACTGGGAATTATAACTGTAATACAAAAGGAGTTGTCTATGTGGCCTTGTGCCAGTCATGCTGTGCATATTATATAGGAAAAAACAGAAAGCAAGTTAAAAAAGCAAATTTACCAACACATTTATGTAATTAAGAGACAAGACAAAACAAATGCCTTATTTAGACACATCATAAACTGTAAGGATTTAAAAAAAATCCTCTTCTGTGTATTGGAAAAGGTAGGTAGACAGTAGATGGGGGGTAATTGGCCCTGTTTTTTAGAATACAGGTGAAACACACTGGCAGGTTTTGTTGAATGCCACAGTTTTTCCTGGTGTCAATGACAGGATTTCTCTAAGGAGCTTCATTTAAAGGCAGATGAGATCAGATAAAAAGGGTTTAAGTGGTTGAACACAGAAGCAATTAAGTTAGTATCTAATGTATGTATTGTTATTTATAAATATATTTTCTTAACGGATGGAATGTTTATTATATATGTGTTTTTTATAGGAGAACTATTCATGTATTATACATAGCTATATATTTTTAAAGAAAGAACATATTAATGTGTTTTTTAACTTCAGAGCACACAGCTAATTAATTAATTTGTTAATTGATTGTGATCAATTAACTGAATTGTATATAAAAAAGGGGGGAAGTGTGTAATGTTTTGTATCTGATGAAGTTCCATTTGTACTGAGTGTGAATAAAGGGAACAAAAGTGCTTACAGCCTTACCCTGCCTGGTGTCTGGCTCTTTTCAAGGAGAAGGTATCCTGTGACATTTTTGTTGGATTATTTGCTTTTATGTGTTTTACTATTGTCAAGTGGATAATGCAAAACATTTGCAAAGCTTTATGTGGCATTTGCAGGTGAAGTATTCACAGATTATCAAGTAATACATTCATTTAACAATACCAACCTCTGTTATTTTATTTTTATTTATCCTTTTGTTGAACATGTTAGTTTCACTAGGTTAGTGGCCTTATGTCAGCAGATCCCAAACTGATATTTGGCTTAAGGCATCAGGGAACCTCCAGTGCTTTTGATAGGAACCATGGGATCTTTTACATCCACCTGAGATACCTCCAACTCGAGCAGATGAGACCTCAGTTTAATGCCTCATCTGAAGGGAGACACACTCAGGAGTGTAGTACCCCACCCCAAAAAACACTGCACTGACAGAAATCCACTCACCTTGGGTGGGAATAGAATAGAACCCACAGCCTTCTGGTCTTTCACCACCAAAGGTAAGGCAAGTGCGCTGCCTGTTTAGCCAGTGACCCCATACATTTATATACTGTTGTATAATCTTGCACCCTGTTACATGTGAATTTGTGTTTTGAGCTAAAGTCTTCTCCTTCTTCTTCTTCTTCTTCTTCTTTCGGCTGTTCCCGTTAGGGGTCACCACAGTGGATCATCTGTTTCCATTTTTTCCTGTCCTCTGCATCTTGCTCTGTCACACCAACCACCTGCATATCCTCTCTTACCACATCCATAAACCTTATCTTAGGCCTTCCTCTTTTCCTGTTACCTGGTAGCTTCATCCATAGCATCCTTTTCCCAATATACTCTGCATCACTCCTCAGCACATGTCCAAACCAATGCAATCTCGCCTCTCTGACTTTGTCTCCAAACCGTCCAACCTGGGCTGACCCTCTAATATACTTATTCCTAATCCAGTCCATCCTCGTCACACCCAGTGCAAATCTTAACATCTTTAATTCTGCCACATCCAGCTCTGACTCCTGCCTTTTGGTCAATGCCACTGTCTCCAACCCATATAACATAGCTGGTCTCACTACCCTCTTGTAGATCTTCCCTTTCACTCTTACTGGTACTCGTCTGTCACAAATCCCTCCTGACACTCTTCTCCACCCACTCCACCCTGCCTGTACTCTGTTCTTCACCTCTCTTCCACACTTGCCATTACTCTGAACTGTTGATCCCAATTGTTTAAACTCATCCACCTTCACCAGCTCTACTCCCTGTATCCCCACTATTCCTCTATCCTCCCTCTCATTCACACACATATATTCTCTCTTTGTCCTGCTGACCTTCATTCCTCTCCTCTCTAGAGCATATCTCCACCTCTCCAGGGTCTCCTCAACCTGCTCCCTACTCTCACTATAGATCACAATGTCATCTGCAAACATCATAGTCCACGGGGCCTCCTGTCTGATCTCGTCTGTCAACCTGTCCATCACCATTGCAAATAAGAAAGGGCTCAGAGCTGGTCCTTGATGTAATCCCACCTCCACTTTAAATGCATCTGTCACGCCCACCGCAGACCTCACCGCTGGCACACTACCCTCGTACATATCCTGTACCACTCTTGCATACTTCTATGACACTCCCGACTTCCTCATACAATACCACGACTCCTCTCTAGGCACCCTGTCATATGCTTTCTCTAAGTCCACAAAGACAAGTGTTTTGAGCTAAAGTGAAAAGCTTTAAAAAAGAAACAAAAAAGGAAGCAGCGTATCATTTAAGACATGGGCAGTAATATGTACGTATGCAGAGACTGGCATCATAATCCAATATTTTATATTTCAGCTTATATTGCTTTATACTTTGAATTGTCAAGACACATACTTCAAGACACATGCACTTTTAAATTCCATGTTCCATTTTTTCCAATTCTGTTTGATCTGTGTTTACTGTTCTGACGTCAGCTTTCTGTAGACATTGGTTAAAGTGATAAAATGGCAGCCTTTAGCAGGGATCCTTTGTGATATATATATATATATATATATATATATATATATATATATATATATCTATATATACATCCTCAGCAACTAGAGATTGAGAAATTCAGAACCCTGAAGTAGCAGAGATTAGCTGTCATATATAAACTATTCTGTTTTATGGTGTCTAATAGTTTATGAAAAGTTAACAAGACAGACTTTTCTTTTTCAGAACAAAATTTATTTGAGTAGCTTGTAACTTCAGAATGCTGTGTGTGCTCACATTTGTAGAACAAAATGTGTTCAGCGTTTTCTGGTAATTTGGAGTACTGCTGTGGTACAGCCATTATGTTTGAATTACACATTTATAATGCTCAGTTGAAATGCTTCGGTGTACTTTTGTACTTTTGTACTTTTGTATTATTATTTTGTCTTCTGTTTGGCCATCATCACAGCAGAGTACACTGTACCACCCCAGGTGGTTCAGAACTGCTAGTTACTTGCTTCCAGAAGGTGCCGTACTTTCTGGTCTGCTCCCAAGCTGGAGTAATGAAGTGAAGGCAAGTCAATAATGATTGCTACAACAGAAAGCAAATGATAGTCTGGCAGTCCAGTGCCAGCCGCTTTCACATCCAGCAGTGTTAGATGCATCAGTAATCATATGTGATGTTAGGATGTCTGATTGTATTAAGAGTGATTCCCCCCCAGTCTGCAACAGACCTTGAGCACAAACCAGTGTCCTTACAAGCTACAGAGTATGTGCTGGGCCACTGATATAACCTATTCTTGCACAGCTCTTTCAGTTTATTTTTCTTGCCTTATTTGTTTACTAGGAAAGGAGGCTAGAGAAAGAACCTGTTCAGCCTCAAATTCAGGGGAAACTATTTTTATCCCATGACTCATTAGTGCAAGTCTCAGAATACTGAGACCGCCCCATAAGCCTGACTAGCTTGGTCTGCAAAGCTATGGAAAGGATCATCATGGACCTCATAAATAAAGATATTGGGGACCTACAGACACTGGATCCTACCCAGTTCAGCTTTGTTAAGGGCAGATCCTGCCTCTTAAACCTGGTTGATTTCTTTGAAACAGTCACCAAAGCCATTGACGAGGGGAAGGTAGTCCACACAGCCTACCTGGACCTCGCAAAAGCCTTCGATACAATACCCCACTCGGGCATTCTAGATAAGCTCACCAGCCTAAATATAAACCCCTATGTCACTAGATGGGTTGCAAACTGGCTCAAGGACAGAACCCACATGGTTAGAATTGCTGGAGCCATGTCAGACTCCATACCAGTTACAAGTGGCATCCCACAAGGCTCAGTCCTGGGACCTCTCTTGTTCGGTATATATTTTTCGGAGGTACAGGCCAACACGGAAGGACTGTGGCTGACCAAGTTCGCAGATGACTGCAAACTGGGCGCCATAATCGACTCTCCAGCCGACACAAGCATCCTCCAAAAGGGCCTCATAGAAACAGACAACTGGTGCCAGAGCCATGGCCTCAAGCTAAACGACAAAAAGTGTATAGTCATCCCCTTTGGCAAAAACAAAGTGCCCACAAATAACCACATAGGTGGTAATCCATTAAGTACAAAAGAAGTAATTTAGTACCTGGGGACCCAAGTTGATAGCAATCTCTCATTTGACAACCACGTGGCCAAAGTGGTTAGAAAAACATTTTATATAGCCCACCTAATCATGAAGGGATTCACATCTAGATCAGGGGAGGTCATCGTGCCTCTTTACTCATCCCTCATCAGGCCCATAATTGAGTACAATGCCCCTTTTGGGATGTACCTTACCAGACACCTGCAGCAACTGGAAAGACCCCAAAAGTACCTCACCAAGAGGATCAAAGGGCTGAAACAGATGCCATATGCTGCCCGGTTAAAGAAACTCCAGCTCTACTCAGTGGCATTCCGCCTGCTCAGAGGCGATCTGTGCCTGACGTATAAAGCCATGTCCAACCCGGAATTAATGGACATGCTGCACCTCAGAAAATCCAAATCTCATCGAGCCACGCTCGAGAGACTTGAACCTCAGCACTGAAATAAATAGGACATGCTGGAGGGACAGATTCATAACCCAGAGGCTCCCTTCACTCTGGAATAAAATCCCAGTCTAGGTTAGGCAGAGTCCCTCATTGACTCTCTTCAAGAGCAATCTTGATGAGTGGATGGGAGATCGTAGGTTTACCCCGGGTATCACTTCTGTGTCACTGTTAGACAGAGGCACAGTATACTAACCTCGAAAAAGGGCATAGCAAAATTAATTTAAAATGGGTGGCGAAAGCCAAACACACTCTGGCTAGGCTTATAAATGCCCTAGGGCAGGTAGCCTAGTATGAACCTATGAACCTATGAACCTATGAGCGAATAAGAGATTGCAGTGTCTTGGAGTATTTCCTTTTCTCTGAAAGTGGTCATCATCTTAATATGGCCAAGTTGGTGGAGTGCCTAAATTCTCAGTTCATGTACAATAAATGTTCAGATTTAGGGTATTCCAGATTCTACCAGAGATGTCCTGAAGAACCCTGTGCATTCCCTAGAGAAAAAACCTGAAATATCCCCAGTTCCATTGCAGAATCTAAATGTAGATGCATTCTGGGTATTAATACTATCATGTGACCCTAAGGAGAACTGGGCACGTCATACCGCTTCACTGTTCTCCTTTCTGCTGACTCTAACAAGCATCCACACTTGCAAGTGAAACTTAGGTAACCTGGATTCTAGTCAACACTTTTTCTTGGTACACCATCTGAGTAGCTTGGTTGGAAAAATAAATGTGTACATCTTATTCACAGTTATCTGAAGCTTCCAGGGCTCTATTCCCAACCTCTCTTTTTTAGAGCACGCAGAAGTGCCCTTCATTTATGTCAGTGGTTTAGCACAGAACCAGTACACATTTGCAGGTTAATGCACTAAGTCAGAATGCTGATGCACCACAGAAGGGGATATTGACATTCAAAAGATCATATGACAAATCTCAGAAAGAAATATTTTTTAGATAACACCAGACACAACAACAAACACAACAAATTAAAAAAAAAAGTACATGTATAATTTATATATGTTGCCCTTGGTTTTTCATTTGCTTATCAGCTTAATTTCAAACTGTTTTCAAAAGTTTACATATGTTACACATTACATGTTTAATTTAATTAAAAATCATAGATATTTTAATAGCAGAATAATGCCATTTTATATTAGTGGGAATTATGATATTTTGTTTGAGAAACATGGAAAATTAGAAACTGAAATAATTACGAATTCAACTCTTAAAATATAACTTTCTCCTGAAGGCAAACTTTATTATTGTCCTTAAAGTATTTTTGAATACTTTGGAGCTTTTCTCCGTAGATTTCCATTAAAACTGGACACCTAAGCATTTAGATTCTCCTGATAATCAAATGTCAATAAATAAATAAATAAAATATCAAAACTGTAAGTGAGATAATGCACAGCATGTTCAGTTTGGGAGAACATGCAGAAACATCAGATAATAAAGAAATCTATGACTCTACATTCATTAAAATGCATTTTGTAAGGGTTGGGAGGGTGGCCTAATGGTTAAGGTGTTTGCTTTACAAACATAAGGTGCAGGGTTTGAATCTCACAAGGGATAATTGGCTAGGCTTAAAATGGCTTGCAAGGGCAGTTAACTTAGTACTAATCTATAAACCTATAATCTATAAACCTATATATATGGACAGAGGCATAAATCACCCCTATATAAATTATATTTGTTGGTGATATTTCGGTTGCATGGCTAGGCTTATGAGGACCCTAATGGTTGTTAGCCTAATGTACAGTTAAAAACCTATGAAGTTAAGGATAGCAACCCCATCCCCAGGGTCCATTAAATGGGGGTTGTTCTAATTAAAAGAAGAATCCCTTTCTTATACTATCACACTTTTATTTTCATCAAACTCTTCCTTTTGTATTTATGCAGCTTCAGTGTTACAATGTTATAGTAAAGTGAGTGCAGTGGGGGAAGTGGTGGTGGTGGGGGTGCTTACCATAGCTCCCAATCTGGTAAGAGAAGCTCCATACTCAGTAACAGCAGGACTAATACCAACAGGCATGAAGATTACTTGCCACTCAATATTATGATGTGTGTTTTTGTGCAATTCTGTCATAAAATCAATAGATTAGTGAAACAATGACTAACACACCTCACATTTCCCTCACATTTCATCAACTTCCCTGTAGTATCGGGCAAGTAATGTTGTTATTGTACTGTAGGGGCGCTATGGGGAATTAGCAACATGTAGTGTTGGTTCTGTATTCTCTGGTAACTTGTTTTTTCCGGTGTATGTATGGCTATGGAGAAGTTGTGAACATGTAGCATGGGTGCGCACCTGGAGGCTCTTAATAAAGAAAGGCCTTACAACTCCAGAACCGTGTGGTCTCCTTATTTCCCAGGATATAACATATTGGCGAGAGTGGGGCGCCTCGAGTCCGCTGCAGTGAAAGCGGGTGCAGTTGATGTCGGATGGCGAAGAGACTGGGCCTGCGGAGTTATGTCTGGTTCCATGTTGGGGTCGCTGGTTGCATACGACTGTCAGACCCAGACCTGGGAGGAGTATTGTGAAGTGTTGGAACATTTTTTGAAGCAAACCAGATAATGGATGCGGGCGAGGCGAGCCATATTGCTGAGCTTGGTGGGCAGCAAGATGTACAGTCTGATGAGGAACTTATTGAGTCCTGATAAACCGGGGGATAAATCGTTCACGGAGTTGACGAGCTTGCTTCAGTCACATTATAACCCGAAGCCGAGTGCAATAGTCCAAAGGTTCAAGCTAAATTCAAGGACTAGAATGGCCAATGAAACGGTAACGGAGTATGTCGCAGTGCTGAGGGAACTGGCGCAACACTGTAATTATGGGGACAGACTGACAGAAATGCTACGAGATAGGCTCGTATGTGGCATTGCAGATGACCGCATACAACGCAGATTGTTAGCGGAGCCTGAGTTATCGTTTGAAAAGGCCTTGAAGTTGGCACAGGCCATTGAGACGGCGAATAAAGACATTCGTGATTTACAACCAAGAACCATCGAAGGGGTGGGGAGCAGGGGTGCTACCCCACTGCCAGTGCATAAAGTGGTCGTGGAGCATAAATCACAAGGGAAGTCTGGTCAGTATGCCTGTTACAGGTGTGGCGGGGAACATCTGTCAAGGAACTGTCGTTTCTTAAATGAAAAATGTCATGCTTGCGGGAAAAAGGGCCATGTGAAGAAAATGTGCCGATCAATGCCCTCTAGGGACCAACCGAGAAAGGGGGAGGAAAAGAGCAGTATGATGGACAGAAAGGGAAACCGGAAAATAAAACGGCAGTATGCACACCACATGCGTGAAGGTACAAATCAACACACCAGGGAAGAAGAGGAAGTGTTTACTATGTTTAACATGAAAGAGGCAAGGTGGGAAAGAGTCGATCCCATCACAACTCAGTTGGACTTAAATGGTAAAATGGTGCAGTTTGAAGTGGATACGGGATGTAGTGTGACAGTTCTGTCCAAGGCTGAGTATGGAAAGTTATGGCTAAAAGAAGCTCAGGAGCTGCGGGACTGTTCAGTGACTTTGAAAACATATACAGGTGAAACCGTTCCCACACTGGGGATGGCCAAAGTAACTGTAAAACACAAAGATAAAGTCAAACAGTTGCCAGTCATGGTGGTAGCAGGTAACGGACCAAACCTGTTAGGCAGGCGTGGCTAAAGGAGCTGGAAATGGGTTGTCTACGGCTCCATAAAGTAGAACAGCAGGGGCTGGCCTTGCAAGAGGTGCTGGAGAACAACGAAGAAGTGTTCAAGAGGAACTGGGGACCTGGAGGGTCCACCAGCAAAGATACACGTTAAAGAAAAGCATAGCGCCAAGATTTTACAAACCCGACCCGTACCATACGCAATGAAGAAGAAAGTGGAGACTGAGTTGGGCGACTCACCAAGCAAGGTATAATTGAACCAGTGAAGTTTTGAATGGGCGGCACCAATTGTTCCAGTATTAAAGCCAGATAATACGATGCAGCGTATGTGGTGACTACAAGCTAACAGTGAACCAAGTTTCGAAACTGGAGCAGTATCCATTACCCAGGGTGGAGGATGTATTTGAAAAGCTGTCGGAGGTGAAAAGTTTAGTAAACTGGACCTCAGTCATGCATATCAACAAGTAGTTCTGGAAGAAGGGTCAAAGGCATATGTCACCCTTAACACACACAAAGGGCTGTTCCAAGTCAATCGTTTACCCTTTGGTGTTTCCTCTAGTCCAGCTATTTTCCAGAGAATAATGGAGGGACTGGTGGCAGGAATTCCGAAGGTGGCTGTGTATCTGGATGACATCCTGTTGACGGGTAGGAACAATTGCGAGCATCTGGAGACTCTGAATGAGGTGCTAAGGCGACTGCGAGAGGCTGGTTTACGGGTGAAGAGGAGTAAATGTGCTTTCATGGCAAAGGAAGCAGAGTTCCTGGGTTACAAGGTGGATGCATCGGGCCTACACCCCCTGCCAGACAAGGTAAAAGCCATCCAAGAGGCACGTGCGCCCACAAATGTTACATAGCTGAAGGCCTATTTAGGCTTACTCAACTATTATAACAGGTTCCTACCAAATCTGTCAACGCTGTTAGCTCCTTTACATAAACTATTAAGGAAGGAGACCCTGTGGACGTGGCAGGAGGAACAAGACAAAGCGTTTGAGCAGTCCAAGGAACTAATGCAGTCCTCAGAGGTTTTGGTGCACTATGATAGTCACAAGGACTTAATTTTGTCATGTGATGCCTCACCGTATGGGTTAGGGGCCGTGTTGGCACACCGGATGCCAGATGGACAAGAAAGACCCATTGGGTTCATGTCACGAACCTTGACACCAGCGGAGTCAAACTATTCCCAGCTAGACAAAGAGGGTTTGGCTGTAATTTTTGGAATTAAGAGGTTCCACAAGTACCTCTATGGCAGGAAGTTTACTGTGTGCACCGATCACAAGCCTTTGTTGTCACTATTCAACGAGATGAAGGCTGTGCCTCAGATGGTTTCGCCCCGCATTCAGAGATGGGCTGTAACATTGAGAGCTTATGAATATGAGATTGTTTATAAGCCTGGGAAACACCATAGCAATGCGGACGCGCTGAGCCGTCTACCGCTACCGGGGCCTCTCCAGCGAGAGGAAACGGAGGACCGAGTGTTGATGATGGAGGACATCACGTTGGTGTCAGTGAAGGAACTGAGCGAATGGACACGAAAAGACCCGGTGTTGGCTCGAGTGTTTCAGTGGGTCCAGCAAGGCTGGACAACACAACAACCTGATCCAGTTTTCCGGCCTTATGAGGTGAGGAAAACAGAGCTGAGTGTGCAAGATGGATGCGTGTTGTGGGGGGCACGAGTGATAATTCTGCCCCCAGGAAGACGTGCACTTTTACAACAGCTGCACCAGGGTCATGTGGGCATCACCCGAATGAAGACCTTAGCACGAAGTTATTTCTGGTGGCCAAAGTTGGACCACGACATTGAAGTCGCTGTGAAAGCGTGTAAAACCTGTCAGCAACATCGCAACTTACCTGTGGCGGCACCACTACACCCATGGGAGTGGCCGAGTAGACCTTGGCAGAGACTTCATATAGACTATGCAGGGCCTTTTATGGGGGCAATGTTTTTGATAATAATGGATGCTCATTCTAAATGGATGGATGCCTACCCAGTCAAAACACCCACTGCCACCACTACCATTGAATGCCTGAGGAAGAGTTTCAGTAGCCAAGGATTACCAGAGACTATTGTATCAGATAATGCTTCATGTTTCATGAGTGAAGAGTTCAAGGGTTTCCTGGAAAAAAATGGCATTGTACACGTCACATCAGCACCATACCATGCGGCTTCAAATGGCTGTGCTGAAAGGGCTGTCCAGACCTTTAAAGCGATGATGAAAAAGGGCGGAGGCGGAAGTATGGCAGCCAAAGTATCAAGGGTGTTATTCAACTACCGCATTACACCCCAGTCTACCACGGGATTGTCCCCTGCGAAATGTTGCAAGGACGGAGATTAAGATCAACATTGGATCTGGTGCATCCAAACATCCGAGCTAAGGTAGAGAGGATACAGTGGAGGCAAAAGAACATCATGATCGACGGAGAGAGAGAAGTTTCCTGGAGGAGATGCAGTGATGACGAAACTTCAGTTATGGACCTAAATGGATTCCAGGGTTCATTGTCAAGAGCACGGGTCCCCTGTCGTACCAGGTGAGGTTGAATGGAGGTTTAGTGGTGAGGAGACATGTGGACCAGATTCTGCGGAGTGCGCAGGAGAAGGACTCCATGGAACTGCAAGCCCCGGGAATACCGTTAGTTTCGGGAGAAGGGCTCGCAGCGGCAGGAGGATCTCCGATCTTGGGGGCCGAGGGAGACCGCCGGGACTCGGAAGGAGAGGTTCCCGAGGACCCAACTTTTCCAGGGATGGACACACCGGTACCAGAGGTGGTAACTGTGACACCGGAGTCACCTAGGGTGGTACCATTGCGCCGTTCTAAGCGGGCACTGGTTAAACCTAATTTCTTGAAGGACTATCAGTGTTACAATTGCATGTCTAGCTTAAAAGAGCAGCCTAACTCGATTGTAGGGTAACCGTTTAATACTAGCCGGGTATTTAGAAATTAAGGTTTTGGCTTGCTCCCTTGTTTTTTCTTATGTAAGGAAGCGTATTCAGCGCTTAAGAGGGGAGGAATGTAGTATCGGGCAAGTAATGTTGTTATTGTACTGTAGGGGCACTATGGGGAATTAGCAACATGTAGTGTTGGTTCTGTATTCTCTGGTAACTTGTTTTTTCTGGTGTATGTATGGCTATGGAGAAGTTGTGAACATGTAGCATGGGTGCGCACCTGGAGGCTCTTAATAAAGAAAGGCCTTACAACTCCAGAACCGTGTGGTCTCCTTATTTCCCAGGATATAACATTCCCCAACTTGATTACCTCCCTTCCTCCCCCCACTCAAATATTTATAGTGTCCCTTTTTCACTTCAAAATCATTACCAAATCTGAAACTGCTAGATAATATCGACTGTTGCTGTAAACCATTCTTCCCCTCCATTCACCCCGAATGTCTTAAGCCTGGTAGCAAATTTCTCTGTAAACCTCTCACCTCCATCCTTAAGGTAACACTTGCCACCGGTCTGCTTCTGCACACCACCAAATATGACCTTGTTATTTTATTGTCCCAAAGCCTCTACTGTTTTCCCTTGTTGGACACAATGACTTCCACCCAGTCTCTTACCTCTGTCCCCTGTCGAATGTTGTTGTGTCTTTTGGCTTTTCCCAGTTAGGGGTCGCCACAGCGGAACTCCGGTCTGCTAATGATTGGCAGTAGATTTTTATGTGCCGAGTTGCCAGCTCTGACGCACAACCTTCAACGAAGGTATGCCCATTCACGCATGTCTCCAGACAGAAGACGCTCTAGCTGAGAATCAAATGGGACAACGCTCCCGCAGCACACTCTGTCCCCTGTCTAATATTCTTGAAAAAGAATCACCTACAATGAAACGCATGAAACATCACCAAATACAACACTCTCACTCAGCGAGGACATGGCTTCCTTCCCAGCTGCAGCAGAAACATTGCCACACTTTCCTTTATAGATAAGATTTACTTCATCTTAGAAAAGGGAAACATTACTGGCACTATTTTTCTGAGTCTCGGCAAAGCCTTTAACACTGTTGATCATGCCTATCTGCTTCACAAGCATAGTAAGAAGTATTTCTCTAATGATATCCTGAAGCAGTCAGTTCAAAAATTACCTCTCCAACTGCACCTTTACTCTTCTTGGACCTAAAAATACCAATATCTCCGCTTCTTGCAATAAAGGTGTACCTCAAGGCTCTATAATGTGTCTACCTCTCTTTCCATTCCATCTTAACAATCTTCCCTGGCATCTTCCTCATACCAGCTGTAGCCTCTATACTGATGATATTGTTTTATTTAAAGGGAGTAAGTCTACTTCATATCAATAAAAGCAACTTCAGGCTGACTTCATAGCCATCGGGAACCAACTCCATAAAAATAAACTAATTATTAATACTCATAGTAGCTAGGTCTAAGAAAACCAAAATGAATGATTATTTAAGTACACTTTTTATGTGCTTCTTTGCTAGATTTTCAGGCATCTAAGATATACAATTTGTCTAATTTTTTTTGTACATTGCAGCTGAGTAGTTGTTTAAAGTATTAAGTCTTTTTCACCTAGAAGCATCCCTTTTCTTGTCATGACTGACTCAGATTATATCAGATATGCTGCAGCTCTGTTGAGGACTAAAGAGAGGCATATTCCACATCATTCCACATCTCTACCAGTCCCTCTTCTGTTAAAGAAGGAACCATCTCTGTCTTTTCTGTAGTGCTTTCCTCACTGGCTGCTTTGTTCAAAGGTTCATAGGTCCATAGAAGGTTACTAGGCTAGCAGTCCTAGAGCCTTTATGAGCCTAACCATGTTAATCCTGGTTTGCCCCAATTGTCCTGGGTTAGATGGACGTACTTTACAGATCAGCACTGACTACCCCTGTCCATGAGGGACATAGGTGCCACCCCCAGGGTGAATTTGCAGTCACCCATCCATTTGTCCAGGTTGTGATTGAATAAGGTCATTGAGGAGCATTGCTTCACATGAATTGCAAGTTTATTTCAGAGCAGCAGCAATCTCGGAGACATACCTGTGAATCCAGCATGTTCTGTTAATGTCCCTGGCTGGGTTGAGATCCCTCGAGCGAGTGAGTCTAGTGCCATGTGACTTGTAGATGTGCAGCACTTCCATCCGGTCAGGGTCAGAGACTGCCCACTAGATCAGGAACAAGTCACCTCTCTGTAGCGTATATGATACAGACTACAGTGACTGAGCTTTCAGACTAAGAAACCTCTGTGGTCTGTCCAGTTGCTGCAGGTGTCTGGTGAGATACATGCAGAAGGAAGCATTGTACTCTATTAATGACCTGATAAGGATTAGGGTCGAGTAAAGTGAGCTTATAACATTCTTAGACCCGGATGCAATTCCTTTACTTATGAGATACACAGTGTAAAAGGCTTTCCTTATCACTGGGGAAACCTGGTGGTCAAAGTTCACATTGATGTTGACAATTGTTCCCAGATCTTGTACCAATGAGTTTGAACTTAGAAGGGTGCTGTCAATAATGTAATTAGAGGGGAATTCTGCTTCACCAAGTGCGATAATAGTGCACTTTTTGCATTTAGTTTAAGACTGAGAGTTTGGCAGCAGTCATTTGTTTGTGTTAGCACTTCCTGTAATATGTTAACATCGGTGGGGGACTCAATGATTGCCCCTAGTTTACAATCAGTAGTTCACTGATGATTGTAAACTAGGGGCAATCTACTGACATAAGGGTTAACACCTAGCTGGGAGAGTTTTTCAATGATACCCGAGACAGGGATTGTGTCAAAAGCTTTGGCTAGGTCCAGATAGGTGGTATGCACTGTCTTACCTTCATCCAGGACTTTGGTGACCTTTCTCGAAGAAGTCCCCCAGGTTCAGTAAGCATGATCTACCCAAAGCCAAACTGGGTTGGATCAAGAGTTTGAAGGTCACCTATGTCCTTGTTAATAAGGTCGATCATGATCCTTTCCATGGCCTTGCAGATGAGGCTGGTTCCCAGGATCAGTTGATGGCCCCCTTTATGCAAGGGGATTACTGTTGCCATTCTCAATTCTGCAGGACAAAGCCAGTTCTCAGGCTGTCTTTAAATAGAAAGGCAAGTGGGTCAGCTAGGTCTTGTTTTAGATTGCTTAGTAAGCAATCTGGGATGTTATCTGGTCCCACTGAGACCATGTTTTTAGCCTTGGAGAGCTCAGATATGACTTGATCTCTCGAGATACTAGGTAGAGAACTGGTGTCAGGTACGCTTTGGGATATGGTTGGTGGGGATAGGGGGGTGAAGTTTGCACCAAATTTGTCAGCTAGTAGATTGGCAATTTCCTCCACTATAGTGTGAGTGGTACCATCTACTACCAAATTTAGCACATAGCTGGACACTCTCTTTTAGATTTCAGATGTAGATAAAGAATGCCTTATGATTGTCCTTGGCTGAGATCCTAATTTAGCATCATAATTAACTTTAGAGGACTTTGCAAGACCTTTAATTTGCTTCTTCAATCTGTGGAGGGAAGTCTTCCTCTGCAGAGGCAGTTGCCTCTTGTTCTTGGACATCAGACTCTTCCTTTTGTATTCAATCTGTTTATACTAGATGTCCACCAAAGTGGCTTGTTTATTTGGGAGGGCCTGGTTTTAATCCACTGAGGTACAGTTGAGTCTATACATTTGCTAAGATGATTATACAGGGCATTTGTGTACATCTCTGCATAGGAGTCATTATTGTCTGTGATTGTAGGGGGTATATACATTTTTGTACCATCACTTATAGGCTGCAGTTTACTTTGGAGAAGATCCTTAGTTTTTTTTGCTCCATTGGGGGTGTGGAGCCCAGTAGTTACTTCGAATGAGACTGACTTATGGTCTAACCTTACCATGGATGGCATCATACAAGGGGCAGTGCAGTGACCACCTATGTTGGTGAGTACTACTTCAAGGACATTTGAGTCCCTCATGTGAACGCAGACTATCTGTTCCAGAGCCCATGAAGCTCTGGGTGAACATGTTTGAGCTTGTTCTTCACTTTGTTTGTTATTTGTTCTGGGTTTAAGTTTGGTTGGATGTTTGAGCTTGTGCATGTTACCCAGTCAATGGAGGGATAACTGATATCTCCCATGACTAAGGTGTCGGGCTGTATTGCACGTAACTCCAGTACGTCCAGGTAGGCATCATGCTTTTGTTGATTCATGGAAGGGGACCTATGGTAAGGTGTTTTGCCTATAGTTAATTGGGAATGGAGTAGTTCAAGAGACTCATACTGTTTGACCAGCCTAGAGGTGTACTTGGTTCATAGGTTGGTACTAGGCTATCGGCCCTAGGGCCTATACAAGCCTAGCCATAACAATTCCCTGGCTATTTCTTCCCACACTATTTACTTCCCTGGATCCCTGTCTAGCAGGGTGACTGACATGATCCCCTGGGTGAATTTCCTATCTCTCATCCAATCATTAAGGTTCCTTTTGAAGAGGGCCAAAGAGGCGCTCTGCTTGATATGTATGGGCAGTCTATTCCAGAGTCTGGGGAGTCTCTGGGTCAGGAACCTATCCCTCCAGCATGTTTTGTTTATTGTGATGACAAGGTTTAGATCCCTGGAGCGTGTGGCTCTGAGGGATTGAGATTTCTTTAAGTGTAACATGTCTAACAGATCTGGGCTTGACATGGCCTTGTATGTTAAGCAGAGATCGCCTCGGAGTAGACGATATGCGACAGAGTATAGCTGGAGTTTTTTAAGGTGGTCAGCATGGGTCATCTGCTTTAGGCCTGTGATTCTTTTAGTGAGGTATTTCTGCGGCCTTTCCAGTTGTTGCAGATGTCTTGAGAGTTACATACCAAATGGGGCTTTATATTCTATAATGGGTCTAATGAGGGATGAGTACAGTGGGACAATGACCTCCTTTTTTCTGGATGAAAAGCCCTTAGTGATGAGGTGTGCCACATAGAAGGATTTCCTGACTGTTGTGGCAATGTGGTTATTGAAGGTGAGACCACTGTCCACCTGTGTCCCTAAGTCTCTTATCACACTTTCGGTGTTTAGTGTACTGCCACCTATGTGGTAATTCACAGGTACATGTTTTTTCCCAAAGGGGATAACTATACATTTCTTGGCATTTAGCTTGAGCCCGTGGCTCTGGCACCAAGCATCTGTTTCTATAAGGACCTTTTGTAGAGTATCCACATCATTTGGGGATTCAATAATGGCTCCCAGTTTGCAGTCATCTGCAAACTTTGTTAGCCAGAGTTCCTTAGTGTGGGTTTGCACTTCAGAGAAGTAGATGCCAAACAAGAGAGGTCCCAGGACTGAACCCTGACTTAATTGAAGATGGATACACCTTCCCCTTTGGTTCTTTAACACTCATTCTGAAGTCTGATCATGTGGAAGGCATTGTAGCCTTGCACAGCTGGGATGCTCTCTGTTGCCTTGAACCATGTTTCAGTGACTGCACAGACATCAGCATCTTCCAAGGTGATGAGTGCTTCCAGGGAGTGCAGCTTCATCTTTAGACTCCTAGCATTAAGCAGCAGAACTTTGAGTTTGTCTAAAGTGGATTTTGCTATGTTGGAAATGTAATTCTGATATCAGCTAAAAAAGGCACTATGGGAGAGGCAAGCACCATAGCCAGTATCCGAAAGCCTATGGGAGACAGGTGAAGACCATCTCTGGCAAAGCAGCATGGCCTATTGGCCATGTCTTTACAGGCTGACAAATACTGGATCACCCTGGAATGACACCAGAAACTGAGCCAATTGTTGAAATCTATCATTTTTTGTTTATATTGTGGCATCATCCTGCTTTTCAGGTAGAATGCTGCTTAGGGCTAAGGTCATTCCTGCCTGGGAATATTCCCACTGAGGAAAGCCTGTTGGCTGAAATCGGTCTGGGTTGTTTATTATATTTAATAAAAGTTTATATATTTTATTTATCAGCATTTTTGGATGCTTTTTGATGCTTTACACTGAATTTGGTGCTGGCAATCTTTTGTCTATTAGAGCACAATGATACCAAACAGTCTAGATTCAGCAAGTCTGGATCTAGCCTATGCTATAAGACAGTAGTACAGAATTTCAAAGTGCAGAAAAAAAATACAAAGACAATCAGCAAAATGAAGCCGCAATTCAAAGAAATACAGTTAACAAAGTGCAATATCGGATTTAAATATTCTTATTTTTCAGTTGTTTGCAGTGGTTGCCTTGGATTTCACTTAAGATATACTCCAGATCTCTGGCTAAAGCAATCAAACTCTGAGCAGCTCCGGGTGACTGAGAGCAAACACTTGCAAATATGAGGCTTAAATACCGGCAAAATTCAAGAGTTTTAAGACAAATTACCAATGGGAAAGCCCCAAACTGAACCTTTCTCCAGCAATCCCCAACTCAGGGGTCCTGAGCTACACACTTCTGCCACAAGGGTGCAGGGAGGCCCTCTTAATGTAAGGTGGCTGGTTTAGAGCACAGTGATATCAAACAGTCTAGATTCATCAGTCTGCATTTAGCTTATGCTGTATAAGGCAGTTGTGCAGAATTTTAAAATGCAGAAAGAAAATACAGACACAATCAGCAAAAATGAAGCAGCAATTCAAATAAATATAGTTAATAAAGTGTGATACAGGCTTTAAATACACTTAATTTTCAGTTTGCAGTGGATGCCTTGGATTTCAGTTTAGATGCACTCCATATCTCTGGCTAAAGTCAGTGTCAGTTCTACACTCCCAGTAGATGCCTGAGGCTATGATTTCCGTGTCAGAGTCATATGTCTCAGCACTGATGACTCCATCTTTGATTTCAGCATCAGTGCCATCCCTGCATGTGCCGATGATCCCCTCATGCTCAGGCCAGAGACTTCAACATTGATCCAGCTCTGATGTCAGTCGTGTTTCCCGTCATGAACATAAGGTACAAGGTTTGATTCTAACATCGGATTATCCGCTAGGCTTAAAATGGCCCATTAGGGCAAGTACATCTTAGTTTAGTATTCACCTATGAACCCATAAAGGTACATTAGCTAAATGCCTCACTGAGCACATCAAGTTATGTTAAATTCAGTAAGCCTCTTCTTATTAAGGATGATTCTTCTAGAACAGTCCCTACATACTTATGTTTTTCAGAAACTCCGCCCTCAGTGGTATTTGTACATCAGCCCCTCAGTGTTCTCTGAGTACATTCATGTAACACTATGAGCTGGTTATGATGTCCAGCTCCAAGTCTTTCTTTGGAGCTACAGTTCTATGGGGTATGTTCCTATAAAGGACATCAGCCCGGAAGATTAGCTTTCAGTCCTGCTAAGATTCAGATGGAAAGGCTAAGTACTTTCTTTAATGATAGATCTGGATGAGAAGGTCTGCCCACAGTGATTACCTTCCACCTTCCACTGTCTCTAATGGAGCAGAATCAGAACCATAGTCATAGGCTTATTGCTGATTCGCATATCTCACCTCATATCTGGAGAAGCTTGGCAGTCAGAAGGATTATGGGATGGAGAAGGCATATGTTAAGACTGAGAACATTTTGTGCCATGTACTGTCTTAACACGTGTTGGTATTTGCGCTGCGGTTTCTGATCAGTCACTTTTACCAGATCTAAAGTGATTCTTATATAGCTTTCAAGAGTCTATGTTTGGCAAGCTGTGTTTTCTCAGTCAAGATTCAGGCAAGACAATGAAAGTAAAACTTAAATATGTAAACAAGATATGTGAAAATGCATGTACCTGATAGTAATTCCTATTTATTTTGCCATCATATACTAATTACAATATTCTACAGATGCTCTGCTTAAAGACCAAAGTAAACAGTTATTTATAGGCTTTTGCAATGTTGGCACAGTAACTACTGGAAACAGCTGAGCTGCATCAGTGTATCAGTCGTAAATGTAACCCAAGCGGGAGAATGAGATAATAACACCCTAACACAAAAATAATATATCCAAAGCACATATGCTCACAGCTTAGCAGCTCATGATTTATTTGATTTAAATAACATCAATTTATAATTGTTTACTGCGTTGAAATTGCCTGGTTGCCCTGGAAGCATCAATACTGATCATGCTTACAGTTTTCTTTCCTTTTTTGC
>NC_056726.1:1512618800-1512746300 GCF_019279795.1 Protopterus annectens
ACGTTTACTGACCTAATGTCTGGGGCCAGGGTTAGAGGACGAATTTGGGTTAGGGTTAGTACATATGAGCAATGTTGACAGGGCTGCGTATGTTAGGGTTATCTCAGAAGTTGTCGCTGTTAAATAAAATATTTTGCCTGCAATTAGTATAACCTAAACTTTGATTGTCATTTTTCCTTTAGATATTGTATGTTTAAATGCAATTTTATACTAATACTTTTGTACTTACTATAACAAAAGCTTCTATTGTAATTTTGTTGTAATTTACTGTTTTGTTTTTGGAGCACAAACAGTTCAGTGGCAGTTAAGATCTCTTGACCAAGTACTGGAACCAGATGGGTCAAGAGTATCTACACAGTAACCTTACACCTACTATGATCGGCATCTAGGAAGGAGCTGGATTTGGCGATAAGACTGCAGAGAGGGAAATCACCTGGTTTGGATTGTGTTACCCTAGAATTATATGGGCGAGAATGATGTCAGAGTTGCTTATTATAATTAGTGAAGTCTGGACAGTTACGTAGGTCTCTAGGACATGGAACTCGGCAATATTAGAAGAGGTCAGGGGTCCACTATTAGTAACATTGTATAACCCAAATTCAGTGCTTAACCAGGACCAGAAGATATGTATGGCCTTGTTAGTATCTAGTTCATGGGAATCAACATTGATTTACTGCATGAGGTAACCATATGATACTGTAATAAAATAATTTCATGATATCATATAATGTAAATGAAACAATGTCTAGAATTTAGAAAGCTGTTAAGCAGCATCTAACAAAAGAACTCATTGTCACAACTTTTGCACAATGATATAACTTGAACCCTATAGCTATTCTTTGTGCTGTCATAGGCTCCAGACTTCTAACTCTGTAGTTGCACCTTCCGCACAGCCTCTTCTCCACTGCCCCATAACCCTCTATCCTGTTATTATACCACACTGTCCCCTCCAAGCATTACTTTCTGCCATCTCTCCCTAAGAGTTCTTTGCAGTCCTCCCAGTCTAAAACTACTAACCACCCCAAACCTCTCCTTCACTCTACATTTCACAGGTATTATCACATGCTAAACAGCTGTATCCTTGACCCAACTTACAACCAACTCCTATTGTCACTAACAATTTTTTCACAATTTTTTTTTTCTTTTGCATTCTTCCCCCTGCCTTCTGTCAGTCACTATCACTCTCCACACCCAGTTAGCCAATTTGTTCCCCATAACTGGGGTGAGGGTGAGCCAGGGGACACCATCATTCAGACAGCCATCGGGGCCTGTTTCAGGTCTTCCTGCTTCTTCTTCTTTTTATTTTTTTGTTGGTTCCCCATCTCTACTGCATGCACCCAATAAGGCATTTCTGCAACAGGTGTCCTCTCCATGCACCCCTGTCCCAACCTCCAGGTCTTGAGGGCTGAGCTTCCCCTCTTCATCAGGAAGTTAGCATTGGCCAGTGTGCCCATAGGTGGGAATAACCTCTCTGTACCCACTAAGACATGAGACTTGACCACACCCCATCCCTAGTTGCCCCATTTCTCCAGCATCAGGGTTGCTAGTCAAACCTTGGTTGACTGGACCCAGTCAGGAATCTGTCTCCTGATCCATGGAGACAGGCTTATCTTTTTCACTATTTGTTGACTCCCAGTTATTTATTTCTTTGAATGTTTCTAATTATACAATGTTTATTATGTTTTCTGTGCCCCTATGTTTTTACTAGCTGCGTTCTTTGTTAATCTTTTTGTGTATTACACTCCATGGACTGAGCCTGATGTACTTCATCTGGGATCAGTGTACTATACCAGTCAGCAGACTTAATTAATAATTAATGCATAATTTGATGTTAACTCTGAGGGAATTAAATTCTTGTCTGCAACTATGATTTAAATATTTGCAGTGAACTTACATTAAAATTGTTTTCTATTGTTGACCTGTACACATTCCAAGCAGGGAAAGGACTTACATTATATTTTTGGACCCCGTTCTAGACTTTACCTGGTGCAGTTGTTTTGTTTGGATTTCTTGCATTACATTTTTGGAGCCTGGTCTGAACTTTATCTGCTGCAGTGGTTTTGTTTGGATTTCTTGCATTATATTTTTGGAGCCTGGTCTGGACTTTATCTGCTGCAGTGGTTTTGTTTGGATTTCTTGCATTATATTTTTGGAGCCTGGTCTGGACTTTACCTGGTGCAGTGGTTTTGTTTGGATTTCTCGCATTATATTTTTGGAGCCTGGTCTGGACTTTATCTGCTGCAGTGGTTTTGTTTGGATTTCTCGCATTATATTTTTGGAGCCTGGTCTGGACTTTATCTGCTGCAGTGGTTTTGTTTGGATTTCTTGCATTATATTTTTGGAGCCTGGGCTGGACATTACCTTGTGCAGTTGTTTTGTTTGGATTTCTTGCATTATATTTTTGTAGCCTGGTCTGAACTTTACCTGCTTCAGTGGTTTTGTTTGGATTTCTTGCATTATATTTTTGGACCCCGTTCTAGACTTTACCTGGTGCAGTGGTTTTGTTTGGATTTCTTGCATTATATTTTTGGACCCCGTTCTAGACTTTACCTGGTGCAGTGGTTTTGTTTGGATTTCTTGCATTATATTTTTGGAGCCTTGTCTGGACTTTACCTGGTGCAGTGGTTTTGTTTGGATGTCTCGCATTATATTTTTGGAGCCTGGTTTGGACTTTACCTGGTGCAGTGGTTTTGTTTGGATTTCTTGCATTATATTTTTGGAGCCTTGTCTGGACTTTACCTGGTGCAGTGGTTTTGTTTGGATTTCTTGCATTATATTTTTGGAGCCTGGTCTAGACTTCACCTGCTGCAGTGGTTTAGTTTTTGCCTATACGCAGAATTGTTGTTTTGCTTTACCTCATATTCAATTAAATGTTTTTGTATCGCATATCTACAGACTGTGCCTGAAACTGGCCCTTCAGGATCAGTGCACTAACTTTAGCAAACTGACAGTGAGAAAAAAAGCAAGTCATTACAGTTTTGCATCAAGCTCAGCAGCAGAAAGGTCTGCTGCCGGTGTTCACTCTGGATTATGGGAAGGCATTTGACAGGATCTGTAAGGACTATCTTTTCAAGATACTGTTCTGCTTTGGTCTAAAAATGAATGGAGAACTCTCCTCATGTTTCTTTGAGTAGAGATATAAGACAAATTGTGTCCCCTTTTCTTTTCACTTTATATTGGAAACCCCAGAATTAAGGAACTTTGAAGTTGGAAGGACGAAAGTTAAGCTAGCCTTGTATGCACACAATTTGTTTCTTTATTGAATAAACTAAAAGCTCATCTGTGCAGGGTGTATGAGCTTCTGAAATGATTGATAAGCTGCTGGATTACAAGACAAACATGAATAGCATGCAATCTATATCTACACTTTACCCCATCATTGGAGTTACAGGGATGTGGTAAAACAAGTGTGTTAAATACATGAGGGCAGTATATCTCTGATGCATGAGTAGATATAGGGACTTACTTACAGTAAACAGAAAGAAAATTGTTTGGAGTGGTTTATGAAGTGGAATTGTCTCGGAGGTTATACTTTCATCAGAGGATTCAGGCAGCTGAAAACTGTGTATTGCTTCCAGGCAATTTTACTGAACCTAGATATATCCTTTTTACAAGAAAAGAAAAATGCATTTTCCACCTTTTTCTGCAGGCATGCTAAGCCTAAGATTGCCTGGAATATTTTAATACTGCCTAAGGATCAGGGTGAACATGGAGTCCCTGATTTCCAAATATATTTTTGTCTTGTGCAGCTTAGCATTTGTTATGTTTATGGCACAGTAAATCGGGATTATAAGGTGGAATGAAGTTGGCATATAGACTGCCTGATGATTAGGTTTGGATGTGGTAGTAATATTTTGGTTAGGAGCATGTTGAGAGCTCTAAGACCTAGGCAGGGGATAAGTGAAGTGCATATATAATATGCTGAACACTGTGACTACGCTCCATAGTCATGAGGAAAATAACCTTGTTATGAAGTATGGTTATTTGTAGACACATCAGTCTCATAAGTAAGCAAACCTCACACTGTTACTCAGGTGGCCAGTCACTAGAGGAGTCACTAGAGAGGTCATTAGAGAAGACACTAGAGAAGTCAATAGAGAAGTCACTAGAGTAGTGCATTACAAATTAATTAACAGCTTTGGAAGCTATAACACATCCTTTGCTGACCACAAATCGCAGGCAGAAGTAACTTACACTTTTAATCAATCTACAGCTTGAAAAGTTGTAAGACAATTTATGCTTTACTTTTTTAAAAAAGTGGTAATATATAGGAGCAGCTTTCTCACATAACAAAGAATTATGATTAGGTTTCCAGCCGCAATCATTTATGTGCTGTCAGAAAGGACACAATATATTAACTTTTTGGGCTTTTCTCAAGGGATGAATTTTTTGATTAATTTCTGTAAGACATGTTCTGTATGATAGCCAGGTTCATATGTAAGAACTTAGCTTAACAAAGGTTGTTATATCCATGTTCCTATGTATAAACCTCACTATTATAAAAAGTAACAATACCTCTCTCTGCCACACAGATGGCATTCCCACAGAACTGAATCAGAACACAAGTGGCAGCTTTAATACTTGTATCATACTGCAACATAAATGACAGCTATACCGTAAGCAAACTGCTAAATGCAGATTTAAAAGCTGTTCTACAAGGCTGCTGTACAGCATTCTTTTTTGGTAGCTGTGCATTGATTACAAAGTACCAATCATAATCATTTGTGGAATTTGTTGGCATCCATTTCCTGAAGACATGATCTGATTTCTCATTGTAGACGCAGTCATAATCATGTCTACCATAAAACTTAAGTAATATAAGACTACAGCAAATGGCAGTTATTCCTTGGTGATTAATGACATAAGTCAAGCTTTTATCTCCTAGATGTATAAGAAATGGGGATATCAATAACACTTGAACAAATGCATGACAAAACATAAAACGAGAAATGTAATTAACAACAGTTATGTTTGAAAGAGGTTTCCTATTACAACTCTGAATATTCAGAACCATAACTCAAAATCATGCTATTTAGTGCAGAAAATGTCCTTCCTCTTGTTACTTGAAAGGATTTAGAGGGCTAAAATAAGTCATAAACATTATAATATGTGAAAGCTAAGAGGCAGTTTAATAGGGAATATCGTTACACAGACTTTTAAATGTTGCATGCAGGAGCAGTAATGTAACATTCACATCATGTCGAAGGTGACGGTGTATTTCATAAATGCTTCTTCCTCACAATTTGTCCAGATGAAGCCTTATTGAAAAAGATGTCCTTCCATGATACAATTAACACAGAAAGCTTATTTTGTTTTTGGTGTTTGTTATTAAGGAGGTATGAGACACTGGGAGTGTTACACACAATTTCATGCATGAGTTAAATGCATCGTGTTTAAGGTATAGAAATGTTGGAGAAGGATGGATGCTCACTTCCATGAAGCTTATCTGCTCTCTGACATTCGAGGTGCAGAACTTTCTGTACTTAAAAGGATGGCCTGATAGTGGCTTTTAACATTTTTGGAGAAGTATATGAAACGGTAATTAGTGTGTTGGTTTTTGAAGCTGGAGACCATTTTAAATCTTATACGGTTTCAGTACAAAGTCACTGACTCCATGTGATGTGTATTAGCACCTTTCTTTAAGCATGATGCCATATATCATCCAGTATGCAAAGGGCCATATAATGGAGGTGACACAAATATTATAAATACTCCAGTTTAATTTGGGGTAGTTGTTGTCATAACAGAGTAAATAAGCATACATGTAATGAAGGATGTTGTGAAACATATGGGAGGAGAGGCACACATCCCTCCCTAAAGTTAAAATAATGTTACATCATGAGTATAGCTTAGACAGTTGCTCAGTTCAGCTGAGCAAAAAAACAAAACAAAAAAAAAACAAAAGAAAATTAAAACATAAAAGCTGCTACAACAGTTCTGATTCAGTTCCTGTTTTTACTTTTGCCTTAACAGATTATTTTATTTCTTATTTTTACCATTTTAACTGGCTTGATACGCTAGTCCACAGATGATTTTCATTAAAACGAGTATAGCTAAAACATGTTATCAGAAAATGGGTAGAGAGAAAGATGGATGGATTGAATGGATGGATGGATAGACAGACAGATGGGTGGATGGATGAACAGCTGTAAATATGGTGACGTAAAAGTTCATAGAAAGTGCCAACCAAAGCACCCCTGTGAAGTAACGCTGCTATCCTGAAACCAGCACACGTTGGGCATTCCCATTACTGCCATCCTCTGACCAACAGACATCAGGTATCCTCAACCTTGCTGTCTTGTGACCAGCACATATTGGCTGACCCCTCTCCCCATCTTGTGATCCCTTGCCAACCAGCACACTGGGCACATGGTTCCCCAATGCCATCCTTGACCAGCACACATTGGGCATCCCCACTGCCATTATGTGACCAGCCCACAGTGGGCATTCTCCCTCACTCCTATCCTGTGACCAACACACAATGGGCATCCCCGCTCCCATTATGTGACCAGCCCACACTGGGCTTTCTCCCTCAATCCCATCCTGTGACCAGCACACATTGGTCATTCCCCCTGCAATCCTGTGACCAGCTCACATTTGACATACTCCCTCACTGCTATTTTGTGACCAGGACTCATTGGGCATTGCCCCTAATGACATCCTGTTACCAGCACACATCAGGCATTCTCCCTGTTATTCTGTGACCAGCATACATTACACATACTTTCTCACTGCCATCCTGTGGGCAGCAGACACTGGACATTCTCTATCCTGTCATCCTCTGACCAGCAGATATCAGGTATGTTCACCCCTGCTGATGTCAACATGACAGTGGGTTTGTCAGTTTACATATTCCTTACAAATGTAGCTATATACTCAGCCCATGCTGAAGTGGATAGAAGATATGTGAGTTACATCAGTCTTTACACATTTGTAAAGCAGAGCATTTTGTAATAAAAAATTGGCTTGCAGGAATACCCAAAGCCTCACCAAGAGTAAAGGGCTTCATTTTCATTTTACTGTTAAACTGAAGACTGTTGCCATTAAAATGCTTCTACTATCTCCTATGATATGAACATGGACACAATGCAGGGTCTTAGTTTTTACTGTACATTTAGAAAAAATAGTAAAAGGAATATTTGTCAGCAACATTTCAGGACTTACCTACTTTCATGTTTTTTCTCCCCAAGGATACTGTCCTGTAGATATAAGGACTAGGCGGAACGTTAATGTCCCTCATCACTATTGAAGAACGATGATCACATGACCAGTATAATATAGACAGAACTAGCTCACCTCAGATGATTAATGGAAACTGTAGCAATTATAATATACAAAGTATAAATACATAGTAACAAAGTTACCATGCGTTACCTATTTATTTATAAGAGGAACGCTTTCTGGTGTTCATAGGTTTATACGTTTGTACTAGGCTGATCACCACCAGGATCTTTACAAGCCCAGCCGTGTAACCCAACCCAGAGTTGTCCCAAAGTTCCTTGCACACCTGTATGGCAGAGTATTTTAGTACAGAGGCAGCTAGGGGTTATGGGAGTATGTTAGTTGTGGATTAATTTACTTACCGTCACCCTCTGCCCATCAAACACATAGGACCAGACTGGGGGTGAATTTGTGATTTCCCATCCAATGATCAAGGTTTCTTTTAAACAGGGCCAGGGATGAACTCGTCCATCCAGTAGGTTCTGTTTATGTTGCAGACAAAGTTTAAGTAATTGTATCTAGTGTTTCTGCTGTTGTTTTCCTGCAGATGTGCAAGAGACTCATCAGAGCTTGATCCAAGGAAGCCTTATATGCTAGCATAGATAACCTCTAAGTGACCTGTAGGTGACTCAGTACAGATATACAGACTTTAGGCAATCTGTTTAGGACAGGGCATTCATACCCTGGATTCTCCTGGTGAGGAACCATTCAGGTCATTCCAACTATTGCAAGTGCCTGGTTAAGAACATGCCAGAGGGGGTATTGTACTCAATGATGGGTCTGATAAAGGCCGAGTATTTTGGTGCTATTACTTCCTTGGACCTGGACGCCATACCCTTGCTTATGAGTTGGGCGACATTGAATGATTTTCTTACTATCTTGCTACATGTTGGTTGAAGGCCATATTACTGTATATATATATATTCCTAGATTATTGGGTCAGCTCTTAGGTGTGTTTTATCAGTGAAATAATTAGCTTGGGTGGATGATTTCTGAAAGGGCACTATAATGCATTTCTTTGCACTGAGTTTTAATCTGTGGCTTTGGCACCATTCATTTGTTTGTGTTATACACTCTTGTAGGATGTTGGTGTTATAGGGGGGATCTATAAGAGCTCCCATTTTAAAGTCATCTGTGAATATGATGAGCCAGAGGACTTTGACATTAGCCTTGACCTCAGAGAAGTAGATGTCAAACAGGAGCAGGCCTAACACAGAGCCCTGATGTTCTCCGCTGGTGACCACTGTCTTGATGGAGGTGAGTTTACTGATCCTGACTTCTTGGGTCCTATCTGTGAGCCAGCTGGTAACAGAGTAAGTTCTGTGCAGATTTATGCCTAGTTCTGAGAATTTGTCAACAATAAATGAATGGGGCATTGTATCGAGCACCTTAGCCAGGTTATGATAGTCAGTATGCAATATTTCCCCTTATCAATAGCCATGGTAGCCCTCTCAAAGAAGTCTACCAGGTTAAGTAGGCAAGGCCTTCCCTTAAAGACAAACTGGGATGGGTCGAGTGTCTGTAAGCTGCCATTGTAGTGGTTGATCATTTCCATGATAATCCATTCCATTCCATGGCTTTGCATGTTAGACGTCTCAGACTGATGAGTCTGTAGTTCCCATGGTCAGCTGATGGCCCACCCTTATGAAGAGGGAAGACTGTTGCAGGCCTCCATTCCCCTGGTGTGTAACAGCTTTGATGGTGTAGTTGAAAAGTGCCTCAAGTGGTCCTGCTAGGTCATGTTTTATGCTATTTAGCAGGCAACCAGGGATATTGGCAGGGCCCAAAGAAGCAATGTTTTTGGCCTTAGCAAGCCATTCCAGGACCTGCTTTCTGCTGATAGTCAGGAAGGATATGCTAGATGGGATTTCGCAGGTAGTAATGGGTGGGGAATGGGTGGTGAAGTTAGAGCTAAATTTGTCTGCCAGTAAATTTGCTGTCACCCTGTTACTGAAGGCTGTGCCTTTTACCACCAGTTCTGCACATTGAGGAATATTAATTACTTTTAATATTCCTGACATAGCTGAAGAGGGTGTTGTGATGGTCATTAGCCTGCATACCTCTCAACTGTCCAGGTTTTCAGAGAATGTCCAGATTTTTGGGTCATATTTTTGGTCTGTTTCTCATAAAGTTTTGTTTTTCTGGCAAAACATTTACAAATCATTATGGACTGTAGTCAGAAAATGACAGACATTTGAGTTTCAGGCTTCATACCTTTCAGAACATTGATGCTAATGCAAAACCTGTTATCCTATCAACTTTCTAAGTTTGTAAGAGCAATATTTAAAAGCTATCCCTATTTTTTTGCCTTTGTTCTCCTATTATTTATGTATTTGTCCAGATTTTTTGCTCTGAGAGGTTGAAAGGTATGTTAGCTTGGGATGCTATACAAATCTTCTAATTGGCTCTGTTGGAACTTATTAGACCTCTTAGTTTTGTGTTTAGTTGAATCGGGGAGTTCTCATCCCTGTGAGAGTTGCTGTTTCTGATTTTGACCATGACTTTTTCTCTTGTTATATAGCCTGTTAGGTAAAGATTCCACCAATGTGGTTTGTTTTTGGTGTTAGACCTGGGCTTACTTATGCTAGGAACAGTGCAGCCGTTTACATGTTTATACATGGTTCTGTAAATAATTCTGCATAAGTAGCTGTGTTCCCAGGGATGTGGAGACGTGGGTTTTTCGGTTGTTTTTTATTTCAAGGGAGACAGCTTTGTGGTCCGACTTCACTAGAGGATGGGACATGGAGGTGCAATGTTCTCCCATGTTGGTGTGTGTATTACCTTGTCCAAGGTATTCGTGTTGATAAAGTTCAGGAAGCATTGCGTCTGTGAGTTAGATGCAATGTAGATTTCCCAGTCTATAGAACGGTAGTTAAAATCTCCCATGAATGGGGTAGTTGGGTGACTAGTGAGTGCCTCTAGTAGGTCTAGGTCAGAGTGGTGAGCATTGTGGGCCACAGAGGATGCCCTGTAACTGGTCAGTTTTTGTAGCCATCATTTTGCCATAATTTTATAAGAACATTCTGTGATTTTACAATATCTGTATTATTATTTGTGCTATTTACTGTTAGCAATTCCCTGATATAAGTGTATCCTTCAACATTTTGAAAGGTTCTTGGTTTCAGGTACTTACATACAATTAAAATGTCAGATGGTGCTCAGAAGATGCTACAAAGATGGCAGTAATGAGACAGTAAGTTGGCACAAAGGTGGGGTGAATTTATGCGTATATTCACAGATGTAAAAGAGAAAATATGTGAGAGACAGATTTTCAATTTGCTTTAGATCTGGCTGAAGGCAGCAGCAACAGCTGTTGTGACTCAGAAAAGGACTGCAGTATAATGCCATAGTGCAGTAGATCTGAAATGCATGGCTAGGCTAAAGGCCATTTGGCTGTTCGCATAGTAAATGTCTACGAACCTATGAATATAGTGCAGAAGATCTGGGATGCATTGCTGGGCTAAAAAGGCCCTTGGACCATTAGCATAGTAAATGTCAAGGAACCTATGAATATAGTGCAGGAGATCTAGGATGCATAGCTAGGCTAAAAAGGACCTTGGGCCTTTAGCATAGTAAACTTCTACGAACCTATGAATATAGTGCAGGAGATCTCTGATGCATTGCTAGGCTAAAAAGGCTCTTGGGCCATTAGCATAGTAAACGTGTACGAACCTATGAATATATTGCAGGAGATCCGGGATGCATGGCTAGGCTAAATAGGCGCTTGGGCCGTTGGCATAGTAAATGTCAATGAACCTATAAATATAGTGAAGGAGATATGGGATGCTTGGCTAGGCTAAAAAGGGCCTTGGGCCATTAGCATAGTAAACCTCTACGAACCTATGAATATAGTGCAGGAGATGTGGGATACATGGCTAGGCTAAAAAGGCCCTTGGGCCGTTAGCAGAGTAAATATCTATGAACATATGAATTTGTGAAAAGCTTGTGGTCACCACATTAAGCCAAAGAAGGTATGGAAAGCATTGTTGGAAACACTGCCATTAAAAGAGAAACAGGGGGACACTGGACACCCCTGTGCCTCCTAATATGGTGGGGATATCACTGAACTTGTGGACTCACTTTACTTAGACTTATTTGCAGTTAGTGGGAGCCTTCCTTCACCAAGCATGGAAACTAAGTGCATGGAAAAGTTCATTGACTTTAACAGTGGTGATCCCGGCAGACTGAGTGCCTCTTTACTTGTCAGGAAGGATGGAGCCCAGACTTGCATTTCCAGGTGTGGAGTACATCTCTCCTCAAAATGGTTGAGACTAGTGACCGTGCTCTTTTTTTCCCCAGTCCCGTTTTAGGCAGGGTCAGATTAGTACCCTTGCCATGCTACAATGTGCAGGATAAAAATCAGGTGAAGATGTGACTCATCAACAGCTGCAGCCTAAAGAATAATCTAGAGGCTTGATTTGCTTTAGAGATAATGTGTTTAGTAGAAAATGCATCCTGCATTGTACACACGCCTGGTTACAACTATTTCCACTCAGTTTTACCCATTTTTATTATTTTTAATGTTATGCTTAAATGTACTGTGCTTTCTTTGGTTGTATCCCCCTTTGTTAGTACAATGAACAAAATGGTCACACAGACAAACCAATCAGTGAAAACTGAAAGAAAAATCTAGCCAAGCTAGCATTTCCACAGTGTGATTCCTTAAACCTCTTGTATTAGAGGCACATGGGATACATGGAAATGACCCTTTAAGGACATCAGTGTTTCAGCTGTATGGCAGTTCTGAATGCCTATGACTTTTTTATTTTTAAGTCTGTTATTGACAAATTCAGGCCAATAAAGCTGTTAAATAAATTTGTTAGAGTCAGACTGTAAAAATCATTGAGTTATTCAAACACAATGTCAATTAATAACAAACAATAATGCAGGAAAGCTAGAGCATCTTAAAGCTAATGTACATTAGGAGGCAAAAAACCATACACAAAGTTTGTATAGAATTTTGACTGCTTTATTGACCAAAACACATTGGTTATATACATTTCATTATCAGTTTTGCCCACCTTACTGGTGTGGTCAGTGACAGGGTCTTTACATCATAGTAATTCATAAAAAGTGCTGAATTTGTGTTTTTCAAAAAGTCCTTTTCCCATGAGAATGTTGCAGCCTTGCAAGCAGCTGGTCAGTCACGATGACCTCCTGAGGATGTAGCCAATTCAAGGTTCTCTGATTAGTTCAAATACAATAGATGTATGTCTTCCTTAAAGCCTCCCTTTGTTTCTCTTGTCTCAGCTGCGCACTATCAGAGATAGTGCGACAAGGCTACTTCCTGGTGGAGGCAGGAAAGAGGACATACATGAACAGATTTATTATTTTCTAACTTTGCAAAATAATCTTTACTTGAAAGACATGAGCCAGACTGCATCTGCAAGCTGCCAAGGTCAAATTTCTGATTACACTGCAGCTTGTGCTTCAAGCAATAATATGCAGGTTTATTTCTACTGTTATTCTAGTAAGACAGAATTAAATGCATTAAGTACATTTATTCCTAACTAAAGCACACATTTCTCTATATATTTGATCACACAACTTATATATGTTTGAATGATTAAATACACATCTTCCTAAGCAGCACACATTGTAAATATATTTTTCTAGGCAGCATGTATGTAAATATATTTTCTAAGCAGCACACATTGTAAATATATTTTCTAGGCAGCATGTAGATTTTTCTAACATTCTCCCTCCTTTTAATGCATTTAATACTATATGAAACATAAACAGTGTTAGTTCATTTCTTAGCCTTTTCCTTTCGAGGACTTTCAGCTAAGTAAGTCATTTGTTTTATATTTCAGATAGACTTTCATTCGGTATCAATAAATTCAATTCTATATCTTGGTACATAGTTTCAGTCACTGATACATCAACTAAGTCTTTAACTAATTTTTTCACACAGGGTATCCCGCAGCAGACACATGCTCCAATTATGAGCAGTACCACACAAATTGCAATCAGAATGTTCATAAGGACCGACCCCCACCCCCCAAACAGATTCTGGAAAAAGTTCGTCAGTGGGTTTGGGCCTGGTTCTGTCATTGCTGACACCTGCTGTATTACCTCCAGGTGATCATTAATTTCATGCTGGTTGTCTGGTATGTACGCACAGCATTCTTCTTTGATAAGCTGCCAGACACACACCTCTCGCCGCTAGGGTGAAGTCGAGCCATTCGGTTCTGTAATACAACTGTTCTCATTGCATTCATTTCATCAGTCACAAGTTCAAGAGCGGAAAAAGTCGCATTGCTCATTACTTCGAGAAGTTTTGACAATTTTCTCAATTCCCAAATCGATTTGACTGCTCCATAGGTTGGGAATATTCCAGCCCAGGATATAACACTGTCACTCAAGTCCATATGGGTCAATTTTTCTTTGTCCTTCACAGACGAATGATCCTTCCAGCTTGCTTCAATCTTACCCACTGGATTAATAGGTTTTCTGACTGTATTTTCAGCTCGGTGAGCTACATCTCTTACATTACGTATTTTACCCAGGGGCAATTCTGCAGTATGTCTTATGGCTGGAACCAGATAACCCAAAAAACAACTGCCGGACCAATTCTCAGGTAACCATTTATAGGCTTTTTTCCCACAAACAAAATAACAGTTTTCTACTTTTGTACTGATGCGGTTAACCCTGAATGAAACATTTTCTTATCTATAACAGAGAATTGTCTATATATTTCAGGAGATTTTTGCACATTTCTCAATGTTGTTTTCATCAAGCTTAAATATGAATCATAATTCGTGCTGCAACTAGTACCTTGGTCTATAGGTTTTATATAACATTTGTAAGACACAGTTATGTTACAATTACTCCAACCAACCTGGAGTGTATCATTTTTAACAAAACAAACAATTCCTTTCTGAGTAACAGGCAAGTGTAATGCCACTTTGTCTTGTGATCTCACAGTGCCTGTGTCAAATAACAGGTTTTCCCAAGTTGCATTTATTCCCAAGGGGACAGCAGACATCAAAAGTCCTCCATATGCTGTGGGTATTGCAGTACAGACCCAGCAATTTGAAACGTTCATAGTCTCTACATAAACTCGTTTCATAGCCAGGTATGTGTTAAAGTTTGGGTGCCAGTCTATAGTCAGTCCTTCATCACGTTTTATTAATTTCACTTCTGTAGTTATATGCAAGAAAAACCAAATCAACAAAAAAGTTACTACAAACATAGTTATTAAGTGTATGATCAGTAGGCCAGTGAACCAGTGTCTCTGGGGTTGTTTCACATTTTATTCATTCTGCCTCTGGCCATCCTGTTCCTGTGGTATGTCCAAACTGAATTTCTTAACAGGTTTACAATGGGTTAAATGAACCCAAGATGCTCTCTCAGCGATTTTCACTGCAGTGGGTGTCGCCAACAGTACCTGGTACGGACCTTCCCACCTTGGACTCGCCCAGTTCTTTCTCTTTATGATTTTCAGCCAAATCCAGGACCCCGGGTCAGCACGGCTTCTGGTTTCGTTTCTTGTTTATCTGAAAAGAGTTCAACTGCAAAACAGTCTTATTTGTTAATAACTTTTCATATAACTAGCTAATGAGCCATCGGCCTCCAGCTCTGCAGGCATGAGGGCCTTCCATTGTGGCACACAATATGCCCTTCCAAACACTATTTCAAATGGGGTCAAGCCCTTTACATTTGGAACAGTTCTCATGCTCAGCAGTGCTAAAGGCAGACAGCAAATCCAAGTCTTTTGAGTCTCACTCATTAATTTTCTCAACTTGTTTTTCAAAATTCCATTGTACCTCTCCACCAGTCCTGCTGACTGAGGGTGATAAGCACAATGGTTTTTCAAAGAAATCCCAAAAAATCTCCCAAGCTGCTGTATCGTTTGGTTAATCTAAATGTGTCCCATTGTCACTATAAATTCTTTCCGTATGCCAAATCTAGGAATGATTTCTTTCACTAGGGCCTTTGCCACTGTTGCTGCATCCGGATTTCTAGTTGGAAAAGCTTCTACCCATTTTGAAAACATATCTATGATCACTAAACAGTATTTTTCCTTCACATTTGTTCAGTTCTATGAAATCCATACAAATAGTATGGAACGGATAGGGTGGTGTTGGAAAACTCCTCGCTTTGGTTTAAATGCTCCCTGTGCATGATGTTTGCTACAAATATGACATGTTGCACAAAATTTTTGTGTATAATTCAAATCCATATGTTTGGAATGTTTTATTAACTAACTGTACCATCCCCCCTGTTGAGACATGGCTCTGCCCATGGCTCAACAAAGCTGCATATCTAAATAAATTAGATGGTAATATGGGCTTCTCTTTGGAGATGTACAGTCCCTCTTTAAGGATTGCTCCTCGTTTTATCCACTTTTGCTTTTCTGCTTTTGTAGCTAATGTCTGCATTGTTTTTAACATTTCTAAATCTAGAGTCTCAGAAGGTTGTAGTTCTTCATTTAAAAGCACAGTTTCTGGGTCTGAGGCAGCTTGCTTTGCAGCTGCATCAGCCCGAGCATTCCCTTTTGAGATTCTGTCTTGTTGTTTTGTATGGGCTGCACATTTACAGATAGCTATTCTAGTGGGTAACTGAATAGAATCTAACAGGTTCAGAATTAATTGCGCATGATTAATCGGCTTGCCAGTAGATGTTATCATTCCCCTGTTTTTCCATTGTTGTGCAAAGACATGCACTGTAGAGAAAGCATACTGACTGTCAGTATATATGTTAACACATTTGCCTTTCGCTAGAGTGCAAGCACGTGTCAAAGCTATCAATTCTGCTGCTTGAGCTGACAGGTTATGTTGCAGGGGTTGTGCTTCTATGATTTCGGCATCAGTCACTACTGCATAGCCCACTAGGTTCTTCCCTGTAGGACCTCGTCTCCAGGACCCATCCACAAAAATGTCACCTCTGCCAGCTAAAGGTACATCAGTAAGATCTTGTCTGGGTGTGGTTATTTGTTCCATTTCCTGTAGGCAGCTGTGGTATGCCATCCACAGGAATTGGAAGTAACGTTGACGGATTTAATGTTGTACAACGCTCAATTGTCATATGGGGTTGACTCAATAGTATGGTCATGCAAGAAAGATGTCTGGCAGGGGATAAAATGCTATTTTTCCTGCAGTAAAATTATCGCAACTGCATGAGGTACTCTCAACGTGAGAGGATGAAACAACACCACTGAGGCTGAAGCTTGCACTGCCATAGCTGCTGCGACTACTGCTTGTACGCAGGGTGGTAATGATCGTGCCAACGGATCTAACTGTGATGAATAGTAAGCTATGGGGCGTTGCTTGCCGCCATGTTGTTGCGACAGTACTGACGTCATATATCCCGCCTACAATCTACAGTTTGGAAAAATCTCTTATGGTAATTCGAAGCCCTAAAACTAATGATGAAACTATCAGTTTTTAGTCTGCAAAAGGCTGCCTCTGCTTCCGAGTCCAGTGTAGTGTTTCTTGTGCTGCCATTGGTGTTTTAAATATTAAATCAGCCAATGGAGCCGTTTCTAAAGCATAATTCGTATCCAACTTCGACAAAATTAGTCGCTCCCAAGAAAGACATCATTTCCTTCTTGGTAGTTGGTCTGGGTGCTTGTAAAATAGCTGTTTTTCTCTTCATCTAATGTTCTGCCTTCTTTGGATATCACATATCCCAGGTATTTAACCTGTTCTTTCCAAAGTTGCAATTTATGTTTATTCACTTTATGCCCTTGCTCAGCTAAGAATTTCAGTAATGCTATTGTGTCTTCCCTACACTGTTGCTGGGTAGGGGCTGCAAGCAAGATGTCATCTACATAAAGTAGTACTTGGCTGCCCCCTGGTGGAGAAAACCCTGCCAGGTTGCTAGCCATCTCTTGTGCAATATTGTTGGACTTTCACTATATCCCTGTGGTAGTCGGGTGTACGTATACCTTTTGCCCTGAAATGTAAATGCAAACCAATGCTGGCTGTCAGGGTGGATAGGTATTGAGAAAAATGCATTACTAATATCTACCACAGTGAAATATTTCTGTTGTGGCTTCAAATCATTTAATAAGGTATGTGGGTCTGGCACCGTAGGTGCTCTTGGTATTACCGCATCATTTACAGCTTGTAAATCTTGCACCATCCGCCATTCCCGCTTGCTTTTTACAGGAAATAGAGGAGTATTACATGGTGAATCTAAAGATTCCACCAGTATCCCTTCCTTGAGTAATGCCATTATAATAGGTTTGATTCCCTGTTCTGCATCCTTGCTCAAAGGATATTGTCTTTTCCTTGGTCTAAAGGCTGATTTTGGTGTAATAACTACTGGCCCTGCTGTAATAAGTCCTACATCTGATTTTCCTGTTGACCAAAGAACATTTGGTATTTCACTCAAAGCTTTTTCTTCTTCTTCTATCAAGAACGCCATTCAGCTGTCTTCACTCTGTTGTAAGTGTACAGCTGGGCGCTTATGCTAACCAATTCAGTTTCTGTTTCTGTACTCCTAAGTCCGATAACTCTGAGTCAGTTAGTCTCTCCCATCCTGTCACTTTGTCACCCAAGTCTACCCACCTAACATTCTTGTTTTTGGTTAGGCTAACGTGTGGTAGTTTATTGGATTTGTACAATTCCATAAACTCCTGAGGTAACGAACAACTCACCACACTGTTGCCCTCAGTGTCCCAGTATAGGGTCCGTAATATCAGTCTATTTGCAGGATTCCTGAACAACTTTTGTTCGTATTCTTTATCAGGTCCTGGTGTGCTACAATAATATAGGGTACAATGTAATAAATGTTGCTGGTCAGTATCGAGGGGAGGCACCTTGCTGGTGGCTACATTCATCAATTCCTCGGTCACTGCCCCTGGTCCGGTTGTGACCAGATCCTGGCTGTACCAATAATAAGCCTCCCCCTCCGACCGTATTACAAAGGTGTCAGTTTGTCTCTGTGCCTCCATACCGTTCATGGTAGGGACTACTGCTATGCCAAAAAGTTGCATAAGGTCTCTTCCTAATAAGATTCATGGGGCATTTGGCAGAAAGTACTATTTTACTTCTCTGGGTCATGCCCGAGACTGGATCAGTTATTGCTATATCATGGGAAAGTGGTTCCCTGTACAACTGTCCGTTTGCTGCTTTCACTAATATGAAATCAGGTGACTCAGAATGTTCCGGTAACTTTGAAGGATGTATCAAAGTTCGTGATGCTCCTGAATCACACAAAAATTTGATTTCTCTCCCTTCTACCAGAAGTGTAACTTCGGTTTTGTGTCTGCTAAATAGAGCTCTAAGCTCAGTAGTGCTAGATCTAAAACTTCACTTTCCCCAACTTCTACATCCAGTTGCATGTCATCTGCTTCTTCTAAGGTATTTACATCATCCCCCTGCTCATTAGTCTCTTCTGAAGACTGCTGAGCAGCATAACTGTCATATAGTCAATCCTCATCTTCCTTATCCTTTTTTTCCGCAGGTGCCTTGCTCCTGCAATCCCTTGCCAAATGTCCCTTCTTACCGCAATTGAAGCATTCACCTTTTTTCTTTCTGCTCTCATAAATTTCTGAATTTTTGTCAGAGCGTTTGTTACCCTGAATATTTTGCTTACCCTTCTTGGCTGCTTGTACTACAAAAACTTCCGCACCGTCTTCAGCTGTGAAGACCTGCGTTTTTCTTTTACTGTTAAAATGTTTTCGGCATGTCTAGCATACTCTAACAAGGCTTGAAGCCTACTTGTTCGGTGATCTATCATGTGCTTCGTGATGAAGCTATTGATAGGGGCAATACAACCTTTCAAAAATGCATTCTTCAATTGTTGTTCATATGAACTATCATTTTTTTGATTTTCAGGAACAGGCATGCCACTATGGTTATTAAAACATTCTAACAATCTACCATAGTATGCATCCACAGTTTCATTATCTTGTTGTACACACTGGTTAATGCAAGTCCAGTCTGCCCTAGGTTTCCATTTTTCAGTAATGCGGTCTGTAAGACCCTTCAATCTAGTATCTAGTTCTGCGTCACTATGTAGGAGTGGCCTGTGTTGGGTTACTGGCATTCCAGGTGCCACAAATCATGTGCCAGTCTGGACCTAAAATTTGTCTAACTACTCTTTCTACCTCTTCCCCATTTAAGTGGTAACTTAATCTCATACCCTGTAAATCTTGTAAAAATTTCTCAAAGTTAATTTTTGGATGGGGAATTCCTTCTGTAGCTTTTCAGATGTCTTCCGGTGTCCATGGTCTGTATACTAAGAGAGTTGAGGCCTGGCCCTCCTGTCCTGCCTGCGGGTTTGGTACTTCTATTAATGGACAGATTTCCTCACCCTCATCTAATAAATTCCGCTTGGTTGAACATCTACAAGTGTTTGACGTGTTCGGGATCTAGTCCCGATAGGTTCTCTTACAAATGGTTGTCTTAATATCCCTGTTGTCTCTGGGTACCGTCCGCTTCATATTCTGAGTAAGGCATCGTGGGCGTGGTAGGAGGGACCGATGCTACTACTACATTATTATCCTCTTTGTCTAAAAATAATGCCTTTGCATTTTTATTTTCTGTTCCTTCGGCACCACTCAATCCACCTATGTGCTTGAGGAACACCCAACTGTCGTTGTTTTTTTGCCTGACCTTCTGCGTCAGATTTTAACTGTCTTAAAAGTTTTACTAATGACATTTTATCCAATTTACCATCAAAGTCATACTTGTTAACCCATGTTGCAAAATATCTCACATTATCTGCTCTCTGTAATTGCATATATTTTGCATCTTCTGTTAGGGGCGGGTCACGTGACCCTTTAGTGCACTCATTTCCCATGTCTCTGAAAGAGAAAAAGAAGAGAGAGAGAGAGAGAGAGAGAGAAAAAAAAAACAACAGAACTGTTACGTAACCCTTTCTCTTGTACCACGTGGTATCTCTATTCCCCGTATTCACAGTAGTGTCTAGAATGACTGTTTACTTTGTTTTGCTTTATTTCCTGATCTATGACTCAAGATACAATACTTCGACTACCTCTCTCCCTGCTATCACAAACCTTAGCAATAGCACAGTGTAACCTGGTCCCCGATCTAAAACAAAAACAAAGAGAGGAATTCTGCTTACCCGAGCCTCCTGCTTATGTTTGATAGGCTTTTAGGACCCAGTTTTCCGCTTCGCCACAGATCAGACAAGTGGACAGCCTCTTTGGGCACGACAATTCAGTCGGAGGTCTTTCCTTCTTCTACTTCAGTACCACCTATATATTCTGACCTGTAGCTTACCAAGGGAATTCCGGCACGATTAGGACCAAGATGTTAAATAAATTTGTTAGAGTCAGACTGTAAAAATCATTGAGTTATTCAAACACAATGTCAATTAATAACAAACAATAATGCAGGAAAGCTAGAGCATCTTAAAGCTAATGTACATTAGGAGGCAAAAAACCATACACAAAGTTTGTATAGAATTTTGACTGCTTTATTGACCAAAACACATTGGTTATATACATTTCATTATCAGTTTTGCCCACCTTACTGGTGTGGTCAGTGACAGGGTCTTTACATCATAGTAATTCATAAAAGTGCTGAATTTGTGTTTTCAAAAGTCCTTTTCCCATGAGAATGTTGCAGCCTTGCAAGCAGCTGGTCAGTCACGATGACCTCCTGAGGATGTAGCCAATTCAAGGTTCTCTGATTAGTTCAAATACAATAGATGTATGTCTTCCTTAAAGCCTCCCTTTGTTTCTCTTGTCCCCAGCTGCACTATCAGAGATCGGCCGCTGGCTACTCCCAGCCAAGACTATCAGAGATAGTGCGCAAGACCCCTGGTGGAGGCAGGAAAGAGGACATACATGCGAACAGATTTATTATTTTCTAACTTTGCAAAATAATCTTTACTTGAAAGACATGAGCCAGACTGCATCTGCAAGCTGCCAAGGTCAAATTTCTGATTACACTGCAGCTTGTGCTTCAAGCAATAATATGCAGGTTTATTTCTACTGTTATACTAGTAAGACAGAATTAAATGCATTAAGTACATTTATTCCTAACTAAAGCACACATTTCTCTATATATTTGATCACACAACTTATATATGTTTGAATGATTAAATACACATCTTCCTAAGCAGCACACATTGTAAATATATTTTTCTAGGCATGTGTATATATTTATATTTTCTAAGCAGCACACATTGTAAATATATTTTTCTAGGCAGCATGTAGATTTTTCTAACAAAAGCCAAACCCCACTAGCTGTGGACATGCATGTTTCTGCCTTCTTATGACCTTGTCAGCACAGCATAAGGCTTGGCTAAATTTTTCTTTTAGTTTTTTCCTCTGTTAGTATAAGGAAAATGAAATATCTTCAGTTAGTGCTATCTTATGCTTTAACTGGCACATACGTCACATGTTTTCTTTTGTAAATGTTTCCATTTTACTTACACTGAGTGCATTGGTGACTGAAACTGCATGCATAATGAAGAACAACATACATTTTTATTTTGGTTTAATTTTAAATTTACTTACTGTAGATGCCTTTGAATATGGATGACATAAAAGACATGTTATAAAATAATCATGCATTTTTTCAGGATGTATTGAAATTTTAAACAACTTTTGCATAGAAAGGTGTCATTTATAAAAAGAAAATATTTCTTTAATTAAATTTTGTGGTTTATTTTACTGCATTATACTAACCATTGCACATAAATTAGTTAAGTCTGCGATAAGCTTGATAATGTGAGTGCTGCCTACTAATTTTTTTAATGCTTGTTGCTTATACTGTGTGCTACATCACCAGTCTGAGAATCTCATGTTATTCCATCCTTTATTTAATGTGCGACAGGTTATTCCTACTTATATTTGCCATCAGACTGTAGTCTTTCTGCTGTCTGTACAGCTTCAAGCTGCAGTGAGGAAGAGATCATGTTTTTATTTCTCTTTGTGCATGTATGCCTAGTTTGTTAATAGATTTGTGCCATCACTGTGAAGGCAGCAGTGACGGCTTTGTTGTAATGGAGACTGACACTTAAGTTTACGTACATTAGGTGGCTTTAGTACATGGGAAGTGGCCACATATCTGTAGGTCTTTAAAAATATGAGTGTTTTACTTCAGGGCTAGAAAAGGATGATGCATAATTTGTTGTATCGTTCCCTGGTACACAAACTTTTGCAAGTTTATCAGATGGCGCAGTGGTGCAGCAGTAGTGTTGTCTCACAGTGAGAGGTTCTCTGGTTCAATTCTCAGCTGGAGTGCCTTCTGTGTGGAGTCTGCATGTTCTCCTTGTGTTCGTGTAGGTTTCCTCTGGGTGCTCTGGTTTCCTCTCTTGTTAGAAGGACATACATCTGGAGCATTTCTTCCCAGGACATCCACTGAAAATTGGCTTCATTCCAAATTGGACTTTCCTGGAGTTTATTTCTCAGAATATCTGAGCTGTTTGCTGGCTGCTATATACCTACGTCAACTGTATTACATGCTGAGATAAGTACAAACTTGCAGTTTTAAAGATAGCACTGGATTTTTTTTTTCTGTTTATTTATTTGTTTCACTGAATATTGCAGTATCTCTGTCTCTGTGCAGTATGTGGGGGGTTATTGTTTTCACTTCATTGATATTCACTGTTGAACTCTTAGCGTAGAGGGTTTCTCTGTGCTTATAAGGATTAGTCACTTATCTCTGAATTTATTTCTGCTGAATATCTATGCTGATTGGCTGGCTGCTATATACCGACATTGACTGTATTGCAAACTGAGATAAGTACAAACTTGCAGTTTTAAAGATAGCCCTGCATTTTATTTTTCTGTTTGTTTCAATGAATATTGTGGTCTCTTTGCAGTTAGTTTCCTGCCCTCACTCCCTGTTCTTGTTGTCGTATTAATTTTGGTGGCTTTGGAATTGGCTGCCCCTCCTGTAAATTTGTATTTGAACTCTCCTCCTGGGTCCATCTCATTTGCTCACCCAACCAAGTACAGTGAGATCATATTTTAATTTCAGACACTCCTACCAGTCCCATCTGTTCAGCTCTATCCCAGTCTAGTGTCATTAGTTCATTCTACCTAATACAAAGAAAACATTTGAGATGTCTGACCCACCTCTGTTAGAAATGCTACATCTAAAGAAATCCCTCCGCACCACATGCTCCAGAGACCTCAACCTCATTACCACAATCAACAGAACATGCTGGAGGGACAGGTTCATAACCCAGAGACTGCCCATGCTATGGAATAGACTTCCCATACATGTCAAACAGAGCACCTCACTGGCCCTGTTCAAGACAAATCTTGATGAGTGGATGGGAAATAGAAAATTCACTCCGGGGATCACTCCAGTGGCTCTACTCGACAGAGGCACTGGGAACTAAGGTTGGGTTGCACAATGCCAGGGTAATCCTATGGGCTAGGCTTGTAAAGGCTCCAGGGCCATTAGCCTAGTACACACCTATGAACCTATCAAATAAAAAAATATATACTGAGGTCTGCTTGTGGTTGTAATTTTAGTGTACCTCAAATTGACAGAATGGCCAAGAATCAAACTCTGTACCTTGTGTCTATGAGGTGAAGACTTTACCTATTATGCAAACACCTCCCCCACCCCTTCTGGTTATTTTAAAGCAATCCACTGCCTCTCTTAAAACATGTTTTCTATAAAAATTGTTCTGCAAAGAAACTGAAACCAACAGGTTTAGGAAAAACTGTTGTTTTCCACTGCTTAAGAAAACTAACTTAACATTTAGAAACATATGTGCAGATTGGACATTTATGTATTTGCCTTTTATTAACTGGGATGGTCTGGCTTGGCAGATGCCCTTTTTCAGCAGAGACCTGAAGAGAAAAGCTTCATTACAGCAATGAATTTTTTATACAATCATTTAAGTATATAAGCATACAATCATGTAGAGATACATACAACAAAAATAGATTAATTTTATATTAATCAATGTGCTCTTTGTAAATCAAGTTCCTCCTAGGAAGAACTTTAGCTGCCGCTTTCTTCACCACACTAAGCAGATAAATTAACAATAAAAAAAACAAACAAAAAAAGCTTTCTCAGGCCAGAAAATAATATGTAAAAAAAAAAAACAGACACAGCAATCTCCCAAGACTACCAGAAGCCTGCAGAAGACCACTAAAGTCCATTTATAGAATGATGTTGTTTATAAAAGGTAAGACTTTTTCTTAAATAATGTCATTGTATAATAGCAAAAATCCACTTGTATGTGTGAATAATGCAGCATTTAACTATGGCTGGCTTTGTTTAATGTCTCATCTTCAAGATCACACCAACCATGGGCACAGTTGTCATGGAGTATCAGAAAACTATGGCTCTTCCCAGTTTTGTTCCTGAGATTCAACAATTACACAGTATGTGTGTTCATGCCTCTCTTTTACAAACGTTTCAAGTTCTATGTCTCATATCTTCTCTTGCACGTCATTGTCTCATAAATGTACTCTTCTTTTGCGCTGACTGCCTCATTACTGTCACCTTTGTATCATCAGTCGCACTTTCCCGGTTAACAATTTTAATAAATAAATAAAAATAAATCACCTGAACAGCATCTGAAATTTTTAACTATGTAAGTACCTGAAACCAATAACGTTTGAAATGCTAAACCTTCTCAGGACATTGCTAGCAATAAATGTCACAATAACATAGATACAGTAAAATCACAGAATGTTCTTGTAAAATTAAGGCTAAAACACACACACACACATCTGTGCATGCTTTAAAACACAAAAACACATGCACTCAAGTATGTGTGCTAATAAACACACACACACAAAAACATGCAAATACACATACACAAGCATGTCTGCAGACACAAAGACACATGCACTCATGTATGTGTGGTCATGCATCACACACTCACAGACGCGCACACATACACACACATGCACACGTGTGTGTGTGTGTGTGTGTGTGTGTGTGTGTGTGTGTGTGTGTGTGTGTGTGTGTGTATATATATATATGCACATATGCAAGCATGCGTACAAAGACAAAGATGCATACACAACTATATGGGCTAATACACACACACACACACACACACACACACACACACACACACACACACACACACACACACACACACACACACACACACACACACACACACACACACACACACACACACACACACACACACATTTCCTAACACTGTCACTGTAAATTTCACTAAAATCTGTGATTTCAATCTGATAAGATAAAAATTTGATGATACTGGAAGTCAATAACTACTCTAACCAGTATGCAGACTGAGCAAAAACACTCACTCACTCAGACACTCAGACACTCACGCACACACACACACACACACACACACACACACACACACACACACACACACACACACACACACACACACACACACACACATAACTAGCTCAGTAAAAGCATGATATCCCAAACTGTTACAAGCATTTGAAACTTGGACTTGCAGAATCATCAGGTCTGACTCTGGTAATACAGCTGATATTGAAAATAACTGTTTGATAGTCTGTTTCAGTGTGGGGTGTTGCCCCACCTCTATCCGTTGTAAGAGGCTTTACACCTGCCTTCCTTAACTAAATATTCTTACCCCCATTTTACACAATGCAAGAAGCATAATTAGGCTCATAGTAAGTTACTAGGCTAATGGCCCTAGTGCCCTTACAGGCCTAGCCAAGTTGTACCCTTTTACTAGGGTAACCCCCAAATGAATTTATGGTCACCCATCCAATTATCCAAACTGAGTTTGAAGAGAGCCATTGAGGTGCTGCTTTTTTTGACATGAAGTGGGAGTCTGATCATAAGGTGTGGTAACCTCTGGCAGACAAATATGTCCCTCCAGCCCATTCTATTAATGTATAGCACCATAGGAAGTGCAAGAATCATGCCCTCCACCCACCCTATGTATGCAATGGGTTTATAGCTGTGAATCATATCCTACCCTATGTTTATAGTGAGTTATATCTGTGAATTATATCCCCACCCTGTGTTTGTAATGAGTTTATAAATGTGAATTATACTCCCAGTCTATGTTTGTAATATGTTTATAGCTGTGAATTATATCCCATCTTGTGTTTGTAATGGGTTATATCTGTGAATTATACCCCCATCCGATGTTTGCAGTGGGTTTATATCTATGAATTTTGCCCCAACCCTATGTTTGTAATGAGTTTATATCTGTGAATTTTACCCCTACCCTATGTTTATAATAAGTTTATACCTATGGTTGTAATGGGTTATATTTGTGAATTATACCCCACTCTATATTTGTAATGGGTTATATCTGTGAATTATACTCCACCCTGTGTTTGTAATCAGTTTATATCTGTGAATTATACCCCACCCTATGTTTGTAATTGGTTGCATCTGTGAATTACACTCCCACCTTATCTTTGAAATGGGCTATATCTGTGAATTATACCCCCAGCCTATGTTTGCAGTGGGTTTATATCTATGAATTTTGCCTCAACCCTATGTTTGTAATGGCTTTATATATGTGAATTTTGACCCACTCTATATTTGTAATGGGTTATATCTGTGAATTATACCCCACCCTGTCTTTATAATTGGTTATACTTGTGAATTATACCCAACCCTCTGTAATGGGTTTATATCTGTGAATAAAATCTCACCCTGTGTTTGTTATGGGTTATATCTATGAATTGTACTCCCACCCCTCTGTTTATAATGAGTTTATAACTGTGAATTATACCCCGCCCTATGTTTAAAATGGGTTTTATCTGTGAATTATACCCCACCGTATGTTTGTAATGGGTTATATCTGTGAATTATTCCCCCATCCTATGTTTGCAGTGGGTTTACATCTATGAATTTTGCCCCAGCCTATGTTTATAATACGTTTATATCTGTGAGTTATGCAGTTTAGAACTTCAAAATTCTATGCATCCTGAATAAAAGCCATATTTTGTTTGTTAATTCTTTATCCAGGTAAGAGTGCTAGGTAGGATTAACTTGGTAAGATTACTAGGTAGGATTAACCAGGTAAGATTGCTGGGTAAGATTAACCAGGTAAGATTACTATTTTATTTATTTATTATTTATTTGACATTTGTAGATTACTAGACACAGCTAACTCTTTTCAAGGACAACCCAGATGCACTGATCACCAAAGTAGCTTTTTGTTGGTGTATTTAGATTCCAAGTGGAGACAGAAGGACTTAGACTTTGCTTTACACTGCATTCCACTAACTTACATTACATTAAATTTGCTTGATTGCAGATGTCTGGCTTCTTATGCACCTTTAACAATCTATACATCCTCTATCGTTGCCTAAACTGTTACTCTTTTTCTCACTTGCCCCATGTCCTCTTGAATACCACTGGGATATCCTGTTCACTACCCTTTCCAGGCATCTATTCTATAAGAAAACAACCCTTTCTATGAAAAAGTACTCATTTCAGTAATCCAGGCAATAGTTAGTATCTACAATCTGCTGCCCGTGCCCCCACCTTTCCCCTTTTATTTACCATTTGTTAATCACACAAGTGGACTGGTCTTTATCTGTTTTTAGCCACAACCATGGTTTCAAGGACAAGAATACACACAGCATGCATAATGTGTGTATGTGTGTATATGTATATGTTTGTATGTGTGTATCTATATATATATATATATATATATATTTATATATATATATATATCTATGAGAAATTATATGGAGCTGATTGCTGCTTGCTGTGATGGATTTGAAGTCTTAAGACACTCAGTCTTGCTGGCTAGATTCTGCTAAAATCAAAGTCTGGTTATATATGCAATCAAAGTCTGTTGCATACAGAAACTTGCAGAGTATACACTGATGACATAATATACTTTGCAGCATCAACTTAAAGCAGTAACAGATAACTTTTTATAATAAACCAAACGGATTAACATTGCAGCTTAAAGTACTGTTCCACTTTACTTCTCATATAATACAGATGATGTGAGAAAAATAACATTTACCTCAGGACAAATGTGTCTCTGCAAATACCCCTAACATAACTGGATTCATACAGCTCTTTATATACAATTTTAGTCATGCACACATATATACATTTCCTCTTGGTATTCTATTTTGGAGAATTGCTCATCCTGTCAAAACAATACTAATTGTTGCAGATGCTGACGCAAACTGCTGACTTAATGATATTATTTTTCAGCTTACTTGTTTAACAATGTCTTATCACATTTTTGCTGAATTTTTAAGAAGCCACCTTTTCCGACAGTGTGAACATCCTGTTTTTTGTCTTTTGTATAAGAACATCTGTTCTTGTGCCAAATGTAGAAAAAGGAAACACATTGTCTTTAAAAGCAGATTTTGCATTTTTGCTCTTGCATACATCCTGTTTTTAAGTCTGTAAGGGAAAAATGTCCATTCAGTAGATTTCTTATTTTCCAAGCCATGGTCATTTAGTATGAATGCTGATCACATATTACTAAACTCTGTTTCTACATTTAAGCAAGCTTTTTCTTTCAACATATTTACAACATAATTAATTTCAGCCTTATATTCATAATATCTAACAATTCCCTCTGTTTTTAAACATACTCAAAACATTTTATATAGAAAACACATTAAGAAACAAACCTTTATTACTACCAAAAATGAATGTGTTTAACTTTTTCTTTTGCAGATCATTTTGTGAAAATATGTCATCAGTAGTGAGCTGTGTCTGCTTTCATTTAACTTGATTAATTTATTTTTTGCAATCACAGAATTTAATTTATGATTTAGAACTGTTCCATTAACTCTTTGCAACTGTTGAATTAACTATAAGAGACAAGAATCATGTGATACTGCAAGCATTTATACACTACTGAAAATATACAGTTTTAATGTCATTTTAACCATAACATTGTGTTTGCCTCTGAACTGCCCATTAACACCTTGGTAAAATACTGAACTGGGCTTAGATAATAAATATTTTAATGTAATTATGTCAGTATATTTAATACTTGAGGATTTAAAAAAAAACATGATTTATACACTAAAGAATGCTATGTACATATTAGTCCATTAGCTGTATGAGTACAATATTTTAATAGAATTTTTCTCTAACTTGGGTAAAACCAGTGATATTACAACTTGACAAATTAATTTTGAATTTATTACAATGTATTCTGCACAGTATGTATTTACAGACTGTTTGCTATTCATGCATTTCAATCTAGTAGGTACCCTGGACCCATTTTTTTAAACATGGTTTGTCACACACATTCATTACTAGACATTAATTTCATTTGTACTGAATTCTTCTGCATTTATACATACAAAGACTATCATCTGTACTGAATTCTTCTGCATTTGTACATACAAAGGCAATAAAGTACATACATTTAGTTTAATCTTGCAAATTTAATAGTGGAACTGGCACCAAAAGCATATGTCCTGTTATTTTAAACTACATACTCAACAATTAAAAATATTCATGCTTTTTTATACCAACATTGTTTTGCCAAATCATATTAAAAATAGTGACCGATCTTGTTCAATTTTTTACATATCTTTACTCTCTCTTGTATAGCTGTAATAAAGCAATTTTAAATCCTCTTGTGTATAGCTTTGCAGTTTAACATGTTGCAAATATAATTTAATACTAAACAATACAATAATAACTAACATAAAATATCTTGGACTTTCAGATTTAATCTGTTTACCAGTGTTTCATATGCACTAATACCTGTTTTTCTTCCCCTTAAAACAGTATTGTCAAGAAGGAATGAAATATTACTTCTTCCTGTAGGTCTATTTCAGACCCTTGAGCAGTACTGCTTATACAGTCAGTGTAAAACTGAGAAACTGCCCCTCTCCCTGTAGTACTGCAGTATTGTTTATTTGCTTTAGAATGTACACCAGCCCAATACTTTGGCCATACATCTGCTTCACTAGGCTACCAAACTATAGACCCCTGTCTGATCTGATAATTTTTATAAAGCTTTTGCTGTTTATTACCACTAGTAGGCATTTACACCCTCCTACACAATTGATTTGAACTGTATGTATACTGTAGCCCATTTGCTGGATGTACTTGATGCAAGTGAGTTTTTTTTAATATTTACTTGCAAACAGATTATCAGTGACATCTATGCATAATTGTGACATTTTATTACAATTATCAAATATTGTTGCATATAAACATTTTAACAATTATGTTTTAATAACAATAATGCTTTAGAAAAACTCAAGCTACTTGTCTGGCAATCAGTCTTGTTGTTTATCTTATCTTTCCAACATTTCCTGTAACTATTCATCTAGTCTAGGAAGGTCTGAGCTCACATTTGATACTCTATAAACTATAGTTAATTCTTTCGACATGTTTCCTTTAATTTGATTGTGATTTGCATAACTATGCATTTATACTACATTACAATTAGCTTACATGGATTTCAGTTTTTTTTAATTTAACTATTTAACTGTCCTGCCATTAATTTTACAAACACTGTTTGACTAATACCATCTGTGATTTTATTTCTTTTTAAAATTCAGAACTTTAACTGTTTGGTGTGGTGTTACTATACAATTATATAAAAATTGTAAAAACCAAAATAGATATTAGTTTAACTAACACATGTTTATATTTACATTATTTGTGTTTGCTGTTGTCTGCCTTTTGCTTTTGTGCATTGAAGACACTCAGTCTTGCTGGCTAGATTCTGCTAAAATCAAAGTCTGGTTATATATGCAATCAAAGTCTGTTGCATACAGAAACTTGCAGAATATACACTGATGACATAATATACTTTGCAGCATCAACTTAAAGCAGTAACAGATAACTTTTTATAATAAACCAAACGGATTAACATTGCAGCTTAAAGTACTGTTCCACTTTACTTCTCATATAATACAGATGATGTGAGAAAAATAACATTTACCTCAGGACAAATGTGTCTCTGCAAATACCCCTAACATAACTGGATTCATACAGCTCTTTATATACAATTTTAGTCATGCACACATATATACATTTCCTCTTGGTATTCTATTTTGGAGAATTGCTCATCCTGTCAAAACAATACTAATTGTTGCAGATGCTGACGCAAACTGCTGACTTAATGATATTATTTTTCAGCTTACTTGTTTAACAATGTCTTATCACATTTTTGCTGAATTTTTAAGAAGCCACCTTTTCCGACAGTGTGAGCATCCTGTTTTTTGTCTTTTGTATAAGAACATCTGTTCTTGTGCCAAATGTAGAAAAAGGAAACACATTGTCTTTAAAAGCAGATTTTGCATTTTTGCTCTTGCATACATCCTGTTTTTAAGTCTGTAAGGGAAAAATGTCCATTCAGTAGATTTCTTATTTTCCAAGCCATGGTCATTTAGTATGAATGCTGATCACATATTACTAAACTCTGTTTCTACATTTAAGCAAGCTTTTTCTTTCAACATATTTACAACATAATTAATTTCAGCCTTATATTCATAATATCTAACAATTCCCTCTGTTTTTAAACATACTCAAAACATTTTATATAGAAAACACATTAAGAAACAAATCTTTATTACTACCAAAAATGAATGTGTTTAACTTTTTCTTTTGCAGATCATTTTGTGAAAATATGTCATCAGTAGTGAGCTGTGTCTGCTTTCATTTAACTTGATTAATTTATTTTTTGCAATCACAGAATTTAATTTATGATTTAGAACTGTTCCATTAACTCTTTGCAACTGTTGAATTAACTATAAGAGACAAGAATCATGTGATACTGCAAGCATTTATACACTACTGAAAATATACAGTTTTAATGTCATTTTAACCATAACATTGTGTTTGCCTCTGAACTGCCCATTAACACCTTGGTAAAATACTGAACTGGGCTTAGATAATAAATATTTTAATGTAATTATGTCAGTATATTTAATACTTGAGGATTTAAAAAACATGATTTATACACTAAAGAATGCTATGTACATATTAGTCCATTAGCTGTATGAGTACAATATTTTAATAGAATTTTTCTCTAACTTGGGTAAAACCAGTGATATTACAACTTGACAAATTAATTTTGAATTTATTACAATGTATTCTGCACAGTATGTATTTACAGACTGTTTGCTATTCATGCATTTCAATCTAGTAGGTACCCTGGACCCATTTTTTTAAACATGGTTTGTCACACACATTCATTACTAGACATTAATTTCATTTGTACTGAATTCTTCTGCATTTATACATACAAAGACTATCATCTGTACTGAATTCTTCTGCATTTGTACATACAAAGGCAATAAAGTACATACATTTAGTTTAATCTTGCAAATTTAATAGTGGAACTGGCACCAAAAGCATATGTCCTGTTATTTTAAACTACATACTCAACAATTAAAAATATTCATGCTTTTTTATACCAACATTGTTTTGCCAAAATCATATTAAAAATAGTGACCGATCTTGTTCAATTTTTTACATATCTTTACTCTCTCTTGTATAGCTGTAATAAAGCAATTTTAAATCCTCTTGTGTATAGCTTTGCAGTTTAACATGTTGCAAATATAATTTAATACTAAACAATACAATAATAACTAACATAAAATATCTTGGACTTTCAGATTTAATCTGTTTACCAGTGTTTCTTATGCACTAATACCTGTTTTTCTTCCCCCTTAAAACAGTATTGTCAAGAAGGAATGAAATATTACTTCTTCCTGTAGGTCTATTTCAGACCCTTGAGCAGTACTGCTTATACAGTCAGTGTAAAACTGAGAGAGTGCCCCTCCCCCTGTAGTACTGCAGTATTGTTTATTTGCTTTAGAATGTACACCAGCCCAATACTTTGGCCACACATCTGCTTCACTAGGTTAGCAAACTATAGACTCCTGTCTGATCTGATCATTTTTATAAAGCTTTTGCTGTTTATTACCACTAGTAGGCATTTACACCCTCCTACACAATTGATTTGAACTGTATGTATACTGTAGCCCATTTGCTGGATGTACTTGATGCAAGTGAGGTTTTTTTTAATATTTACTTGCAAACAGATTATCAGTGACATCTATGCATAATTGTGACATTTTATTACAATTACCAAATAGTGTTGCGTATAAACATTTTAACAATTATGTTTTAATAACAATAATGCTTTAGAAAAACTCAAGATACTTGTCTGGCAATCAGTCTTGTTGTTTATCTTATCTTTCCAACATTTCCTGTAACTATTCATCTAGTCTAGGAAGGTCTGAGCTCACATTTCATACTCTATAAACTATAGTTAATTCTTTCGACATGTTTCCTTTAATTTGATTGTGATTTGCATAACTATGCATTTATACTACATTACAATTAGCTTACATGGATTTCAGTTTTTTTTTAATTTAACTATTTAACTGTCCTGCCATTAATTTTACAAAAACTGTTTGACTAATACCATCTGTGATTTTATTTCTTTTTAAAATTCAGAACTTTAACTGTTTGGTGTGGTGTTACTATACAATTATATAAAAATTGTAAAAACCAAAATAGATATTAGTTTAACTAACACATGTTTATATTTACATTATTTATGTTTGCTGTTGTCTGCCTTTTGCTTTTGTGCATTGTAAACAAATGCACTCTAGATGAAAAGAACATACATGCATGTCTGTGTCTGGTATCTTTATATCTTTATACAAGCATGTCAGTCTTGTGACCTTAAATCTCCACTCTTATTAACTATTTTTATTTAATTTTATGCATTAGAACAGTGTAGTGTAACTATTTTTATGTAATTTTTATACACTAAAACTGTTGTGTACCCTTTGACTATGCTATTAGCTTAGCAGTTATATACTGTACTGCTGATAAATGTCTTGCTTTAACTGAATGGAAGTAAAGCATTTAAGAATGATTTGTCCCTACCATCCTACCATATATATTTAACCATTTTCAAAACATAAACATATTATAAAATATATTTCTTTTGCACAGATTAGCTGTGTATGCAGGAAGTTCCCAGTCTCTGTCAGTTCAACTAATTTATTTCCTTTATTTTGCAACTGCTGTTGAATTTCCTGTAATGTTGCATGGCCTTTCTGACATTCTTTCGTAAGCTGTTCTGCTGAATTTGAAACTCCTATGCACTTTTGAAAAGATGCATGTATAATTTGTCTAAGCTTTCTGAATTCATTGTGTCTGTCTTTTAGAAGTTTACTACATTCCTTTGTAACAAAATGCACTAGAGGTTCTATCAGTAACTGATTTGACTCACATGCTGTGACAGGACATAACTGTTCAACATTTGAATATAATAGAAACACTTTACCCTTAGTTAATTATTTATCATGCTTCACAGTCTATTTTTTTAGCAATATGATACAATATTTTTTTATGGCAAAATACACAAAATGCAGTTTTTGTAGAAGCACACAATAAACATTTTGTCATATTTCACATGGTTTTCTTTGAGATACCAGTCAAATATTGCAATACATTTGCATAATGCCTTACTATCAACCTGCCCTAATAAGGTTTTACATTTACTAATGTGCTGTGTATACCAACATTGCAATTTACTAAAGTTTGGTTTACTCCTGCATGAATTATAAATAATATCCATACTGTCTAATAACATCCAAACTGTCTAAGAATATACAAACTGTCTAACATCATCCACACTAAAATATGACCCAGAAAAAAGTCTTACCAGTTAGCAAGAAAACAAGTGATCAGGCTGTTGTTGCTGATGGCTAGAAAATTTTCAGTCACTTGAGAAGCTGAAGTACAACAGGCAGCGGGACTGCTGTACAAGTGGATATCCACCTTTTCTTGGAGAATTTATGGCACTGCGACTTTCTTGAACTAGTCTCACTCAAGATTTTAGACGTCTAAAAAAACTTTACTACTGCAAGCTGCATAAACTGGAATACTTCTGTTTAGTATTTACACATTTGTACAAATGTTAGTTACTGCACTTTGACTGAAGTGACCCTCTGCAGGGCTTACCATCACTCCCCCTGTGTTTTTATGCTGATTTTAGGTTCAAATGCAGGCTAGCTTGCCATTGAAAAATTGTATGGAGCTGCGTATTGCTTGCTGTGATGGATTTGAAGTCTTCTTAAGACACTCAGTCTTGCTGGCTAGATTATGCTAAAATCAAATCTGGTTATATTTGAATTCACAGTCTGTTGCATACAGAAACTTGCAGAATATACACTGATGAGAGAATACACTTTGCAGCATCAACTTAGAGCAGTAACAAATAACTTTTTATAATAAACCAAATGGACTAACGTTGCAGCTTAAAGTACTGTTCCACTTTACTTCTCATATAGTACAGATGATGTGAGAGATATAACATTTACCTTGAGACAAATGTGTCTCTACAAATACCCCTAATATAACGGGATTCATACAGCTCTTTATATACAATTTTAGTCATGCACACACATATACATTTCCTCTTGGTATTCTCCTGTAGAAACAATACTGATTGTTACAGATGCTGACGCAAACTGTTGACTTAATGATATTATTTTTCAGCTTCCTTGTTTAACAATGTCTTGTCACATTTTTGCTGAATTTATAAGAAGCCAGCTTTTCTGACAGTGTGAACATACTGTTTTTTGTCTTTTGTATGAGAACATATGTTCTTGTGCCAAATGCAGAAAAAGGAAACACATTGTCTTTAAAAGCAGATTTTGCATTTTTGCTCTAGCATACATCCTGTTTTTAAGTCTGTAAGGGAAAAATGTCCATTCAGTAGATTTCTTATTTTCGAAGCCATGGTCATTTAGTATGAATGGTGATTGCATATTACTAAACTCTGTTTCTACATTTAAGCAAGCTTTTTCTTTCAGCATATTTACAACAGAATTAATTTCAGCCTTATATTCATAGTATCTAACTATATATATATATATATATATATATATATAGATAGATAGATAAATATGTGTGTTTGTGTGTGTGTGTGTGTGTGTGTGCATTTTCTCTCTCTATATATATATATATATATATATATATATATATATATATATATATATAATATGTGTGTGTGGATGTACTTTACAAGCTCTAAGTTTCAAAACTTAAAACTGCAAATAGTCAAGAAACTTCAAAATTGTAATAAAAAAATAAAAAAACAAACTTTTTTCACATTTTTGCAGGGGGCAAACCCCCCCTGCTCCCCCTGCTAAATAAATATGCCAACTCTGAGATCACACTGCAGTGAGGAAAATGGCAAATTTTCTGTCCCGCTCTGTACAGTGATCGTCATTCAAAACATTTGAAGTTTCAAAACTTTGATCTAATGCTCTCAATGATTTACAGTTCGAAGTCTTGAAACTTCAAGCTTGTGAAGGGGATCTATATATATATATATATATATATATATATATATATATATATATATACATGCATGCATGCATGCATATGTGTGCATATAGACAGTTTTGTGGATGCAACCCAGCTGTATTTAGGTGGAAACTGAGTTTCAGTATACAGTCCTTGCAGAAACATGGAGAACATGCAAACCCCATGCTAGCAGTGACAAGATGTCTTGACAAAACCTTGGACACTGCATCTGCAAAGAAGAGGGTGACGTAATTTGTGCACCAATATCAAGTCCCCCTGTGTGCCCTGGTCCTAAGTGAGAGACTTTGCAGTTCTTCTAGTCAATTTTCCTCCTGTCCATACCATTGAACTTTCTGGTAGTTTCCTCTGAATTCTTTCCAGCTTCCTTATGTTCTTTATCTTATGCATTTTCCAGAACTGCACATAATATTTAATGCATGGTTTGACAAACATCCTGCATAGCGGAAACTTTACATATTTGTTTTGGAATCTCAACCAGAGGAAATACACCATAGCATTCTGGGTAATACCACAACATCCCTATCCTTCTTCCTCTTCCTCTTCATCTGCTTTCAGTGACCCAGTACAGGAGTTATGAGCACCCTTGATTCTTGCCCTGTTCCTATCCAATCAGTTCTTCTCCCCAGGTGTTACTTGCCAGCAGGGTTGTTGACAGATAAGTGCATCATGTTGTATTTGTTTGTACCTGACCTCTACTGTTACCCTTTTGATCACTTCTTTAGCCTTTCCAAAACCTTTGCTAGACTTCTCCCATGGTCTGTCACTTTGTCATATTTGTGTGTGTCATCAGCAAAAAGGCTAAACCTGTTCTCTGTTTCCTGAGAATTGTCTGAGGTGAGCATACTAATGAGTGCTGGCCTGGACAGGACTTCTTGGTACTCCATTAGTCACTTTTCTAATGTCTGACATTGCCCTTTTCAGCACAGGTTTCCATGTCCTACCATTCAGCCATATATATATATATATATATATATATATATATATATATATATATATATATATATATATATATATATATATATATGTTGCTGGTTCTGCTTCCAGCACTTGCATTTATACTGTTAGAATTCTATGTAGGACAAAGTGAAATATCTTGCTGAAGTCCAGGAGTGCCATGTCTGCTACTATCCCCTGATGATCTTAAATGCAAGCTGGTCATAAATTTGTTTCTGGTTTAGCTGACCGCTCCTTGTTGTTTGTAGTCACAGAGAATGTTGTTCTCCAGAAATGTTACCAGTCTGCCCTTCACAATTTTCTGTGTCTTTTACTGTCACAATTGTTAGTTTTACATGCTTATAATTCCCCAGATTTTCTCTGCCTTGCCCGTGTATAAGAATACTTAATTACTAGCTTCCAGTGGTAGTTTTCGGTCATTTCTGCACTAACCAGTGATCTGCCGAAAGTATCCATCATAGAGCTCTGGCAACACACTGCCCAAATACATGAGAATGCTAGGAGGCAGACCACCTCTTCCTTCTGCTTTATCCTCCACAAAAGCTACCATTTTCCTGTGAAACTTCTGTCTCTGTATCCTTGGGTCCAGTAGTGTAGCTAGTGCTGAGTGACAAGGGAATCTGCTCTGTGCAAAGTGTTGGGGTGCAATCCACTAATCCTGATCTCTCTTTATTGCAACACTGACTTTTAAAAGCCAGTATTACATTAAGGGTCAAACCTGAGCACTGTAGCTCTCCATGTGTTTTTTACAGGTATTTTGTTTTTGTTTTTATTTTTTGTTTTAACTAAAACCTAAGTGCTGTAGTGGTCTGTACAGACAGGGTATAAACTGTAGCAACTCTATGCTATATTCATAGTAAAGAGTTTGCTACAGTTTAAAGACAAGATTTTTGTTTGATTAAAACAGTCACCTTAGTGATCTATGTAGACAGGGTATAAACTGTAGCAACTGTTTGATACATTTGTAGCAAATAGTTTGGTATAATGGTTAAGGTGCTTTCCTTACAGATACAAGGTGCAGGGTTTGATTCTCACATTGGGTAATTGGCTAGGCTTAAAATGGCCCACAAGAGTTGTTAGTCTAGTACTAATCTATGAACCTATAAAACATGAGCATCATAATGCTCTATGCAGACAATGCATAAACTGTAGCAAATTGTTTGCTACAGTTTAAAGAAGAAGACATCATTTTTTTAAGAAAATAAGTTGGATGATTGGAAGCAGGGCACAGAAACAGGATCTGAATGGCTGGGGCAGGAAGGGAGTGAGGCTTGTCATGCTTCTGGCTACTTTGTTGATATGCTAGTAGGAGGAATGGCCTTTTTAAGCTGAATATTACGTGACGTGCATTTCTTTCCTCTTCACTTGAAGAACTGTTTACTTTTTACTTAATTTGCTTCGACCCCCTCCATCTTTACCCAGTATGTATATTTTTGTCTCTACCATCCTTCTTTTTGCTGTGCATACCTCATTTTCTGTTATTAGAGTCAAATTTTGTGGAACTTGAGCTCTGAAAGCATTTTTGCAGGTCATCTGGATAATTGATAAGGCGTTCTTATGGAAATGCAGAAGCGATAATGGTCATGGCAAAAATGTTTTTGCCTCCACCTCAGTCTCTTTTGCTAGTTTGGAGGAAGCAGAAATGAATGTGGGGGCTGAAGGTGGTGATGAACAGTTTCTGGAATTGCCTAAGGCACAAAATCCAGATGACCTGCAAAAACATTTTAGGAGCTCAAGATCCACAGAATTTGACTCTAATAACAGAAAACGAGGTCGTAATGAGTGGGGCCAGCAGAAGAATTACAACAAAAAGGACAGTATAACAAAAGTAAATGCTGGTATTAATGATGTTACTAGTGATTTACAAAGAGTTAATTTGTCTAATTGTGAAATTTCTGATGCTGTTATATCTGTGTTATGTCTTGGTCTCAAATTCATGCCAACTGCTTTACCTAGATTACATGTGCTTAAAAGTGAAATTTTCTTATTCAGCAGGAAATTGCATGTAATGTCTCATTTTAAACAGGGGGGTAAGAAATTGCATTTAATGTCCCAAATTAAACAGGGGTGGTTGTGCCATACATGATAATGATGATAATGCAGAAGAATCCTCTCATTCATGTTCCTCGTCACAGGAAAATTTGTTTGAGGGTAGTAATGCTTATTGCAAGCTAGATACTAATGCCATTCTGTTAAAAGTTCTTTTATTCACCCTTTTTTGAATAGCACCATACAAGGATATTTTGTCACACTAAACTCTGAGGTGGAACAATTATATTGGCATTGTATTGAGAACATGTCTAGAGTATGTTTCAATTTAACTAAACAGCAGTGGTTGGCCCTACTGGAATTTGGTAATGATAAAAGATGGGTGGTTAAGCCATCAGATAAGTTCAACCAAATAGTATTAATATGCAGTACACCCAATATTTAGACGTGCTATGTGCATTTGAACAACATGGAAATTTATAGGAAATGTGATGTTTCAGATTATTTTGAAGCCATTAAAGAGTATCAACTTTTGTTAGATAAAGGTTTATGGCTGGAGTATTTTACATCTAAAGATGTGGAGAAGAAATTTATTGTGGATAACTGCTCTATAGCAGTTTTTTACTGTCTTCCTAAAACACATAAAGGCCTTGTTAATGTCAACGGTCGATCTATAGTTTCTGCACAAAGATATTTTTTGAAGAATACCAGCGTTTTGCTACATGAACAGCTGATAAAATCAGCCTCATTTATTAGAGAGAATCAGGATGTTTTGAGTAAAATCAGTGGGAAGGTTTGGAATACTGACATGTTTTGGTTATGTTTGGACATTAAAAGTCTTTATACTATCATAAAACACAATATAGGCATTCAAGCTTTGTTTTATTTTTTAGGGGAATCACCCATGTCTTATTTTTTGATTGATTTAGTGTTTTTTTTTGAAGAATAATTTCTTTATGTTTAATGGTGACATCTTTCAGCAACTACAGGGTACAGCCATGGGGGCGGCTTTTGCCCCCATGTATGCGAACTTAGTTATGGCCAAGCTTGAGGATGATTTTATTTATAGGCATGATTTTTTTAGATCACAAGTTATTTTATATTTTAAGTTTATTGACAATCTTATTTTTTTATGTGAAGGAAGTCAAACAGAGGCTCTTAAGTTTGTAAATGATTTACAGTCTATTAATATGGGCTTGCAGTTTAATGGAATGCAGCTTGGCTCTCAAGTGAAGTTTTTGGATATAAGTTTAGATGGGTTTACAACTAGTCTCCATAGAAAATTTGACTACAGAAACGTATTTTTGCATGGGAGTAGTTGTCATCCTAAGCATTTGGTTAAGGTATTGCCTTATAATGCATTTCTTAGAATTCCTAGATTATGTAGCTTGACTACCCTATTTGACAGAGTAATATTGAAAGTAGAAGAGAGGTTCATTAAGAGAGGTTATGATGCTGAGGTGGTTAGTGAAGCCAAGCATAAAATAATGAATTTAAGATATGAAACACATTCTCATGTGGATATTTCCAATATTTCGAAGAGTGGGAAAGTGTATGCAAGAAAGTCTGTTGGTAATACTAGTCACAAGGAAGTTTTCTTTGTGACTACGTTCAACATCATAACTAAGGAAGTTGTGAAGCAGGTGCGTCATTTGTGACCTATGCTTCTAAAGGATAAAATTTTAAACTCTATATTACCTAAGTTTGTTTACATATCATATAAAAGAACTAGAAATTTATCAGATATATCGGTACATAATTATTTTTATCCACCATATGTTCATAGGTTGGTATTAGACTATCGGCCCTAGGGCCTATACAAGCCTAGCCATAACAATTCCTTGGATATTTCTTCCCGCAATATTTACTTTCCTGGCCCCCTGTCTAGCAGGGCAACTGAAGTGATCCCCGGGGTGAATTTTCTGAAGTGATCCCCGGGGTGAATTTTCTATCTCCCATCCAATCGTCAAGGTTCCTTTTGAAGAGAGCCAAGGAGGCGCTTTGCTTGACATGTATGGGCAGTCTATTCCAGAGTATGGGGAGTTTCTGGGTCAGGAACCTATCCCTCCAGCGTGTTTTGTTCATTGTGATGACAAGGTTTAGATGCCTGGAGCCTGTGGCTCTGCGGGATTGGGATTTCTTTAAGTGAAGCATGTCCAACAGCTCAGAGTTTAACATGGCCTTGTATGTTAAGCAGAGATCACCTCTGCGTAGATATGCCAAAAAGTATAGCTGGAGTTTTTTTAGATGGTCAGTACAGGGCATCTGCTTTAGGCCTCTGATTCTTTTAGTGAGGTATTTCTGCAGCCTTTCCAGCTGTCTTGTGAGGTACATACCATGTGGGGAGTTGTACTCTATAATGGGTCTAATGAGGGATGAGTACAGTGGGACAATGACCTCTTTTTTTCAGGATGAAAAGCCCTTAGTGATGAGGTGTGCCACATAGAAGGATTTCCTGACTATGGTGGCGATGTGGTTATTGAAGTTGAGATCACTGTCCACCTGTGTCCCTAAATCTCTCATCACACTTTTGGTGTTTAGTGTATTGCCCCCTATGTGGTAATTCATGGGTACATGGTTTTTCCCAAAGGGGATAACTATACATTTCTTGGCATTAAGCTTGAGCCCATGGCTCTGGCACCAAGCATCTGTTTCTGTAAGGCCCTTTTGTAGAATACCCACATCATTTGGGGATTCAATAATGGCTCCCAGTTTGCAGTCATCTGCAAACTTTGTTAGCCAGAGTCCTTTAGAGTTGGCCTGTACTTCAGAGAAGTAGATGCCAAACAAGACCGGTCCCAGGACTGAACCCTGACATACTCCACTTGTCACTTGTCTGGAACTGGATTTGAAGTCGGCTACTTTTACAGTGTGGGTTCTGTCAGTAAGCCAGTTGGCAACCCTTCGAGTGATGTAGGGATTTATACCCAGCTTAGTAATCTTATCTATGATTCCAGAGTGAGGGATGGTGTTGAAAGCCTTAGCGAGTTCCAGATAGGCTGTGTGGACTGCCTTACCCTCATCCACAGCTCTGGAGACTGTTTCGAAGAAGTCAATCTGGTTCGGCAGACAAGATCGGTCCTTCACGAACCCAAACTGGGTGGAATCCAGTGTTTGAAGGTTGCCAATGTCTTTGTTTATAAGTTCCATGATAATGCGTTTCATGCCTTTGCAGATCAGGCTTGTCAGACTGATGGGACGGTAGTTCCCGGGATCCATGGTGGAACCCCCCTTGTGGAGTGGGATAAATGTAGCTGTGCACCACTCAGTGGGCATGAAGCCTGAGGTGAGGCTATGATTAAACATGACACTTAGGTGAGGTGCCAGTTCATTTTGTAGTTCATGTAGTACACAGGCCGGGATGTCATCTGGTCCATGGATGCTGTATTCGTAGCTTTGGAGAGTGCAGTTTCTACCTGTGTGGCCATGATTACTAGAATTTGGCAATCTTTTGGTACTGAGATGGGCCCTTTAGGGGGTGAGAGGGGGGTAATGTTTGCACTAAATCGATCTGCCAGAGTATTGGCAATATCCTTGGGATCAATATATTTAATGCCATTCTGTTGTAGCTCGGAGCATATCTGAGCATTGCCATTTAGATTCTTGACATAACTATAGAATGCCTTGTGGTTGTCTGAAAATTTTGGCAATTTTATTTTTGTAACTAGCTTTGAAGGATTTTATGAGGGATCTCAGCTTCTTACTGAGGCTGGTAAGGGAGTTTTTTTTTGCATCCTGGGATTTTCCTCTTTTCTGCAACAGTTTCTTTCTTCTGTTGTATAGTTTGTTTATGGCAGGGGACCACCAGACCAGCTTCCTTTTTTTGGATGAGAGCATCTTGGTTCTATTTGGAATTGCACAATTCATGCATGAGTGGATGTGCTTGTACAGTGCCTTAGTGCAGGAATCAGCAGTCGAACTTTCAGTTCCTGTCTGCATGGGTGTCATGAAGTTTGTCACTTCTGACTTGAGTAACATGAAGTTAACTTTGGAGAAGTTTTTTATGGAGGTTTCCTTACTGGGGGGTGGGATGCGGATGTGAAGGGTGATTTGCTTATGGTCAGACCTAACCAATGAGGGGGTGACCACTGGTGTGGAGCATCTATCTCCCATGTTGGTAATGACCAGGTCTATATTGGAGCCCCTGGTGGGACAATGGATTAGTTGATCCAGGGCATTGGAATTTATGAATTCCAAGAACCGTTGGGAAAACATGTTGGTACCTGAGTAGTTTTCCCAGTTAATGGCAGTGTAGTTGAAATCACCCAGTATTAGGGTGTTTGGTTGTATCTTAATATTGTCCAGTATGTTTAGAAAGGTGTAGTGAGAATCTTGGGGCATGGTGGGGGGTCTGTAGCAAGCTACAATTTGGATTGCAGTCTTACCTAATGTTAGTTGCACCTGGAGAATTTCAGATGCATTGTGTTGGGCAACAAGCCTGGAGGTGTGAATGTCCTTGATGGATATGGACACACCTCCACCTTTAGTGTTTTGTTCTTGATTTTTTGGCCGAAAAGTGTGGTAAGAGTTGTAGCCTGGTATTGCAGGAGTGCCCTCTGGAGCCTTGAACCAGGTCTCAGTTACTGCACAGATATCAATGTTCTCCATTTTTAGGAGTGCCATGAGAGAGTGCATTTTGAGGTTTAGACTTCTAGCATTGAGTAGAATTACCTTCAGATTTTGCATGCTTGTATCTGTTAAAATGGTGGTTTTGTCCTTTGAACCTTGCCTGAAAAAAGGCACTATAGGGATGGTGAGAGGTTTAGCCAGTAACCTGAATCCCAGGGGTGACAGGTGCAGACCATATCTGGCAAAGCATTGCGGTTTATCAATCATGTCGTCCCAGGCAGACAGATACTGGATCCCCTTTGAATGACACCAGAAGCTTAGTCAATTGTTGAAGTCAATCATTTTGTCCTTATACTGTGGTATCATTCTGGGTGAAGACAGGATGCTACTCAGCGCTAGGGTCATATCTGCCTGAGCCACATGATCTGAGAGCTCTTCCATGTCTCTTTTCATGTAGTCCAGGGAGGTATGTCTCAAGTCATTCATTCCAACATGGACAGTTACAGAGTTGTATTTGTACTTGTTGTGGAGTGACTTGAGTGCGTGTGTTATGTGGCGGATCCTGGCACCCAACAGGCAGCTGACTGTAATTTTCAGCTTGTTTAGCCTGGTGAGTGGGACATCAGTGTGCCTGACTGTAGGCTCACCTATGACTAAAGTGTTGGGTACACTGTCTTGCCTTAGGGGCTGTTGTTGGGTGGCACACTGGTGTTGTGAGCTATGTGTCACTTTGGTTGTGACTGGTGTTTATTTTTGTTTCAGCTTCGGAGGTCCTTGTTGCTTGTACAGGTTAATGTTAAGGGCCTCTGCATATTTGAGTTTAGCTTTACTATGTGTGGGTGTTGATGGTGTGGGTTTTGAAGAGTTATGTGTTGCTTGAGGTGTAGTGCAGGTGTTAACCTTCTCCTCTTGACTGTCTAGCACAATCTTGGCTGGAGAGAGCTTTGCTTCCAGTTTGGCTATGTAAGTGCATCTCTCGCAGGTTGTAGTGTTGGGTAGTAGGAGAAGAGGGCTGTCTCTGTAGGGCTGTCTGTGTACATGAGGCAGTTGCTGCATTGCCCCAGTATGCCCAGATTCACCAGGTGGACAGGAGAAATCACTGGAAGCTGACCCTTGGACATGCCTGTTTAGGTGCTTTTTTTGTAAGGTACAAGAGCTGTTTTCCCTTACCTTTGCAAGGTACTTTGCAATTATAGGCTGTTTAGTGCCTATGATTAATTTTTCCTTATTAACAAGGAGAGTTGAGTGCTTGTATCAGTGTAAGGCTTGTATTTTTGTTTGTTAAAACAGGCTAAACAATACAATAATACAGTAAATAAACACAGAAAAGGCTAACACACTTGAGTGTGTAGCCCTAAACAGTAAATACAATTAAAACTCTACATAATTAACAATTTAAAACTTTTTAAATGAAGCAAGGCAAGTGCACAACTGAAAAACTATTTAAGAGGCAGTAATACAGCAGAATAAGTAGCTAGTCTACATATACAGAGAAGTCTATATATACAGAAAAGTAGCTAAAACACACAAACAATTCAGATGCAGTGCAACCTAGAACACTTGAGTTGTAGCAATATTAAGGCAAATACAGTTTTAATAAATGAACTAAAATATACTCTATATTTCCAAAATGTTTGGGAAGCACAGTCAGAACACAAGGATATTCAGACATTTTTTTTTTAAGAAAGAGAGAAAGGAGGAACAGAAGGAAAGAAACTAAGTGGGTTGGCCTTCTCAGATGTTCTCTCTGTATTGGGTAGAATGAGCTAATGACACTAGACTGGGAGGAGTGTCCCAGATCAGATTTACAGTAGGGGAGGGCAACTGTAAGGCCATCAGGTATAAAGGCAAGATGTCAATAGAGAGGGTGGGTGGGAGAAACCACTACAGAAATGTTTATCACCAGTGAGCCAATAGCTATGAAATACAGTACAAGTATGCAGTATACAATAAAATTGCTATAAATATGTAAAATAAGCAATAACTACTACAAATAAGCAAAAAAAACAGGCTACTTATTGCTAAATATCACAGATCAGCTGCTCCTCCTTAGATAGCTCTGTGTGTAATGGTTGAAACACTCAAGTTAACTTCTTAGCAGAAAGTTGAAACCTGAAACACTTTAAAAAGTGTTCAAAAGACCAATGAAGTGCTTTCTCCAAGCTGTAGCCCTGGCGACCCAACTAATTAATCAGTATTATTAATTATTATTATTAATATTAATTATTAGTCAGTATTAATCAGTTTGGATTTAAATAATGGCACTGTTCCATGTGATGGTTGTTCTATTTGCCAATATGTACTGAGTTCCTTTTCTTATATTAATGGCCTAAAATTTAGACCTAGAGATAGGTATAACTGTAATACTGAGGGGGTTGTGTATGTGTTGAGGTGTGGTTGAGATATGTTCTATATAGGGGAAACGTATAGAAGATTGAGGGTCTGCCTACAGGAACATATTAGGGATATAAGAAATAAAAAATTAGAAAGTCCCCTTGGTAGTCACTTTATGGTGGCACATGATTCTAACGCTGAGTCTTTGAGGGGATGTGTTTTGGAACAATTACAAGCTGGCATAGGGGAATATATTAATTTAAAAAATAAACTTTTAAAGAAAGAAACCCTTCTTATTTTAAAGTATGGCACATTGGAGTCTTTCAAGCTCAGTAAGGAGTGTAATTGGAAGTATGTGATTTGAATTCATTGGTTAATTAATTGTTCAGTTTTTACTAATTATGTATATTGTATTTAAGCAAACTGTGTTTTGTGATGTTTTTACTCTTTGAAGGCTGTGTAAGCCAAGGCACTAAGTATTTTATAAACTGTGTTTGGTATTCAGTGGTCTTTGTCATTATTTCTATTATTAATGAAGATAAACAGAACCAAACCCTGCAACCTAGGCACATGAAACCGCAACTTAATAGCTAAGAGCATCAGCCTTCTGTGTCAGCTGCCAAACTAGTTTAGACTCTGCCGGACTGCCCAGATATTAGTTCAACCCAACACTAAGCAAAGCTGTCCTTTCTAAGCTAAGATGGAGCATGCCCCTTGCGCAGAGGTGGTCTCTCTGCCAGTTCTCCATCATCCTTCTTTAAGTCCTAAAACTGGACACTACAAAGAAGTGATTTCAGCAGAGTGTCTATCAGCAACCCTTTCTTCTGGAGAAATAACACATTTATTAAGTTTGAAAAACTCTTATTTATTCTCTGGTGGATGCTTGGTTTTTGTTAACAACTTAATGTCCCCTCAGCCATCTCCTCAGGAGATCATTGGTGCCTACGTGGACGACAACATACATCCACACCTTCCGTTAGTGATTATTTTAGTCACCTCCTCCTGTGTTTTAATCAGTTTATTTCTCTGAGATCAGGTCTCTTCTCTCTTATCTCCTAGTCGCTGACTGTCCTTAGTGACTGAGTACACATTACACAGCTACTCTTCTCTTCACTCACCCTGACTGTCTTCTTCTTTATTTCCTGTTACTTTGTTTTTCTTCTTCCATTCTCTGTCCTTTTTGCTGGTTGCCTCCCTCTCTGTGGTGGACATCTGTGCTGTGTCCTTCCTATGACATGTCCTCTAATTCTGATCTCTTTTCATTCTTCTGGCGGATTCTTTTCCCTACCCACTTCCTTCCTGCTCACCTTGTGGTATTGGTTCTTATCTGGCACTCTTGGCTCTGTTTCCTCCTTATCATTTGTCACAACTTTTTCACCATTTCTTCCATCCTGAACTCCTTCCATTTGTCCTCCCTTTCATGGCTGCATCCTTCACTTTCTTCTTTCACCTTGCTCTGGATCCTTCACTGGTCTCTACTCCTCTGACAGTCCTATTTCTTGTTTGGTCATCATCTACCCTTTTGCCCCTAAATGTTCTTAACCCATTCTATCTGCAGTTTCTTGCTGTTGCATCCTTTCCAGTCTATATTTTCATTTCTGATTATCCATTCTGTAACTTCCATATTCTTGAATGAAGCTATCACTTTCTCTAGTAGACCTCATATCCTCTGTCATCCAAAAGCTCCCTGATCAAAACAACTTCCCCAAATCCTGTGCACCACACATTTCTGTTTCCCACTCTTATCCAGGCACTGCTACTCCATTCATGTACCCTTCTTTTATACCTAATTGTACAATCTTCCCCAAATCCTGCACACCCCACAGTTCTGTCCCCCGCTCTTTTCCAGGGACTGCTACTCCATTAATGCAGCATTTTTTTATACCTAATTGTACAATAATCATTCAGTAAGTATTAATAACGTGACTCTAAAACATGTACAGCTATGAGCTACTTCTTTGAAAACATACCATGTAATACAAACTATTATAATACAATACAGTTTGTTATTTTATAAATATTTAAAATTTAGAACACACCACATTTTGTCATCCTGCAGTCATGTGACTTATCTTTTATGTTCATTGGCCACTTCATTCCTCCTGTAAATGTCACAAAAGTTGTGGTGATCGTAGATTGTATCAGAGTCACTATGATGGTGTGTTCTGCAGATCATCATGATGGTGTTTTGCATAGGTCATACTGGGGTAAAATCACCTCCAGTGACAGCACTGAAGATATTATTATTCCTGGTGGACAGTTCTGGAAGTTTGTGGTCAATGCAAATCACCAGAGTGATTGACTGTCCTCCGTCGGTAGAAGCATTTGCTCTCTTCTGTTTGAGAAGTCATTCATTATGGAAAGTTATCCTTTCTCTGTAAGTGTGCAAAGCATGAGATATAGATGGTCAGCATAGGCTAACTGGATGTTATACCAAGAGTAAGTACCGGGTTACCACAGCAACAAAAATACAGTGTACTGCTCAGAAAGATAGCAGAATCAGCAGCTAAGGCAATACAAATGAAGGATGCATATTTTATTTTTTATTTATTTAACATTTGTTGACCGGGAAAGTCCGACTAGGTTCCACAGATCCTGTTTTTAGCAGAGGCCCGGGGAGAATTGCTTCAGAAGCATGTCTTTAGAATGTGGGAGGAAATCGGAGTACCTGGAGGAAACTCACGCGAACGCAGGGAGAACATGCAAACTCCACACAGAAGGCACACAGCCAAGAATCGAACCGGAGAACCTCTTGCTTTGAGGCGACAGCATTAACTGCTGCACCACTGCACGGCCCTGTTAATAAATTTAACTTAAGCATGTATGTAAATTATATGTGAAAAGTGAGTGGTGTAATATCATACAGCACGGTGCACTTTCTATATGTAATGGTACCAGGTATCAATATAAACAAGGTAGAAGTTTGAGATTCATGTCTAACACTCATAATTGTGAGTATTAAAGTACAAGTATATTTAGTTGTATGCTAATTCTGAGATGGCATCACAGATAATTCCCATTACCCTGGGGTACAAGGATGTCAGAGTTAATACAACTAGTGTGCATATAGCAAGATGATGGCAAACATGTTTTAATGCTGTTATAGCAAAGCTTCAGTTTTCAGTCTTTTACTCAGAAATCTCAGTTTAGTGCTAGAACTTTTTTGAATCACACATCTGTGTCTCAGTGTTTTGTTTCATAGCCAGCATCATTATGTGATAGCTTCTGGCTGGCACAGTAAAATTGTACAATACAATATTTAATTAATACAATGCATTTCTATATTGTAAAAGTGGTAGTATGTGTTTGCATCTGTTGAACTGTACTTTTGTCAAAGTTTGGTGTGTATTTGCAATGCAGTTGTAATCCAGAGTTCAGTAGGTGAAGGCAGACTGATTGATAATGTTTTACAGACATTCACAAAGTAACAATTAGTGATAGACACATTTTTTTTAAAATCAGTCACTCTGCAAATGTACCTTTAATTAAATAATTCTGCTCCCTAGAACTAAGCTTCAAAAGATCAGTTTATAAGTTGTGTGTGTGTGTGTGTGTGTGTGTGTGTGTGTGTGTGTGTGTGTGTGTGTATATATATATATATATATATATATATATATATATATATATATAAAAAGATCCACTCATAAGGGTAAAGTACAGGCTCACAAAAAAACTGGGTAGTGATGAGAGAATCTATCTATTTGTAGAGTCTTTGGCTTTTTGGCTTTGCGCTTATCGAACACTTATTTGTTTATTTTTTTTTTTTGATTTTTGATCTGTGATCTTTTTGATCTGTGGCTTTAAATCAAGATGAATATTCTAGGAAGTGACCTGGTAAGGATTTAAGGTCTTCTTAAGGAAATGAATGTTCTACGTCTGATTACGAAGAAGCTGCTTACGCTCAAAAAAAGTTCTATGTTCTTTTATCTTTATTGTTTTTAGATTAACTGTGTCATCACGTCCAGTTTTGTGAGCCTGTGGAGCACTTAGTTTACCATGTTTCTTTTATTATATATCATACATGGGACTACTTTTTGGTATATATATATATATGTTCATAGGTGTGCACTAGGTTATTAACCACAAGGGCCTTTTAAGGGTAACCATTTAAAATGTTAGGACACACAAGAGCAAGTCCCAAAATATGAAGAATAGCTGAAAAATTGAACTTAACTATACTAAGTCCAAGCAGCCATTTCTCAGAATATTCCCCTTTTTCCAGAGGTAATGTAATCAAAGAGTTGATATATATAAGTTTGGGGGGGTGCACGTGGTGCAGAGGCTGCTTGTCCCCTGCAAAGAAGGTTTAAAAGAGAAGAACGGTTTATAAATTCGCTCTTCTCTTGCATTCTTGGTCTTTTTTATTTTTTTTGGCAAGTGTCAACATGTTAACAGGGAGCCTTTTTAAGCCTAGCCATGCATTCCAAATCTTAAGTTCTGGTACACTAGATAAGTGTGATCAGGGGCTTGGGAGATTAAATATTTAGAAGGAGGGGCCTGGGTGATGAATCATTTACAGGCTGCCTGTGTCCATTGGAGACAGAGGTACCAAACCAGGGATGGATTTCCGGTTTCCCATCCAATTGTCCAAGTTGCACTTGAATTGGGTTAGGTAGGAACTCTGCTTCACATGGATAGGAGGCCCATTCCAAAGAAGTGGTAGTCTCTGGGATGCATACCTGTTTCTCCAGGAGGTCCTATTTATATCACAGACAAAGTTTAATTCTGGTGCTGTTTGTTTTGCAGGTATGCAAGATGTCTATTAGGGTGGGGTTTGACAATGTCTTGTATGGCAGGCAAATATTTCCCCTCTACTGCCTGTAAGTGACAAAATACAGGCTAGGGCCTTGAGGTGGTCTGCATAGGACATGTTACTTACACCCTGAATTATTTTAGTGATGAACCTCTGTCATTTTTAATTTCTCTAAGTCTCTTGGGTTTCTAATACCATGACAGGAATGGACCCCATTCCTAAGTCAAAGTACAATTAAAGTTCATGAAATTCGTATTGTTTCACTCTTTGATGTCAGCCAGAAGTGCTCTTTTCACAGCACCCACAATGTGCAGTTTGTATGGAGTTACATGAATTGGTAACATATCTAAATACAATTGTAAATTCCTTTTTATAAGACCCATTGCTCCTACTACTATTGGAACTGCCTGGGTATCTTTCTTCCACATGGCTCTCATTTCTGCTTGCAGATCCAGGTGTTTTATGACTTTGTCTCTCTGTATGCAAGACACTGTAGTCACTGGGTGTGGTGATTTCAATGATCAATGCTACTTTTGTCTTCTTTTCTTGGACCACTATATCCGGTTTTCTAGAATCTATCTTTTGAACCTTTAGTATTGAGTGATCCCATGTGATACAAACTTCATCATTTTCTATGATTCTTTGTGGCTCGTGTCCAGTGTTTTTCAGTCACTTTGATACCATATCGCCCTCCTATCGCCTCTACTAAATAAATAATGCTGTATTCACTCACACCACCAACTCCTAAACTATCTCTTAATAACAACTTGTAGACTCTCAACATGGCTTTCAGACCTACCACACAGCACTACTACTGCCCTTCTCTCTGATACCATAAATATAAATCAAATATAATAACTAATAATCTTCCGCACTGTTTTTAGACTCTCAAAGGCCTTTTCAAAGGCATTTTAACATGGTTAACCATTGATTACTCCTTAAAATCTTTAAACTCTCTACTCTAGCCTTACAGTGGTTCAATTCCCTATTTAACTAATAGGAACAATTGTGCTGTACTGAACTACATCCATCTACTCTACTCCTGTCACTCTTGGTGTCCCTCCAGGATCTGTCCCTCTACCCCCCCTACTTTTCCTTTCATCACAAACTCCCTGCCCAACTCCTACCTACATCCACATGCATCCAATATGCAAGATTCATTCTGCCTCTCTCAGCCCCCCCCAACCCCAAGAACCACTCCACCACCACAGCAGTCTTCACTGCAGCACTTCACATCAACATTTTTCTGCCTCCTCCCCTCCTCCAAAACTCAAAAACCCCCTTACCAAACTACCTCCTACCTCTATCTCTCTCTATATCTTTCTAAAAAATGGCTATAACATCCAACCTATCACCTATCATAAAACCACCACCATCCACCACCACAGAAGCACCAACATAGATAATCATATTGACTCAATACTCATAACAAAAAAAACTGTCAAAACTGTTAACTACTACCTCCACTCAGAAAGCCCTATCTTCTTCACTGCCCTAGCCCTAGCCCCTCACACTCTACACTACACTCGCCTACCCTCTACTCCTACCCTTCCCCTCTAACTAAAATTTTCAGAAACCCAATAATCAATGCAGGTATACACTGTACCACCTTGCCACATCACCACCCAACGAAACTCACCACTGTCTAAACAACAAGAAACTCAACTGGCCTGAACTCAACTCTTAAACACTAACTAAAACTACCCAACACTTCCTCAAATTTTCATTATTCTCCTTCCATATTCCTATAAAGTCTTATGTAATATCTATTATTAACCTCAAAGACATCAACCAATAAACTATTAATAACAGTGACTCCCTTGGAAAAACCTTAAAATAACAACTGAAATCCTCTTACTTTAATAAAACACTATTGAAATCATAAATAATACACTTCACTCCCTAACCTACCCACCTCCCAAAAAACTACCTTTAAACAAAAAAATCCACTGACCCACTCCCATCTCTCCACTGAACTGCTCTCCCTGCTCTTATTACTCTGAACAGTCACTCTGCTCCTGCTCTCTTAACAGTCTGCTCTTACCTCTCCCCTATTCTTACAAACTACCTTTCTATTTCTACTCCCCTCTCCCTGTACTCTCTCACCTTTTCCCTTGCTATCACTACCTATACTTCACACTTTTCTTTTTAACTTTACTAACTACACTAATTTACTACTCTTTACCTTATCTAAACATACTTTCTCCTTTAACTTTTTTTCTTTACCCTTCTCTTTACCCTTCTACCTCTTTTTTTCTCTTTAAAAGTTTTCTCCTTTCCTTCTAACCTGTTTTCTTTATCTTGCTTAACTACTACCTTTTAACTCTACTTTTTTTTATACCTACATACTCCTCCTTTTTCTCACGTTACTATTTACCTTCTCTTCACTTACCTCTTTACTCAACTGTATTTTCTTTACTGATTTTTCCTGTATCCTACTCCCTCCTAACAAAACTTGTAACTTAATATATCTTAACCTTGGTAAGTTTGTTTGTGATTTTGTAAATGTGTCCTAGTTTAGTTTGATTAGTTAAATTTTTGTTTGTTTTGTGTTAAGTCTATGGATCTGTTTAGTTTTTTCTCCTCTATGTAAGTCTGATCTATCTGTTAGCCGGTTTTTCCCAAGCCTCTGCTGAAAAAATAATGTAAAAAGCCAGAAAAAAATAAAATAATGTTTGCACAATATCCAGTGTAACAGTCTCGCCACATTATTATGCCTTTCAGTATACAGTCCCTCTGCCATTAGTGCGTCGCAGCCAGCAACAAGGTGTGAGATTGTTTCCAATTCGGTTTTACAAAACCTACATATGTCTGTTTCTCCCACATGTTCAATGGACTTTGTAAACCAGCGTGTACATACCCCACTCTCTTGGGCTGCCAATATTATCCTTTCATTTCTTGGTTTGAATTCGCCTCTCCTAAACTATTCCTGCATTCTTTCTTGATCAACACGAGGCTCTTCCATAAGTTTTCGATACTTGGAACTATATTTATGTTTCTTCCACATTTCTTGCCTTCTCATCTGGTCCTTCACCTTATATTCTTTCTTTTGTCTTTTGGCACATTCAGTTGCTGCCTGTTTTTTATCCACTTCTGGTTTGATTTCCATTCCTGCTTGATGTCGATATGCTTGTGCTAAATTAAGGAGAGACGTCATCTTAATTTATTCTCCTCATGTTTCAAAACTTTCACTACATTTGGATCTTGTGAGGTCAATAGATATGTGTGGAGTCCCACGATTGCAGATTTATACATGTTATCAATTTCAAGAAGGTCCATCCCTCCTTTGGAACAGCATATATATAATCTTGGTATACACTGATTTTTATAAATCATTTGGTGAGCATGAAGCATCCTTCTTGTTTTAATATCTAGTCTATCCAACACTTTCTGGGGCCAGTCAATCACTCCAAAACTATAAGTTAGGACAGGAAGAGCAAACTGATTTATAGCTTGGATCTTCTAAGGCATAAATCTTCTAAAGTACTCCTTACTGAGTTTTATTCACATTTGTTTATGTTTTATTGCTGATCCTACATCAATTCCTAAAGTATTTATACATTCCCTCTTGCTTAAGTTCTTTTATATCACATTCTTGTGCCAAACTGATGTTTTCTTGGTGCTGCAGTTTTCCTTTTTTAAAGGTTGCTTTTGCACATTTATTAAGACCAAATGACATTCCATCATCATCTGAGAAAGTTTTGACAACCTGCAGCTGTGCTTTCAGTTCCTAATCTGATGAGCTATACAGTTTTAAATCATCGACAAAGAGAAAATGAGAAGTCTTTTTAGACTTTGTTGTTTTCTAGGAGCCAAATTGTAGCCATGGCCTAAGCTGTTAAGTAGACAGCTTAATGGGTTAAGGGCAAGGCAGAACAGCAGCAGTGACAGAGAGTCACCCTGGAATATCTCCCTTTGAATTTTTATCCCTGGGATAATAATCTGTCCTTTATCATGGCTTAATTGCAATGTGGTCTGCCATTGTTTCATGGTTACTGTAATGTAGTCAGTCAGTATGTGGGTTGTATCTTACACATTTTTAAGCACTCTTTTATCCATGAATGTGGGATACTATCAAATGCTTTTTTATAGTCAATCCATACTTAGATTCTTCCCCTTTGTACAGTTCTCCACTATAACTTTATTTAACAACAAATTATCCTTTGTTCCATATGACTTTCTTTTATTGCCCTTTTGTTCTGCTGCCATAACTGAGTTTTCTTCTAAATGACTGTAAACTCTGGCATCAATTCCCGTGTATAGTTTATATGTTGTTGGAAGACAAGTTATTGGTCTATAATTTTTAGGGTAGTCCTCTGTAAACATTTAATTTGTTGGTTATGCCTGGTTAGATACATACCAAAGGGTACATTATACTCAATGACAGGGGTTTGTTTTTTGGCACATTCAGTTGCTCAAATACAGTGGAACAATGACCTCTCTGGACATAGATGCCATAAGTTGCACAACATAGAATGATTTCCTCACTACTGTAGACACATGATGATCAAAAGCTAGACTACTGTGTATATGTGTGTCTGTAAGTCCGTGTATGTATGTCTGCAAGTCCCTGACTAATGGGTCACCTCTTAGGGGTGTGTTGTCAATATGATAGGTATTTGGTGTGGATACCTTCCTGAAGGATACTATTAAGCATGTATTGGCATTTAGCTTTAGTCCATGGCTAGCTTTAGTCCATGGCTCTGACACCAGTTGTTTGTTTTAGCCCTTCTTGGAGAATATTTGTGTCAGAGGGGGGATTCTATGACTTCTCCTAATTTGCAATAATCTGCAAATTTGGTCAGCCAGAGGCCATTGACATTGGCCTTGACTTGAAAAACGTAATTCCCAAAAAGGAGATGTTCCAGGACTGATCCCTGATGGACTCTGCTTGTGACTGGCCTTTTTGTTGAAGTTACCTCCTCACTTCAACTTTTCTATGTCCTGCCTGTTAGTCAGCTGGGTATCCATCAGTTGACATAAGGGTTTATACCTAACCTCTTGAGTTTGTCAGCAATGCCCTTGTGGGGTTTTGTGTCAAATGCCTTGGCCGAGTCAAGCTAGGCAGTGTGAACTATTTTATGATCCATTGCTTTGGGGACCTTCTCAAAGAAGTCCAGCAGGTTGAGTAGACATGACCTGCTCTTGAATAAACCAAACTGGGTTGGGTCCAGTGTCTGGAGGTTTCTCATTATTGATCATGTTAGAAAAGAGTTGCCAGAATGGTGATGCAGAGTTACTTCTGCTAAATTCAACTTCCCTTGTATATGTTCTGCTAGTACATATCATCTTCCTCAATTCAACTTCCCTTGTATATGTTCTGCTAGTACATATCATCTTCCTCAATTCAACTTCCCTTGTATATGTTCTGCTAGTACATATCATCTTCCTCTAAATCTTAGAAAATAACGCATATTCATTTTTGTGCATGTGAAGCTTTATTTCTTTAGTTCCAGGTCATAATGATTCCCCAGATGGATATATAATTGACTGTTTTTTAATTATGTGAAATATTAATAAGAAGCATAAAATATTATTTCACATTTGAGGTCAAATTATAAAACATTAATAAAACTATTATGATTCAGCATTTCATTTAACAGCTGTCATTCTTCGACAATTTACAGTACTTTTCACCACCCACTTCTTCAGATCAGTATATAAGTGATAACTGTCATTGTTGCTGCTCAAGCGACACTACATTTCATCTATCCAGAAAAATGTTTTTCATCTGTCTGCTGAAACACTTGTTGGTTTATACAACAGTCTACTTCCTTGCATGCCAAATGGTTTGCTAGTTTTGTTTATATGTTGCTTGTATAAAAAACATTATAAAACTTTTGCGGTAAATGTTTTAAAATGCTAGACTTATTTGGGGAGCAACACGTACTGAGTCAAATAGTTCTGTAACTTATGCTTTCTTTACATTTTACCCATAACACTACTGTTCAAAAGTTATGTCTGATAACCTGATTAATATTTCAACTATCCCATCACGTAATAAGGCCAAAAAATGTTTTGGTTTAGAAGATAAAACCTGAGACTCAGTTTGCTGCATAAGCTTCCTTTTCATACTTGAAAATGTCCATTAATTATATTTGAGATGTATTCTGCCAGATCTGTAAACCAGCTTTCTGATTTCTGCACCTTGTAGTGTTTTTAGCCAACATCCAAGGAGCTGCCATTCTTTTGGAATAGTTTATAATTCTGAGACCTGTCGTTTCAGATGCAGAGAAAACATACAGATCCCAGCAGACAGAATGAGAAAGTGATGAGGCGAAAGAGGGACCAAACGAGAGAAAGAGACATGGGGAGAGAAAATGAGTGTGCATTCACTGTGTAAAACTACATTTCAAACCAGAGACAATTAAAATCAGATCTATTGAAAATCCCTAGTTGTGAACATGCACTAAAGCTTGACAGTTGAGCCCCAGAGCACTTTGATGTCATGTTCTGAAATGGACTTGCCATCCTGTCTCTTCAGAACACTTTAATTTGCAAACATAATCTTTACTACACAGACAAGCTCATGCCTTCCCATAAAAACATACAGTATGATATCTGCAGCACATCTTTTTTTTTTTATTTTTGCTGCCAGTAAAATCAGGCATACCAATAATATTACAAAAGTTAATGTTTCAGATTAAAGAAATCCTAATCTATTTCATCAGCACCAAAGCCACGGTAAACTTCAGTCAATCGAGAACAGGCTTATGTATGGAGGAAGGAGTAATAAGTAACATATAAACCTTCTCCCTGCCTAACCGGCACAGACCATCAGGCTTTCTGAGCATTATCATTTCTCCATATAGTACACATCTCTTTAGACCCCAAACTAACTGATGCAACTAATACCCAGACGTTGGCAGAGCATCGCTCAGGAAGTAAATTATTTAATCTTCCTGTGCTAAAGGGTAGAGAGTGCTCCCCCTAATGGGACTGATGCAGTAGGTTCTGGCTGCCATCTTTATGAACTCATCACTTGGCGTCCATTGGTTTGGTGTGTAGTGTGTAATATTGCACATGCATGCCATATGCCTTTCCACACGTGGTACCCCAGCTGTTGATTATGCCAACCTTCACTGTTACAGAGGAATGCATCAGTGCAGTGGCCCAGTATCCATCACAGATGCTGTTCCTCATTAGCACTACAAGACATTATTAAGCTCTTCCTTTATGTTCAGGTTATCCCCTGAGGACCTCCACGTTTGCTCCTGGATCTGGATTCTAATGCTACAGATGGACATTGTCTCTCCCTGCCAGAAGGCAGTTTCATTAGCTGAAGATGTGGATAGAACTCCCGAACCCAAAAAGGGCACAGACATTTGTGTTTTGTACATAATTTAAACTGGATGCAGTCTTTGGTCAAACTTAGTTGCAGTACTTGATTTATTTGATTTATATAAGTGTGCACTATTCCTGTGTAAGAGATTATATCAGGCAGAGGCTATGTATGCAATCCGTTTCAAACACAACATAACTTCAGTAGATTAATTCCAAGCCACAGATGGCGCACTTTATATTAAAAGACAATAAAAACAGTGAAAACTATAAGAAAAATATGAAGATGAATAGTGCCTCTATGTAAAGGTGTAAATAATATACATTAACAATTACACATACATTTGCTAATTAGAGTGCATTCATTTCAAATAAAGAAAACCATTGCAGCATAAACTGTCCGTGACTGATACAACTGATACCCTAATACTGGAACAGCACTTTGAGCACTGAAAAAGTGTAATTGTGGGTTTGTCAGATGGGTTCATAGGAGGTTACTAGGTTAACGGCCCTTGAGCCATTACAAGCCTAGACATATTTATCCTGAGTTGCCCCAATTATCGGTGGTTAGGTGAGTGATGTTCAAAGACATAAAGGTCTATGATAGATAATACCAACTCCCTCTGTGCAGGATGGATATGGACAGCAACCCAGGATTGAAAACGTAATGAGAATAAAACATCAAATATATGTTTCATAGTAAAGTGCAATGAAAAACAACAACATGAGTTGGAGAAAACATGTGAGGAAAAACTTATTAGTCATATTATTTGTTACATTAGTTGCATTGTTACATTAGTATGCGATAAATGAGACCTGAGATAAGTCTAATAAGATATTTAAAGAGTTATCAGAGACTATGTGATTAGAGAAATTGAGGGGAAGTTATGTCTTAGTATGAGAGAGGTGTTATGGTTACAGAAGGAAGACCGACATAGAGAAGCAGATTATAAGAGTGCAGTTAGGGGGTCTTCAGGCAGGTTAGGTGAGCAGAGAGGAAAAAGGTACAGGACAGGTCTGCAGAGATGAAGTGGATAAATAAAAAGGAGGCTGGAGGGGGTTGTGAAGTGTTATCTATGTTGAAGTATAGCGAGTAAGTTTGGCCAGGATTCTTCTTTTCCTGATCTAGTATGTCTGGTTTTCTCGCATCTGTTTTTGAACTGTTGGTAATGGATGATCCCATGTGATATAAACTTTATCATTTTCTATAATGCATTGTGGCTCATATTTCCAATGCTTCTCAGCTACTTCAGTATTGTAATGTTTCCTCAAACCCAGTGCAATAGTCTTGCCACATTATTATGCCTTTCAGTATACATGCCTTCTGCAAATAGTGTTGTTTTACAGAACCTGCATTTGTCTGTTTCTCCAACCTGTTCATTGGACTTTGTAAACCAACCTGTAAGTAGTTCACTAGCCTGAGCTGCCAATATTATCCATTTGCCCTTTGGTTTAAATTCACTTCTCCTTAACCATTCCTGTGTTCGATCTGGATCAACATGAGGTTGTTCCAGGAGTTTTCTATAATTGCAACTATATTTATGACTTTTTCCACATTTCTTGCTTTCTCATCTGGTCCTTCACCTTATATTATTTCTTTTGTATTTTTGACATATTCAGTTGCTGCTGCTTTTTATCTACTTCTGGTTTGATTTCCATTCCCGCTTGCCACTGATATGCTTCTGCTAAACATAGCAGGGAAGTTATTTTAGACATGCTCTCATCATATTTTTAAAACTTTCACTATGTTTAGATCTTGTGAGGTCAGCAGATTTTTTACTCTGTATAATGTCACTAGTTTTTGATATATATATATATATATATATATTTTTTTTTTTTTTTTTTTAACCATGTGTGATACAAACTTGAACACTTCATGTGTGATGACATACAGTCATTTTGTGTTGTTTATTTGTTTTAATGTGGTGTTGTTGAAAGAGACAACAGAGACTTGGCAGAAACCCAGAGAGTATAGACATAGTGTCTATACTGTCTGTATTTTGCCCCATCAATTTCTCACCTGAAAGTTGAGTGTAAAAATAACAATAAAAAATAGTTACCTTAATTTGTCTGCTGTTCTACGCAGAGTTTGATTTTGAAATGTGCAAATTTCTGCAGAATAACTAAGTCAGACTAGCATGGTGTTTTATGCAAGGGAATCAAGAGCTGGTATGACTTTACTCTAGATCATAGGCTACAAAGATGTTGAATAAATATAAACCAGAAAAAGGTGTTTGCAGTTATGTTTGCACTCGCTGGATATGACAATTCCACTCCCACAAATTTTATTGTCAGCAAAATGTGCTTTACAAAAGGCCAACAAGCCTTCTGACAGCAATGTTGCTTTTTGGATATTGACTTATTAAGGGGTACTTCACTCAGCATACTGTGGTCTTTTGCTGAATGTTGCAAGGAAGCTGAAGCAGCAGGCTCAAAGGGAACCTGAGTCATCTTCTCCAAAACAAAATTAAAATCCCAGAGAGGAGGAACAGGCTTCTTAGGAGGCCTAATATGAAGGACGCCTTTAAGGAATTGCTTAACTTCAAATCTAGAAGCGGAAGGAGGAGATACAGGCAGACAAGCAGAGGCAGCCAATAAGTGGGCCTTAGCAGAAGAATAGGCTGAACCAGCACTGATCAATTCACACAAATAAGAAAGAACTAAAGGAACATCCACATTTAGTGGGTTCAGGTTACAAGAGAGACACCAAACAGAAAACATCTTCCATTTGGGGTTTCCTAGTATTGGTTTCCTGGCCTCCTGCAATACCCTCAGCACCTCCTCAGAAAAAAAAAAAATAACAAACAACTCGGTGATAACTAGCCCTGAAAACCAAGACTCATAAAAACAAATCAAGGCAAGATGTGGCAACTAGCAAAAAAAGTGTCTATGTGGAATCAAAATCTATCACCACAGTGTCAGTTGAAGAGTGGACAGGTGGGAATGGATGAGAGATCCCTTGTCTACTTTGTGAGGTAACTTGAGATGATTGCCCTTAGCTAAATGCAGAAGAAGAGGGAACTAATGCTGTCTCAGCCAAAAGGGAGTCACCAACAAGATCTGGGAGTGTCCTGTTGAACTTTGAGCAGGTCTTTTGGAATGAGGGGGAGGGGAGGCAATTCATAAAGTAACATCCCCTTCTAGGAAAATGAGAGGGTGTCCACCTTCCACAACAGAGGACCTGGAACTCTGGCACAAAAAAGAGGAAATTGTTTGTTCAGAGGGGATGCAAATAGATCTACTTGAGGAGGACCTTACTGATGGACAATGTCCAGAAACACATCCCTGTGAAGCATCCAATCTTGAATTGAGTGAAAGACCCACTCAGGTGACTACCACAATGTTTTGATCTGAGGAAATGTGAACTGCCTGAACAGTTATTCTTGGAAATTATTCTTTGAAGAATATAACTGATAATGCAGAAAGTCAAATATCTTTCCAGGGAAACAAAATTCAGACACTGCGCCTGCTTCAATGAAAGTAGGATTCCAAAATAAGGATCTAAATTACCTCGGGGACATTCTCTTTATGTACATATGCTTGCTAACCACTGGTCTAAGTTCAGCCATCGAATGCAAATTGCATCGAATGAGTATTACTCAAATGTTACCCACTGAAGGTTACTTTAACCATACAGGCATATCTTCAAAAATAAAATCATTGAATAGCCATAGTTGGACGACATAATGGAACTGTAATATACTACTTGCTTACGAGCAACTTAGCTATAAGAAAACCTTCCCTTTCCCCAATTTGGTGAAACCTCAGAGTTGGTATATATATATATATATATATATATATATATATATATATATATATATATATATATATATATATATATATATATATATATAAAAGTATCAGGAGGTATGGGGGCACATTTTCCCACATATGTAGTATCCAGTGTTCACTGAATCCTCCTGCTGTGGGGAGCTGTGTTCCCCACACCACACCCCTTGCTAAATATACCAACTCCAAGGTCACACTAAATTGGGAAAAGGGCAGGTTTTCTTATAGCTAAGTTACCAGTAATTAAGTAGTTTGTTGCAGTTCTGTTATGTTGGCCATCTATTATTCGGTTAAAATAACATTCTATGTGTAACGTTCTAGTAATAGCCATTTGATGCAATTTGCATACGATGGCTGAACATAGAAGCGTTAACCACATGTGTGTAACTGCTCTGGTCCCATATCCATTTGGTGGTTTTAGAAGAAAATGTCCGCACTGTAAAAATAATATAAATAGAGAAAAAGACAGAACTGTTTTCAGTAGCTGATACAGTGAGTACAAACCAAACGCACTGGTATAGAAAGTTTACTGCAACAAATACACTGTTTTCAGTATATGACATCAGTAGCGGACCGGAGTTCCACTGTGGTGACCCCTAACTGGGAAAAGCCAAAAGACACAACAACAACAGCAACCTCATAGCAAATAAGCAGAGTATTTTGTAAGGATAGAACATAAACAAATTGTTTGCAGAACATCCTTATTTGGGATATACTCTATGGAAATATACGAATCTAGAAACAAGGGAAAAACATTACCTGGTCAATCATGGGTATCATAGGAAGCCTAGCCAAACGTGCCTTTAAATAGACACTCACAAAAGTTCTTGCCACCATTTTTAAGTATCTCCTTGTACTTACCTCTCACATTAAGCAGGGATATACAAATGGTAACCCTGGTGTACATTTTCTAGCCTTAATATTAATACAAGTAGTACTCTGACTTGTGGTGCAACTTATTGCAAAGGGCAGGATATGATAAGTTATGAATCAAGCCCTCCAGTGACTCTTGTTTATTTCTTTGCCTCTGTAAATTTTGGTCCCCAGTTGTGGTGTTTATAGATTTACTGATTTTGTAAAGAAATAGGATTGGGTCATTCATGGCTCAAAAAGTAAGCCACAGGTCTTCTAGGATTAGCTGTTAGGCTACTGAGTTTAAGAAAAGGCACGCTAATCTATTGGAATAGTTAAAACATTTAAGTCCTTTTACCTTTCCAATTGAGTGATATGTTTACAGCTATATATACTGACAGGGGCATTGCTGTCAGTGACGGCTGTGACAAGGAAAGAGTAAAGTGGTAGGGTAACATCTTTGTCTCTTGAAGGATTGGAAATTAACTGGACCAGATAAAAAAATGTTTTTCTGACTATAGTGAAAACATGATACGGAAATGAGAGCGACCTGTTCACATGAGAACCCACGTTTCTTTTGACATGTCTGTTTGAAGAGGAGCACGATTTCTCACATATGAGATGGGAACCTTTTTTTTTTTTTTTTTTTTGCAGAATGCTGGTCACTACAATATACTACATTGCATTTACACAGGACTGTTTTCAGTAAACCAGGCATGAGCATATTCCAACCCTAGCTAGAGCAGTTTACTATAAGTCAATGAACGGATAACAGTGCCCATCTTCCACTCATCAGCAAACATGGTTAACCACACTTTTGGGATATTAGCTTGGATATCTGCAAAATAAATTTCAAACAGGAGAGGGCCCAACACTGACTCATGTGATATCCATATGTTTAGAATTATACATTCAGAAATGGTACCAGCAACTTTCACAACTTGCTGGCTGTTGGACATCCAATTTGCAAACAAGCAGAAAATGTACAGAGTTAAATTAAGTTTGTCAAGTTTTTCAATAATACCAGGCTGGGGAACAGTGTCAAATTAAGCAAAGTGTAATGACCTCTGTTTACAGCCTCAGAAATCTTTTCAGAGAAGCTTGCTAGGTTCAGGAGACAAGACCTGCCCTTCAGCAAACCAGTCTTATTAGGGTTATATCAGTTAAATTACTTATATCATAATAAATGAACTATGATGTGCTCCTTGGATTTGCATATACAATTTGGTGATGTACTTGGGCATATAATAACCTGCAGTATAGAGGGACCACCCTAATGTAGGGAAGCCACAGTGGCTGTCCTCCAGGCATCATTCACAAACCCCGTGGATAGGTTGACTTTGAACAGATTAAGTGACGGCTTGGATTGTGTATACTTCACACTGCTAAGCATGCAGAGTATTATGTCGTTTGGTCTGTTGGAAGTATTTTTATTATGTGTGACATGGAGAAGCCCCTGTGGATGGTCTCATTTGGAGGTGGACTGCTCCACTAAGTCTGGTAAAGAAGATGCTTGATTTCTGAGTCATACCTAGGGCAGGATGAAGGGGGTTGCTGCCACAACTGCAAACTGTTAGTGAGCCTGATCATCGTTGCACATGAGGGGCATCACTGCAGAACCAGCATTATTTAGGAACCTCTGGGTAAAATCACCTCTTCTTATATGGGTGCATTCAGTGCCTCCATGTTTGGGTAACATCACACCTTCTTATATGGGTGCATTCAGTGCTTCAGTGTTTGGGTAACATCACCGCTTCTTATATGTGTGCATTCAGTGCCGCAGTGTTTGGCTAACATCACTGCTTCTTATATGGGTGCATTCAGTGCCTCAGTGTTTGGGTAACATCACAGCTTCTTATATGGGTGCATTCAGTGCCTCAGTCTTTGGGTAATATCACCGCTTCTTATATGAATGCACTCAGTGCCTCAGTGTTTGGATAACATCACCGCTTCTTATATGGGTGCATTCAGTGCCTCAGTGTTTGGGTAACATCACAGCTTCTTATATGGGTGCATTCAGTGCCTCAGTCTTTGGGTAATATCACCGCTTCTTATATGGGTGCATTCAGTGCCTCAGTGTTTGGGTAATATCACCGCTTCTTATATGGGTGCATTTAGTGCCTCAGTGTTTGGGTAACATCACAGCTTCTTATATGAGTGCATTCAGTGCCTCAGTGTTTGGGTAATATCACAGCTTCTTATATGGGTGCATTCAGTGCCTCAGTGTTTGGGTAACATCACTGCTTCTTATATGGGTGCATTCAGTGCCTCAGTGTTTGGGTAATATCACAGCTTCTTATATGGGTGCATTCAGTGCCTCAGTGTTTGGGTAACATCACTGCTTCTTATATGATTGCATTCAGTGCATCTGTGTTTTAACAACTGTAAGAAGCAGACTGTCGTTACAGTTCCTAACACAGCAGGATACTAAATGCATTAATTTAAAAAGATGAAGCATCACTTGTGGCTTTTAAAAGGAAAGAAAAGGAATGACAACCCTGCACATTCCCCCATCATCAGTTGTTTGCATTGCACTGACAGCCCTGTGCATTCACCCCCATCACCAGTTGTTTGAATTGCACTGACAGCCCTGCGCATTCCCCCCGTCATCAGTTGTTTGCATTGCACTGACAGCCCTGTGCATTCACCCCCATCAGCCAGTATTTGCATTGCAAGACACAAACTAGAGTTGAAACATTGCACTGACAGCCCTGCACATTCACCCCGTAACCAGTTGTTTGCATTGCACTGACAGCCCTGTGCATTCACCCCGTCACCAGTTGTTTGCATTGCACTGACAGTCCTGCACATTCACCCCATCACCAATTGTTTGCAGTGCACTGACAGCCCTGCACATCCACCCTGTCACAAGTTGTTTGCATTGCACTGACAGCCCTGCACATTCCCCCCATCACCCATTATTTGCATTGCACTGACAGCCCTGTGCATTCACCCCATCACCCATTATTTGCATTGCACTGACAGCCCTGCGCATTCACCCCATCACCCGTTATTAGCATTGCACTGACATCCCTGCGCATTCACCCCCATCACCAGTTGTTTGCATTGCACTGACAGCCCTGCACATTCACCCCCATCACCAGTTGTTTGCATTGCACTGACAGCCCTGCGCATTCACCCCATCACCCATTGTTTGTATTGCACTGACAGCCCTGCGCATTCACCCCATCACCCATTATTTGCATTGCACTGACAGGCCTGCACATTCACCCCCATCACCAGTTGTTTGCATTGCACTGACAGCCCTGCACATTCACCCCATCACCAGTTATTTGCAGTGCACTGACAGCCCTGCACGTTCACCCCATCACCAGTTATTTGTAGTGCACTGACAGCCCTGCACGTTCACCCCATCACCAGTTATTTGCAGTGCACTGACAGCCCTGCACATTCACCCCATAACCAGTTGTTTGCAGTGCACTGACAGCCCTGTACGTTCACCCCATCACCAGTTGTTTGCATTGCACTGACAGCCCTGCACGTTCACCCCATCACCAGTTGTTTGCATTGCACTGACAGCCCTGCACGTTCACCCAATCACCAGTTGTTTGCATTGCACTGACAGCCCTGCACGTTCACCCCATCACCTGTTATTTGCAGTGCACTGACAGCCCTGCACGTTCACCCCATCACCAGTTATTTGCAGTGCACTGACAGCCCTGCACGTTCACCCCCATAACCAGTTATTTGCAGTGCACTGACAGCCCTGCACATTCACCCCATCACCTGTTATTTGCAGTGCACTGACAGCCCTGCACGTTCACCCCATCACCTGTTATTTGCAGTGCACTGACAGCCCTGTGCATTCACCCCATCACCTGTTATTTGCAGTGCACTGACAGCACTGCACGTTCATCCCATCACCTGTTATTTGCAGTGCATTGACAGCCCTGCACGTTCACCCCCATCACCTGTTATTTGCATTGCACTGACAGACCTGCACATTCACCCCCATCACCAGTTATTTGCAGTGCACTGACAGCCCTGCGCATTCACCCCTATCACCAGTTGTTTGCAGTGCACTGACAGCCCTGCACATTCACCCCCATCACCTGTTATTTTCAGTGCACTGGCAGCCCTGCACATTCACCCCCATCACCTGTTATTTGCATTGCACTGACAGACCTGCACATTTACCCCCATCACCAGTTATTTTCAGTGCACTGACAGCCCTGCGCATTCACCCCATCACCAGTTGTTTGCAGTGCACTGACAGACCTGCACGTTCACCCCATCACCTGTTATTTGCAGTGCACTGACAGCCCTGCACGTTCACCCCATCACCTGTTATTTGCAGTGCACTGACAGCCCTGCACGTTCACCCCATCACCCATTATTTGCAGTGCAATGCTTCTGTTTTCTTCTTCATTCGTCGTCTGATTTAGGTTGAAGGGTGCCAGTATGGGGAAACTGCCCAGCAAGACAGATTTTCTGGGTCTGGGTTTGACTGATAAGTAATCAGATATAAGTATAGATGATATATTGGGTGGGTACATGTGAGTATTTCATTGGTGAGAACCAGGTCAAGGATTTTAAAGCCTCTATTAGGGAGTTTTGTAATTTGCTCCAGCATATTGGCATTAAGTCTAGGAAATGCTGAGCATGTTCATTTTTAAAAATGTAAGTATGCCAATCATTTATTTTATTTATTTATGTATGAATATGTGCATGTGTGTATGTATATACTTGTTAATTGCCATTTGTTTACCAGGATTTACAGACTGGGCATACCTTGTCCCTTTTCAACAGAGGCCTGCGGAGAACATCTCCAGGTCTAATACATGTACAAAAGGCAGATGAAGTAGAGACGCCAAATTACAATGACCTCAGACAACTTAGCAGAATGAAAAGTACAACACACAGTAAATCATACATAGAGTTTAAGAATATACAGCAGTATATATCAATAAGTAAAAAATATTGAGTCATGAATAAAATCCAATACACAAATATATCTATGATTATAAAAGCAGTTGGAAAGAAAAGAGAAAAGCAAGGTTTGGTATAAAATATATTTAAGTTACATGGTGTTGGCAATCATGGTTCCACAGACGTGTGCAGTTGGGGTAAGGTAAGAAGGCAGGTTGGAGAGGGAAAAGTTGGGAAAGAGGCAGAGATACCAAGACAGAAAAAGGATGGAAAATGTGCAGGATATGTTGAGGCTGAAACAGACTATTAGTAGATAAGTTGAGAGAGAAAAGCTGAGTAATACAGAGTAAGAAGATGCATGATTATTGTTGTGAAGAGAGGCTTTAAGGAGCCAGTGCTTGGTATGTGGTTGGGGAAGAGAATAAAGAATGTCTTGTGAAAGGGGGTGAAAGAAGATCTGAGAGAAAAAAGCAAAGTAGTCAGCCAGGAGATGTTAAAGGGCATTAAATAAGGATAGATGTGAGGAGAACATTAAGAACTGGCAAGGAAAGATGAGAGGGAAAGTAATTGGTTTAGGTTGAAAGGATGGTAGAGAGATAGGCTGTAGATAAAATATGTTAGTATATTATCAGTAGATGAAGTAAGGAATAGCAGAACTTAGAGTACTCTGTGTGGTTGGATAGCAATTTTGTCTAGTTAAGAGCTAAACAGGAACACAGATGTGCTCATTGGATGATGTTTTAATCAAGATGAATGATTTAACATGAGGTGTGTGTTTAAGGGTAAAGGGTATGGAGTTCTAGGTTTTAAAATTGTAGGAGGAATAGTGAGAGGGAGTCACTTGCAGAGATGCTTGATTTAGTTGTTAGGGTTATTAGTTTTTTCTACTGAGCAAAGAGGCCTGTTTGGTGAGTATTGTTGAAAGATGTGCGTTAGGCTAGGGCATTTTTTCAGGTTTGTGAATAAGGGGGGCTCTGGCAGTTCCAGCAAGTGTAGCTGCTTTTGTGCTACACAGTGGTCATATTTCCATGTCACATTAGCAGCAAATTGGTTTACCTTGTTGTAGCACTGCTGAAGGACCCTGGTCTGGGTTGCCACAACTTATAATGAGATGACCAGAGAGGAGAGTTTTCTAGTATTTGTTAGGTAAGGTTTTCTCATTCACTTTATCAATGCTATGTTAACTGAAATCCCCAAACATGAAATAATTAATCTGACAGTTAATGTTTCAACAAGGTAACTTCTATGATTAGTGGGGTATATTGGTGGGGATTTGCAGCTTGTAATGAAGTAGTTGCTGGATTTGTTAAGGGTGATTTGGGTGTTCAGTAGTTCCAAGATATGGTAGTGGGTAACTTGACATGAGGTGATAGTGTTTCTCACCAATGCAGATACTGCCTTTTAGTTACTGGTGGACCTAAAGGCATAATAGACACTAAACCTTGGTACAGATTGATTGTTGTCTCAGTAACTATCTCAATAACTACATGTGTTGAAGTTGCAAGAAGGCCTTGTGTTCTTTCATCTGTCTATTTTAAGACTCCTAGCTTTGAGTTGTGCCACACTGATATTGTCCGAAACTGAGCTTGAGTTTGCTATTTTGGTATGTCCAGTGCATAAAGAAGGCATTATGGGGGCAACAAAGTCTACAGTGTGTATGTGGAAGCCCTGATATGAGATGAGTAAGCCATCCCTTTAGACACAGGAAGCTTTGTCTACCGATTTATTCCAGTCTGACAAATTCTTGATCCCCCTTAGAATGACACTGACCACCTAGCCAATAGTTAAAACCATTTGTCTTGTCTTGCTGTCTAGCTGCCAACCTCTGTCTCCAAAATGTGATAACTGTCTCATATAACTTGGAACAAATGAACAAAATGTGGAACACTTGCTAACATGTAGCCAGCATCAGCTTTAAACCTCATGACATGAGTTAGATTAATTTTCTTATCCTTCTGAAAAAATGTTGATGTATCAGTATGATACAGATATTTGTTATTCTTAGTAATGAATGTGAAAAAGGCCTTTATGATGTGGACAATTTAAGACTCAAAATGATGAATATTTTTCATAATGCGGTAGAGCTGAGTGGTATGAAGAAAAGATTCCGCTGAAGAATCCTGTCAAGCCTACATCTGCCAGCATCAGGTTATGGTCTCTTTTGTCTGGTTTAAGGGACTGTAGGGCCTTTGTGACATCATGGGTCTTGGCACCACACAAGCAGTGTACAACTTTTCTGTCTTTGTCCAATACAGTGACTATGGAGGCTGTATGCCTAATTGTAGGGCCACCTGTGACTAACACATTTCTCTCTGTTGAAGAAGACTTTGTGGGCCTTATCGGCTTAGGTCTGCTTTCAGTTTTGGGGTGAGCTATGTCAATTTGCAGTGCATGTGAGGGGAGAAGTAGGTGCTGTTTCATGTAATGAAGACAGGCATATTTTGTAATGTTTTCTACGAGGCGTTGACAATGTTTTCTTTAAGCATAATTTATGTGCTTTGATATATGAAGTGTTGAGTAAGTGGGTTTGTGAGAAGGCAAGGAAGGTTCAAAACACATACAACATTGCATAACTGGTGCTGGCCCTGTACATTTGAGTCCATAATAGTGACTACTACTGTAACCTGTGACAATACATGAAGTATTGCCTGCATGGTTATGTTGATTTACATTTATATTTGTTTATATAATAGAGACATCTATTTAGGAAGAACAGGTGCACAAGTTAGGGGCACCCCATGGAGACTGGTCTGTGTGTACTGTAAAGATATGGCTTATTTATAACAATGGAACAGTTATTAGGAAGATTGTCATCTGGCAGCATATTAGTAAAATAATCATTATTTCCTTTGAGAATGGTCCTACAAGTGAAGATGGATGGCCACAAGCAGTTTAAGTTTAGAGTGATGAGTATGTGTAAAAGAAGTACTCAACCATTAAAGGATTACGCACACTGTTTGCTTAGCCAAAATACTGTGTGTGGACATCAGAAGAGTATTTTAAGTTTCAGCCAGAGGGACAGTTTGGACATCTTTTGTGGCCAGTAGTATGAAAGGGGTAACTGCCCCAGGTGCAAAATGTTGGGGATGCAAAATCAGCCGATCTCTATTTCTCTTTAATGCAACTGCTTGTTACATTGTAGCAAGCAGTTGGCTCACGTTTCAAAGTTAAAAAAAGTTCCTTTTTTTAAATAAAATCCAAGTGCTGTAATACTTCACGCAGACAGGATATAAACTGTGGCCACTGTTTGTAACATATGCACACAAGGCATGCATACGTACACACACACGCGCACACACACACACACACACACACACACACACACACACACACACACACACACACACACACACACACTCACAAACAGGTATGTGTAAGCACACACACACACACACACACACACACACACACACACACACTCACTACGACCACATGTATACACGCATTCATCCTTTAGGGACTCTGCTTCAGCCTTCTAGCATCTTGCGATGTTGGTCCCCATCTCACCCTATTCTTTATTCAGTTTCTGCCATTGGCAGGTGTATTCTTGCTATTAAGAAAAGAGATGATGATTCTAACATTAGGAATGCTTTATACTCCTTGTCTATCCCAGAGTCATGAAAAGGTCAGGGAAAATCATCACTGACCCTTCACATCCAGGCCACCATCTTTTTGAACTATTACGATCTGCCAGGCATTGTAGATTAATACACACCAAAGCAAGCAAATGTAAGATCAGTTTTATCCACAGGCCATCAAGTTCATGAACGGTTAACTCAGCTTATTAGGCTGGGGTATTCTTTTTCCCAAGCCTCTGAGGATTCTGCAGTATTGTTTATTTCAGTATTTTTTGCACTGAGTTGCACTTTGCACCTTGTATGTATATGTATATGTATATGTATATGTATATGTATATGTATGTGTGTATTGGGTCTATATTATAAGCATGAAAGTCCTTTTCAGCGAATACGAAAACAGTGACACATATTGCACGAAATGCAAAAACACCGAACATCCTAAACCATGAAATTCAAAATCTCGAATTGTCATAGTTGGCCAACCCCACCGCCCGCTACATACAACCTACCCAAACAAAATAAATAAACCACGTACATACACTTAACAAAACCCTACTTCTAACCTTACACTAAACCTTGCATACATTACTATCTATGCACTTACCTTAACCCACACCCTAACCCTAAGGTCCGTCACTATCGCACACTTACCTTAAGGAGCTATACCGCAGAAGGGCCAACTATGGCAATTCGACATTTCTAATTTCATGCTTCAGGACGATCAGTGTTTTCATGGTTCACTGAATATGTGTCGACTTTTCCATATTCGCGTAAGTGTACCTTCACGGTTCTAATAGGGAACCTGTGTATTTACTTTTTTTGTCTTGTTCTAACAGTTGCATGTATATCATTTGTCTTGCTCTTAATAGTATATAAAGTTGTAAATACCTTTGTTTAAAGTTGCTTGTATCTTTGTTTTGGTGACAGTATTCTGTGGCTATCGTAACTGATTGTTAAATCTCTTTGAATGAAACTTTACCTGAATCATCTCTGAATTTCTTTGTAAATGGTGGGTATAATAATCTTAAGCAGTGTTTTTTGAAGTAAAGTAGTAACCAAAGTTTTGTGATACACTGTTTATTTATTTTATTTGCAGTTTAACTGGGAAAGTCCATTGGGCCAAAAATGAGCCCGTTTTCAATGGAGGCCTGGGGAGAAAAGCTCCATATACAAATATCACAAAGCTAATGTCAACAAGGTTAATAAGTACAATACAATTTTCAAAAACTACTAAAACAGTAATATATAAGACAGAATAATAACATTTGAATAAGGTGTTGTAACAAAGCATTGAATGAAATTAAAACACAAGCATTTTGTAGTACATAACAATAATTTGGAGTGCAGGCACATATGCACTCATAGTTTCATGAGGTGAGAGGTAGGAAGAATTAAAAATGTTACATGTTATAAATATGTAGAAGCCAAAAATGAAATGGTTGCATTTTCAGTAACAAATCGAAGAAATATAAAATGTCTGTCCATCTGCCTAGCTCTCACATGCGACTTCTAAAATTAAATGCATGTAACTGTGCTGGGTTATAACATCTGCATATCTTAAAATACAGTACATTTGACCATATGTCACAGCTGTGCTCCACACCACAAAATCTCCATCATCAGGAACTCAGCTATAAATCTGAGAACCAAGAACAGTACAATATTGCTATGGCTCAGCTACAGTGTTTGCTGATTCATCATGAGAGTTTTAAAATGAAATAACTATTGATCAATGGCAAATGTTCCCACTCTTTTATTTGTTGTATGGTTACTGGGCATCACTGCTACATAAGCCAAAATTAAAAACATTAATAACATGTGTTGCATTACTAAACTTGTCATCACTGAAAAATGAAGTGATTCATTCATAATACTGCTTTTTGCTTTATGACCTTTGGTTTTAGATGCAATAAGGTGTTGGATATGTTATCTATTCTCACATACTGAAAATAAAAAAAACAAAAACAGTTTTGCAGTAGAGGGGAGAAAGTAGGTTTCAGACTGAGATATGGAAATAACAGTTAACATGTTTATTTTGCAAGAAGAAAACATTATATTAAATATTTATGCAATTGTGATTTCCTGCAATGTGCATTTCTGTAAATCTAAATTTTTTATTTTTATTACTAGTACCATGTATTCCTCTAGAAAGTATTTCAGCAGAGCCAATGGGGTGAAGGTTGGTCCACTGAAGATGGTGGTCATAATTCGTAACTGCCTTAGTAACTAAATACAAAAAGAAGAAAACATACTTAGTATTAGAATCAAGACATTTTGACAATAACTGTTTCTGCAATAAATGAATCACATAAAATAGAAGTCACAGGTGGGGTAAATCATACAATATACATAAAATATATGAAAAAAACCCCTAGCTTTGAAATGCAAACATTTTAATAAACCTGATGTCACTGGAGCTCTATCATTTTTTTACAGACTATTTCTTGTAATACCAGAAAAAGCCCAATTCCTTTTTCACAGAGTATAGTTAAAACATTTGAGCATATCCCTGATGACCGAATGCAGTGCTTTATAGAAAAGTTTTGTATCCGTACATGAACAGGAAATATACTCTATCTAGTATGTGTGACAGTCTGTCTGTGATAGGCTATGTCTACTAACTTGTATTTTATTCCTCTGACTTTTCACTAACAGTGAACTGAAGCTCTGTTAATGAAAGAAGTTTATTTCCAAAATATGTCTTAATGTTAAACAACAGTGAGTGATGCAAAACATTATATATACAGTATATTTACCAAAGCATCCAGGAACCACTGGAAAAGAGAGATGATGTGATACATTTACTAGGCCAACATAGTTTTTATAGTTATTTGACTCAGATGCCGACATCATTGTACAAATGTTGTACTGTGATTAGGCTGAGAAATCATCTATGTCACTCTGTGATCTTGTAGACTGTTGGATGAACAACACTCCATTAAATGGAAACTTCAGATGCCTCCAGTAACTGCAGGATTTAACCCTGGAGTGGTGGTCCTGAATGCAGGATTATACCCTGGAGTGGTGTTCCTGAATGCAGGATTATAGCTTGAAATGGTGGTCCTGACTTCAGGATTATACCCTGGAGCGGTGGTCCTGACTGCAGGATTATACCATGGAGTGTGATCCTGACTTCAGGATTATAGCCTGGAGTGGTGGTCCTGATGATGAAACCTACAGACTGTACATTACATGGTGCACATTAGGACACACTGATGGGAATATGAGAGGTGCTAACATTGTTGTGTGCATCACAATCAGGGAAGATGTTTATGGTTATTGGGTACAACTGTGACATGATAGGGCACACATGATGCCACTATTGCATTGTGAGGTGAGATGGTGTACACAGTCACAGAATTAATTCTATCCTTCCGAGCTTAGCAGCATATCACATCTAACTTCATGTTTTTTCTTTGTACAGTGGCAAAACACAAACATATCAGAGAGCTCACCTTCATTTTTATTTGTATTTATTTATTTGTTATTCAGTAAGGCCACTAGGAATAAACATTTCATCTAAGCTGCAGCCTTAGAGGGGTCTATATCAGATGATTGAAAGCTTACAAGTCTGGAGCTCACAAGTTCAAACTGCAAACCTTGAAAGCTGGCAACATCGAACGTACAAAAAAAATACTAACTATAAAAAAAAAAAAACGCTCTATGCAGGGGGGCAAGCCCACCTGCACCCCTCACACCCCTCGCTACTTAAATATACCAACTCTGAGATCGCACTATAGTGCAGTAAAGGGAATTTTTCCCTTCCCCGCACTCTATGGCAATCTCCATTGTGCAGTTCGATCTCAGCTTTTGGGATTTGAAGTTAGAAGTTGTGAGCTTCAGGCTTATCAGCCTTCGATGTTCCGATATAAACCCGCCTTAGAGTATTGAGTGGTTAAGTGATTTACTTAAATGTGGGCATGTTTCATGTTTGTATCTGTACACTGTGCCACTACCCAATATGGTCACAATGGTCACATTTCAGGGGTGCCACATGATCATACCTCTGGGTCAGTTAAGTGACTATTCAACTGGTGACTGTGGGAATAAAACCAAGGATTTTAATAAGTTGAAGGTTGTGACCAGCTTGTAGTTTTAAACTTTCATACTATATTTGTAGATGTTTGAACTTTCATACTATATTTACAGATGTTTGACTATATATATATATATATATATATATATATATATATATGTATAGATAGATAGAGGAGCATGGAATGGCACTGAAGTAATGTTGTATGAGTAATGACAGCATGCTGTTACATGTACATGTGAGAGGTGGTGGGTGCTGATAAGTTTCATGTACAGTGGGCACTCCACTTCACCACCATATTGTAACTTGACATCGTGTTGCATGGATGCATAGGTTCATGGATTAGTACTAGGCTAGCTGCCCTTGTGGGTAATTTTTTTAAGCCTGGCCAATTACCCCATGTGAGAATCAAACCCTGCATCTTCTGTATGTAAAGTAAACATCTTAACAATTATGCCAGCCTCCCAGCCTTACCACAGATAGGTGTATGGGTGCTGCAGGGCAGGGGTACTTATTTCAACTCTACAGAAAGTAAAAGGAGTTCACATCTGGGGTTGTACAGGACAAGGTGTTGGATCAATGCAGTCTGAGAAGGTAGAAAATTACAGACAAACCTAAAAGGTGTTGTCATGAAGATCTGTGTCACACTTGATGTGTAGAGATAAAAAAGTGGAGATAAATATAGAAAGATGGCAACTAACTTAATAAATGCATAAATAAATAAAATAAAATTATAACGAAATACTTAGGGCTATCGTTCTCTTTTCTAGATAAAATCATGAAAAGAAAAATAAATGGCAAGTATTACAATCTGATCTAGCAGATAGTATAGAGGGTTAAGGTTATGATTTGTTAATGAAATTATTTTTGTAAAGTATAGTTCAATTCCTCTAAACTCCATTTGCCTGCTGTATGATCCTGAGCAATTCATTTAACCACAGATCATTGGCTGAGGCTAAACAAGATCCATTTGGATCAGAACTCTACCCAGGTTACGCATACGAGTAAATAAACACTAATTTGACTTGGGAGGGTGGCCTAATGGTTAAGGTGTTTGCCTTGCAAGCACAAGGTGCAGGGTTTGAATCTCACAAGGGATAATTGGCTAGGCTTAAAATGGCTCACAAGGGCAGTTAGCTTAGTATGAACCTAAGTCAACAATGCTTGATTCGAAAATAAAACATACTAACTTTTAACTTTCATTATTTAAAATGTCTGATGTGCCTCACAAGCAACTGCTATGCACTTAATGAAGTTATAATTAAACAGTATAATTATTGTTAAAAAAGATAAAAAGAGGCTGTTTTTATCAGATCAAACAAAGCCACACAAAAAATATACACAAGACTGCAATGTGCAACACAATAGTAAAAAATACATATATAGAGGCCATTTTGTATTTGTAATAATGCACTCCGGCATGGAGATTGTAAGGAAATAATAGGCACTACCTGAGTAGGACGTCCCTCTGCCTGTGGCTTCAGGATTTGCAAAATGCATGATTGATTTATTGTTTTGTTATAATGCCCTTTCTTTTCATAGGTAGTTGCTAGACTTGCAATCCAGGGCACCACTGAAGCCCAGACAAAATTCTAGTTATCCACAAGCACTGTCTGGTGAAGTGACTTACACACAAGGCAAATAAATGATGAGGGAATCATACCCCATACCACAGGAACTGCAGCTGACAGCCTCAGCTTTCTGCATTAATTGCCAGACTATACAAATATAATTTTTATAAGAAGTATTTGTAGTTATTATTTCATGATAACCCACTAATGATTCGATTCATATATTATTTGAGTTTTTCAACCTTATAAAATGATAATTGTATACATTTCTTTTTTTGTGAAATGAATGGCAAAACATAATCCATCCAAAGTGTCACTGGAATCTGTAAACTTTGCTAGCATATATTTGAGGAAATTATGTCAAGATGCTTACCTACACCATGCACTTTCTTGAAGATTACAGACATAAAGTCACAACAACTGCATGTTTGTCACTGCCTTAGTCTAAATTCTAGAGGGATCAAGCATCAGTTGAATGAAAGCAATCTTACTTACAAAGTGATAAGTCATATAAACTCCCTGGATCCAATCGTGGCTGCTGTGTGCTCCTGGCCGTGCTGTTCCTCACTCCCACCTTACAACCCTACTTCCCACTTCACATTGGTGTACTGGCCCTACCCTACTGGATTTGTCAAGACTACTTCCAAGTCACCTTGCCATCCCTCGCTGCCTGACACCTTACAGGAGCAGTTCTACCTTTCTCCCAGAAGTGAAATAAAAAGGGTGAAAGAAACCTTACAACCCTACTTCCCACTTCACATTGGTGTACTGGCCCTACCCTACTGGATTTGTCTAGACTACTTCCAAGTCACCTTGCCATCCCTCGCTGCCTGACACCTTACAGGAGCAGTTCTACCTTTCTCCCAGAAGTGAAATAAAAAGGGTGAAAGAAACCTTACAACCCTACTTTCCACTTCACATTGGTGTACTGGCCCTACCCTACTGGATTTGTCAAGACTACTTCCAAGTCACCTTGCCATCCCTCGCTGCCTGACACCTTACAGGAACAGTTCTACCTTTCTCCCAGAAGTGAAATAAAAAGGGTGAAAGAAACCTTACAACCCTACTTCCCACTTCACATTGGTGTACTGGCCCTATCCTACTGGATTTGTCAAGACTACTTCCAAGTCACCTTGCCATCCCTCGCTGCCTGACACCTTACAGGAGCAGTTCTACCTTTCCCCCAGAAGTGAAATAAAAAGGGTGAAAGAAACCTTACAACCCTACTTCCCACTTCACATTGGTGTACTGGCCCTACCCTACTGGATTTGTCAAGACTACTTCCAAGTCACCTTGCCATCCCTCGCTGCCTGACACCTTACAGGAGCAGTTCTACCTTTCTCCCAGAAGTGAAATAAAAAGGGTGATAGAAAGTACGTAATTATCCTGCTACATGCAATGTAAATGGGCTTGTGAATTTGCTCTACCACTTACCTGGTGTTAGTGCAGGACTACAGCCAGTATACCCAGCAGCCTCCCCCTACTCTTTAACCGTAAAACCCCTTTTCATACCTCTCCCCGTGCCTTTTCTCCTTATATCCGTGCTGCCTGTTCATCTATTTTACTGAGGCAGTGGCTCCTCTCCCTGTACTATAAGGATTTGCCACTAGGTGGCAGTATTCACCCAACCACTATCTCTCTTCCCTCTCTCTCCTCCCCACTTACTACTTCTCTTCAGAACACTTCTTCTCTACCTACACTCACTATCAGTCATACCCTCCAGCCAGTTCTTGATACCTGCCTGCTTCCCTTTCACTCTAACATAATATTGCTTAAACCTTCCCACCCAGCTCCCCCTGTTTTTACCTATCTCCTGACTGATTGTTTCCTCTCTCTCCTGCTGTCAGCTTCCTTGTGTCTCCTTTGTACCACCCTACCTACCCTCTAAATATATCCATCTTGCCTCTCTTCCTTACTTTTCTTGCTCATCGCGGTTTTTGCTGTTCCAACATTTTTTCTCTACCCCTTTTAGTATCCTGTACTCTATTCGTCATCCCTACCCCTGACTCTTACCTTCCTTCCGGCTACTATCTGTTACACCTATCTTTAGCTCCATCCTCTTCTCCCCCACATCCGCCCCACAACTATCTTAAGGGCCAAATCCCCCGGGGCACCATCTTTAACTCCCTGGATCCAATCGTGGCTGCTGTGTGCTCCTGGCCGTGCTGTTCCTCACTCCCAGTAAGTGCACTATCCACCACTTGTTATTAATGCACTGTATCATTGTTGTGGTCCTTTTCACCTTTATAATTCATCATCATTTATATGGTTTACAGTAATTTAATTTACCTGTGCTTTATCTACATTATATTTGTAAACTTCTCTCTCAGCTATAAAGAGTCTATGGTTACATACGGATATACTATTTGGCTATGTATGTCGTCCATCTCAGCTGACAAGGTCATTGTAGTCCTGACTGTATGCTATACTGTTGTTTTAAGTGTCTTATAAATTGTGAATAATTGCTTTATAAATAGTGAATGGTTTTATTCCACTGCAGGGGCTAACAATTGACAATTCCCTCAATCGATGTTACTCATGGCGCCTTTCTCCTCATAGCGATATCTGTAACTTCCAAACTGCTTACATTACTTTCGGCAGCTTCCACTACAAAACTAGACTAGTTCTTGTGGGTTGTTATTCGTTCTGCCCCACATTTATTACCTTTCTTTCTTCTCATCCTACTGCTGCTATATGTCCCACTCCATATCTATTACTTTTTCTCTGTTAGTCTCACCACAGCGATATTTTTCCTCAAGCCGTGGCGTACCTATCTAAGACTTAGTACCCTAGTATACGCTCACTACCCTCTGCAAGCAGCGTCTGCTGCCTGCTATAGCTCTGCACCTAAGCCGCTACTTATAGGGATTGACTCTTGACTCTCGTTGCAGCGTTCCCTTGAGGGGCTTACCATAACTGTGATGCCTGCTCCGTTCCAACAGCTTTAGCGGCCCAGACATTATTTATTGTTTATTCTCCTTAAATTTTTCGCTTAGTTGGATCGCTAATTATACTTAGTAGTATCCTGATCTTCATACCGCTATTAATACATTGCTCTCCAAATTTACCTTTAGGTCTTAGTTCTTCTTTTACCCTTCGACATACTAGATACCCTAAGCTTATTTAGATTATAATTAGTATGAGGCTTCCGTCCAGCTGTGCTGTTTTTATTTTGAAATGGGTTATGCTCTCTAAGGGCATGTGGGTTTACTCATACTAGAGATCTTTTAGGGCTCGTGAGTAATACTCTTCCCGGGGTGTTAAATAGGGCTAGTGGGTTATACTCCTCCTGGTGTGCTTCTTGGTCGCTAACTGCCACCACGTGGCTTTGCTGAGCGTCTGTTAAGCAGTGGCGCTACCTGCCAATTGCCCCTTCGCTTAACTAGAGATAATACTTGTTTTTCTTTATAATAGGATGACAATTACCTGTAAATGTTTCAATTGCTGGAACGTAGTCACCTTATATCTGATCTACTGATTCACTGTTGTAGTTCATAGCTTTATGCTGTAAGCATTTTTAGCTCTGTTTACAGAGGGTGTTGTAATTTTGTGTATTTCCTTACCAGGTATATATGAGCGCCACTATCTAAACGGCTCCATTAGACTCACCGGCGCTCCCCTTATACATAATTCCTGGCGATTCTAAAAGGCTCTTCCAATTTAGTAAAGGGATGTTTAGACCTATAATTGTAATCCTTTGCTACAGTTGCCATTCATAATATGCATTTTGTGATTATATTTTGCTACATGTCTAGCTAATCTATGTAAAATGTTTGAATTACTGTTTTAATGGTGAAATCACACAGTGTCTTCACTAACAATTGAAGATTATTGTTGTACTGAATATCTGTAGTTACTAGGCATTTATCGCTATTGTTTGCTGGTAATTGTGGCACAGACCTTGTATCAAGGGGCTTTTGTACCAGTGATATCTGTGCTATGTTTTTTTGTATTTGTCCTCTGCTGCCTAACATATTACTATTGTAGTCTCTATATCTAACTGCTTAACCTTAGATGTATGTCCTATCAAACTGCCTCTCTTGTTGTTAACTTTAAAACTTTTCCTCTCTGTTTTTTCTGTAGCCTTACAACCCTACTTCCCACTTCACATTGGTGTACTGGCCCTACCCTACTGGATTTGTCAAGACTACTTCCAAGTCACCTTGCCATCCCTCACTGCCTGACACCTTACAGGAGCAGTTCTACCTTTCTCCTAGAAGTGAAATAAAAAGGGTGAAAGAAAGTATGTAATTATCCTGCTATATGCAATGTAAATGGGCTTGTGAATTTGCTCTACCACTTACCTGGTGTTAGTGCAGGACTACAGCCAGTATACCCAGCAGCCTCCCCCTACTCTTTAACTGTAAACCCCCTTTTCATACCTCTCCCCATGCCTTTTCTCCTTATATCTGTGCTGCCTGTTCATCTATTTTACTGAGGCAGTAGCTCCTCTCCCTGTACTATAAGGATTTGCCACTAGGTGGCAGTCTTCACCCAACCACTATCGCTCTTCCCTCTCTCTCCTCCCCACTTACTACTTCTCTTCAGAACACTTCTTCTCTATCTACACTCACTATCAGTCATACCCTCCAGCCAGTTCTAGATACCTGCCTGCTTCCCTTTCACTCTAACATAATATTGCTTAAACCTTCCCACCCAGCTCCCTCTGTTCTTACCTATCTCCTGACTGATTGTTTCCTCTCTCTCCTGCTGTCAGCTTCCTTGTGTCTACCCACTCCGTTCGCCCTACGGGCTCACTCCGCTCCCCTACCCTACCCCCAAATTCCACCCACCCCCACTGCTCCTAAACTTAAACCTCCTAAGCCACTCCCTCTTCCGCTATCATCCAATCACACTTACCCCCAGCTCCTAAACTTAAACCTCCTAAGCCACTCCCTCTTCCTCTATCATCCAATCACACTTACCCCCCAGCTCCTAAACTTAAACCTCCTAAGCCACTCCCTCTTCCTCTATCATCCAATCACACTTACCCCCCAATTATACCAATTAGGCTCACCCTTACTCATCACTTATACTATAACACACCACTCCTTCGATACCTTTACCATACCCCTCTTCTAATAACTAACAGAACTATTTCCCCTATCTACACCCACCTTATCCATTCTTTTATAAAACCTTAACCTGCTGTCTAACTCGTCTTATAACCAACCTCAGTAAATATGACTTCAACTCCAATGTATCCAATATTCCTAGCTATATTTACTACTATCCTCGCCTCTACCAACCTCCTCACTTCCTTCAAAAAACAGCACCATTACTTTTTTAATCACTCTCAAAAACAAACAGCTATATACACCTCTATACTCACTTGCAATCTGACATATATCACTTCCACTCCTACATATCTATTACCCAAATACCACCGACTCTCCCACTTTAAATATAACAATCTTACAATAAAAAAAGATAAATATCTATTTTTTTCTAAAATATAACTTACAAATAAAACCCCTCAATGTCTCCTTACTCGATGGGGACATCCACCCTAACCCTGGCCCAGCCAATCCTGCTTCCCTAACTGCACAACCTAAACTCCCCTACTCACTCTTAATAGGACATCTGAATATCTGCAGTCTTAAAAATAAAGTAGCCCATCTCCATGCCCTTTTAGATACTCACTGCTTTGATATCCTTTGACTGACAGAAACTTGGTTAAAACCAGGAACCAAAGACAACGAAATTACCCCCCCCCAAGGATATAACATAGTTAGACATGACCGATTAAGACAAAAGGGAGGGGGTGTAGCAGTACTATTCAAAGATGGATTCCATATCTCCACATTACCATGTAACCCACCTCATGATAGCAATGCTGAAATCCTGGCCACCAAACTCCAAATGAACCCAAAGAAAGCTTTATATATTATCTGTATCTACCTACCACCTGGCAATAGCATCAGCATTATCGAAGGTATACTAAACTGGATACCCTCAGCTTACCCCCAAGAAACAGTAATACTAGGTGATTTTAATACTGACTGGAAAAGTGTTAATGCAGACAACCCCACCTCTCACATTAACCTCCACGGCTTCACTCAAACAATCACCTCCACAACCAGAATCAACAAACCAAACAATAAAGAGAGTACCTTAGACTGGATACTTATTAATAACTCAACTCCTCTACCAGACTTAACAAATCAAACAATAAGGAGAGTACCTTAGACTGGATACTTATTAATAACTCAGCTCCTCTACCAGACTTAACAAATCAAACAACAAAGAGAGTACCTTAGATTGGATTCTTATTAATAACTCAACTCCTCTACCAGACTTAACAAATCAAACAATAAAGAGAGTACCTTAGACTGGATACATATTAATAACTCAACTCTTCTACCAGACTTAACAAATCAAACAACAAAGAGAGTACCTTAGATTGGATTCTTATTAATAACTCAACTCCTCTACCAGACTTAACAAACCAAACAACAAAGAGAGTACCTTAGACTGGATACTTATTAATAACTCAACTCCTCTACCAGACTTAACAAATCAAACAATAAAGAGAGTACCTTAGACTGGATACTTATTAATAACTCAACTCCTCTACCAGACTTAACAAATCAAACAATAAAGAGAGTACCTTAGACTGGATACTTATTAATAACTCACCTCCTCTACTAGACTTAACAAATCAAACAACAAAGAGAGTACCTTAGATTGGATTCTTATTAATAACTCACCTCCTCTACCAGACTTAACAAATCAAACAACAAAGAGAGTACCTTAGATTGGATTCTTATTAATAACTCACCTCCTCTACCAGACTTAATAAATCAAACAACAAAGAGAGTACCTTAGACTGGATACTTATTAATAACTCACCTCCTCTACCAGACTTAACAAATCAAACAACAAAGAGAGTACCTTAGATTGGATTCTTATTAATAACTCAACTCCTCTACCAGACTTAACAAATCAAACAACAAAGAGAGTACCTTAGACTGGATACTTATTAATAACTCAACTCCTCTACCAGACTTAACAAATCAAACAATAAAGAGAGTACCTTAGATTGGATTCTTATTAATAACTCACCTCTTCTACCAGACTTAACAAATCAAACAACAAAGAGAGTACCTTAGACTGGATACTTATTAATAACTCAACTCCTCTACCAGACTTAACAAATCAAACAACAAAGAGAGTACCTTAGATTGGATTCTTATTAATAACTCAACTCCTCTACCAGACTTAACAAATCAAACAACAAAGAGAGTACCTTAGACTGGATACTTATTAATAACTCACCTCCTCTACCAGACTTAACAAATCAAACAACAAAGAGAGTACCTTAGATTGGATTCTTATTAATAACTCAACTCCTCTACCAGACTTAACAAATCAAACAATAAAGACAGTACCTTAGATTGGATTCTTATTAATAACTCAACTCCTCTACCAGACTTAACAAATCAAACAACAAAGAGAGTACCTTAGACTGGATACTTATAAACAGACATGAACATGCCTATAAGGTAGGCACTCTCCCAGATGATTTAAGTGATCATGCTTTAACCTACATTATTAAACAAAAACATGATCTGCCGAAACCCTCTACTTTTAGGACTGCACGTTCCAATAAACACTTAAACCAAGAATCATTCCAAAATGAACTCAGTGCCTGTAACTGGAACCCCTTAAACACTCTACCACTTGATGAAGCTATAAAATATCTAAACTCTGCTTTTTTATCCATCCTGGACAAACATGCACCTATACGGTGTATCCGTATGAAATCCAAACCAGCCCCCTGGCTCTCTAAAGAAACTAGACAAAAAATTCTACTAAGAAACAAATCCTGGGCTAAGTGGAGGGCTAACAAAAATATCTTTGATCTACATTACTTCAGGGAACTGAGAAATTCCACTAAAAAGGCAATTCTTATGGACAAAAAGAACTATTACTGTAAATTACAGCAAACTCATCAAAATAATCCCCAAAAGTTTTGGTCCAGTATAAACAAACTCCTTTCCCCTGGACGCTCTCACACACCTATCCATCTTGACACTGATCCTAATACCCCCCTTCAAACTGCCAATTCATTCAATACCTTCTTTACAGAGACCATTCAATCTCTAGCTAGTCAACTAATCCCAGATAACTCAAGCCCTCACACTACCAGATCATCTTCTCTACCAACTTTTAAACTGCAACCCATCTCTACTACTTTCGTCTGTAAAATCATCCAAAAACTTAAACCTAGTACCCCTTCTGCCGACCAAATACCATCAGAATACCTGCAAAAAGCAGCTAAGGTGATTGCATACCCTGTATCCATCCTCATTAACAGAACCATTAAAGAAGGAACCATTCCTGACATTTGGAAAATCTCCCATATTATTCCCCTTCATAAAAGCGGCAATTCAAATGATTACTCTAATTACAGACCAATAGCCCTATTATCTCCTCTATCTAAAATAATGGAAAAATGCATTTACCAACAAGTACTACATTTATCTCAACATAACATAATAGCAAACTGTCAACGTGGCTTTAGGCCATCACATAGTACCACAACTGCTCTACTATCTTTTATAGATACCATCAACAGAAACCGCAATAACAATATCCTCTCATCTGCTCTATTTATTGACCTCTCAAAGGCTTTTGACATGGTCAACCATGCCCTCCTCATCAACACTCTAGAATCCCTTGCCTTCAATCACCTGACTATTAAATGGTTCAGATCCTACCTTAGCAATAGGCAACAACAGTTCTCTGGCAAAACAATATATCATCCCTCCAGCCTGTGACCCTCGGAGTCCCTCAAGGCTCTATTCTAGAACCACTGCTCTTTTCATTATTTATCAATGACCCCCATATAGCACTCCCACAAGCCCCCTGCATTCAATATGCAGACGATTCTACACTAGTATGCTCAGCAAACTCCCCTTCAGAACTACACTCTCTAACCCAAGATGTATTTAACATAGTAGAAACATGGTTTACTAAGAGATGCCTCTTTCTCAATGCTAAGAAAACCAAGCTCCTCCTCTTTACACCCACCAATAAATCCTCACCCATTGATTTCTCTGTGTCCTCCAATAACAGCACTATCATACTTCCTGATACAACCACCAAACTGCTCGGAATAACTATTGACAATCACCTTACTTTTGATACCCACATAAATAATACTATCAAAACTGTCAATAGAAAAATTGGTTCCTTATACAGGATCAAACCTTTCCTCACCCCTATAGCCAGAACTAAAATTGTTCACTCTCACTTAATATCAACTCTTCTGTATGCTTCGTCCATATATACTAACCTAAAGAAAAATAATCTTGCCAAACTAACAAATTCTTATAATAACATCGCCAGATTTGCAACTGGCAATCCCTTTAGAACCCACCACTGTCTGAATCTAAGGCAACTAGGCTGGCTGGAATTACAAAACCAACTGATAGTATCCCAACTCACCATTGCCCACAAGATGTTCTACCAACCCAACAACACTCCTGTACTCTCCAATCTCATCCTCCAGTACAAAAATCTTAACTCCCTGCGCTGTTCCAACAAACTCCTTGCCTGCATATGCAAGTCTAACAACCTGGCTGGAGACTCTCTTTTTTCTAACACTGTTGGAAAAATCTGGAACCTCCTGCCCGATGAACTAACATTACTTTCTTCCTTGCCTCTATTTAAACACAACCTCAAAAACACCTAAATTCTCACTGGCTATGCCCTGCAGCAATCCTGACTAATCTTGTTCCTCTCTCCTTCTTTTTCTAATTTCACCTCCTGCTACTTCTTATTTCTACTACTCTTACTTCAACTACTTATACTCTAAATGTAAAACAAAACAAATATGGTAGGAGCGATACACAGTAGATCCACCAAAAGTTCATTTAACGTCCCCGAAACTTCAATAGTCCAAATGTACAGTATAGCTATGAACAATACTGTAACAAAACAAAACGACTCGTTCAGTACAAGGACGGTTTATTTTAAGACAATAAACAGATGCAGGTTAGCGCTTTCACCATATGGCTTCTTCAGACCTTTTAAAATTCCAAAGCTCATCCAGTTTAAATCAAATTACTGGCGGGAAAAACTTCCTCTCTTAAAGTGCCAACTCAGAAAAAACATATAAGCAACATCTCTGATACATTCAATCATAAATACATACTCTTATACTTGTTAAAAAAAAAAAAATATATATATATATATATATATATATATATATATATATATATATATATGCTTAAAACCTATCACTATAGCCTATCTATATACATATTTGATCAGGACATATAGTGATACAATGAAATAAAAAATAAAAAACTTATCATGTGTAAAGATATGACGTATCATGTCTAAGATAATAAATTAAAAATATACATAACTAAACACACTTGGCAATGACTACAACTAATAACTTACTAAGAAGATATCCATCCAAAGTAAAGGCATATAATATATATACATTAATATGAAACATTGCTCTACATTATATTAATTCGGTCTTAAAATATTCTCAGCCGCCTGGGTTTAAGAAAAGGTTTAATCGGAACTATTCAGACCTGGATCTAAATCAGACCTCAATCTCATGATCCATATACTTTCTCTAGTCTCGGTATATGTCCTGATGTCACCCCCTCTAGGTCCTGCATATACTTTCTCTGGTCTAGCATGTGGCAGAGAATGGAGAAAATCATACTTTTAGGTTTAGGATAGTCGAGAAAGTATATGCAGGTGCCCTTTATAAAGACGTTTGGGAGATCTGCACTAGTAGCACATGTGTGGAGAAGAGATTTCCTGGCTTTGTAAGCTGAAAAAGTGAGGAATAAAGCAGGGGCAGACGTGTGTTACATTGTACTTAAACTCACCAAGTGCATTTAGTATTTTTAGCTTAGTTTTACTGAATGGTTACCACTTGTACAGTTTGTTTGACTAAATTTGCTTATATTGTATTTACAAAAGTTGCCAGGTAATTATTTTGTTAGATGGCATCTCCATGTTGTTAAACTAAATGTTCTCAATGTACTTTTCCACTTTCTTTTCCACGTTTTCATTAATTTACAGTTTACAGTTTTTGACTAAAGTAGTTGATAGTGTGTTTACAGGAGTCACCTGGCTGTTACTGCTTTAGACAACATGTCCATTTCATTAAAGTAAGCGTCCTCTTGTGATTTTTCTACTTTTTCACCACTTTGACATCAAATTGCAATTTCAGTTGGTTTTCTGGTCAAGGTGTTAGTTTGCTGAGGTTGATAATATTTTTCTATGGTAGACGATAGTTTCCTGCAGTTTCTGAGGAATTGACATTTTTGTCTGGCATTCTAGCTGAATTTTTCTTGCTTCTTATACTTTATATCTCCTTAAATTAACTGTGCTGAAGAGTCCTCTGCACATTACAATGCAATCTTATATTAAGCAAATGTAGACATTTTCAGCTTTAGATTTTTCTCTTAAAGTCATTGTTAATCCCTCAGTCTAATAGGAGCTACACGGATCACAGTTTTAAGCAGCGGCAGAAGGTTACATTTCTAGACTCACTTTATAGCCAGTTTAGACAAGAATATTTACTGCATACTGTTGCGGTGCTGTAATCCAATTTAGTTTTCATTTATTAATTTACCTTGAATCATTACTTTAAACTAGGTACGGAAATTATTCTCCCTTAATAGCCTCCAGACTGACCCAAAAGCCAATCTAGACTGGAATATTTACTGCATGCTTTTATTTTACTGCTTTACCTAATTTCATTTGTTTATTATTTTATTTCACATTTACGCTTTGATCTAAGAACTGAAATGTCATTGCCTTCTCTTCTTCTTCCTTAACGCCTCTTAAGAAGTTAGGCTGTAAAGGAAGATAATGCCAGGCAATCGTTAGTGTCAAAGTACTTGTGATACCACAGAAATGCAAAAATATTTCCTGATGCCCACAGATAATGATCCTTTACTTAACGCTACACTATCTACTTGTCAGAGATGCAAGTATCGTGTCAAATCTGAGGTCGCACTATCACAGCTAGACACATCTCGTGAGCATCATTCTCTGACACTGCACCCCATAAATATCCATGCTAAATTATTATGCTTTGAGGCAGTTAAAAACTCCTTGCCCAAGATTTAATGGTCCAGTAGGAACAAAGTCCAGTATAAACCAAGCACTGCAACATCAACTGGAAAAAACACAATGGGAAGTCACCAGGAAACACTACATTCTAAGTACATTACACCAAAGCAATCTAAAAACACAATAGAATGTACTAGTGATTGGTGACTTCATATTTGGCCATACATATTCCACATACATGAGACAGGACAAAAGCAGGATGACAGTGAGCTGTCTTTCAAGAGCCAAGACCACAGGCATATCAAGGGCCTTGATGACCTTAAACTAGAAAGATATGACTATGACATGGTGGTACTTGTTGGGGCAAAGAGCATCATCATCTTCGTCAACCCCCTTTTCCCATTTTTTACATAGGGTCAGCGTGTCATGTCAATTGTCACCATCTCTGTATATTCAATGCCATTTTCTTGTCTTCTTCGACACTCATGCCGGGCTGTCACAGGTCTTCTGTTACACAATCCATCCACCTATTTGTTGGATGCCCTCATTTTCTCTTGCCTTCTTTCTGTCTGTCCCAAATATTCTTCACCAGAGTGTCTACTGCTTTTCTGCACACATGTCTGAACTACCATAATCTGTTCTCTTTGACCTTTTCTGCTCTTATAGCCTGATTTCTTCATCTGTCCCACAGTGTGCATTCTACTACCCATCTCAGGCACTTCAACTCCATCACTTCTAGCTTCCTGAACTCCTCTGCCTTTACTGCCCTGATTTCTCTACCATACAGTAGTACTGGTCACACTACTGTTTTGTACACCTTATGCTTCAACTTCTTTGACATTCTTTGTCACATACTACACCTGACACTGTGTGTTACTTGGCTGCAGCCCCTCTTATTTTAGCTTTGACCTCCTCATTCAAACTTCCCTTCTCCTCCAAAACCCCACACAGATACTTGAAGCTGTTAACCTGTTCCACTCTTTTACCTTCTACCTCAATTCTCAGCTTCTGAACTTCACCAGTTGCTACCATTACAAACACTTTATCTGTAGTCACTTGCATCCTATGTGCCTTCAGTTTTGTATTCTATTCCCCTATCCTTTATATGAAGTTCATGCTCTGAGTCTGCCTGTAATGATTCATTATTTGCATTCAAAAATGTTGTTGAACTATCCCCTTCTGATGTGTTTGCTAGTGTAGTCCATCAACAGCATGAATAGCAGTGGGTTTAAAGCTGAACCATGGTGCACACCCACTCCCACTGGGAACTGCTCTGCGACACCAAGCACTGTCTGGACTTGAGTCATTGGGTCCTTCTACATTCAACTACTCTGTATATTTGTTTATCAATCACCCTCTCCAAAACTTTCATACAGTGTGATAGGAATGTCATATCGCTATACTGCCCCCACTTCTGAATGTCGTCTTTGTTCTTTTTTAACTTTGTATAAGATTTTAAAGATAGCAAAACATAAAATTAAAAAAAAAACTGTTAAAACATAAAAATTTACAGAAGTCAATAACAAGATTTCCTTATACATAACTAAAAACAGTATTCTTCAGGTAAATCACTTACTTTTTGCCAATATATGTATTGATGCGTGACATTAGGGGTTCTCATTTTTGCAGTTTAAAATTTTTAGAAACACCCTTAGCTAAATAAACAAATTCAATTAAAGACAGAGTAGTTTTATGTTTCAAATTCTCTGTGATAACTTTCCTAGCTATAGCTAAAATAAACCAAAAAAGAAGCACCTGTGATGTTGGGATAGAATCTGGGACTAGAGCAATAAATAAGATCAAGGAGTTATTGATTATACATTTATCTAACTACAATGCTTTAACAACATTTTTCAACTGTATCCAAAAAAGAAGATATTCTTCTATATTCTATTACCATGTGAACCCATCCAGCATCTGATGCTTCACCACATCTCCAGCAATTATTTGCTGATTTATATATTAAAGCAACTTTATAAGGTGTTAAAGAAGCTCTATGTAAGTACTTCCACATATAAAGTTTCCAATAAAGTAAACGTAGATTTTCCTGTAGATTTTAAAAAATATTGTTTATGTACATCTGAAAAAAATCATTACTAATTTTTGTAGAATAGTTCCAAAATGTCAAACCAGGAAGAATAAACTCAGTTCTAATAAGCATATATATTTAGATAAATATGACTTATTGCTAATTAAATTAGTATTAATACTGAAACAAATCTAAAATGTTGAGGATAGTTTTCATATGAGATAAAAGTATCACTAATATATTCTTTTATCACTAATATAGTCCTTAAATTTGTCTAGTCAACAAATTTTTTCTCTAAATTATGTCTAGCTAGAATGTAATCAGCTGAATGTATTTTACTACCATTTATAAATGCATGCCAAAAAGTAACTGCTACTTTTAAAATCTAACATTTTACTTGAATTAAAAGACTCTAAACAGCCATTTGTATATGCTATCAGAAACAATATAAACATAACAATTTTTTAACCATATAATTAAAATTCATATATCTCTTAAAATTAAGAATATAATTGACAGAAGGAATGGAGATAAAATTATTTCTATTATTTGTACTATAATATTTTAGAATCCAATAGAATTAATTAAACACAAATTGTGTCTCAGAGTCTATAACAATTTTGTTATTAGCAAGTAAAATTCTTTCATGAATTAATGATAGACTTAGGGTATAGTTCGATAGTTGGGAAACCTATTCCACCTTCCTCCCAACTTTATGTATGTCATTCAAAAGCTATCCTTGGTTTATTAGGGGACCATTGAAATTTAAGAAGAATTGAGTTTAATTTCTTTAAAATATTTTTGGAAGGGAGTGTAATTAGCAATTACATATAGAATAAGATTTTAGGTACAATTGCCATTTTAATCAATGTAAAATAGTCTTCCATTGTTAAAATAATATGTTCCAGTTATTGATTAATTTAGTAACTATATGAATTAAATTATTATAATTTAATAATACCGAATCTTTGCAACTGGACATAATAATGATTCCAAGATATTTAATTTGTGAATTATCCTATTTAAAATTACTGTAACCTTTTAAAAGGGTACTTTTTTATTAATTAGCAAAGTGGTTGTTTTACAATGATTAAAGGTCAAACTTGAAATAGTTTCAAAACAATTTATAGAATTAACTATATGTTTTAGCAAAGTTTCCATATTGACAATAATTAATAAAATGTCCGCAAAAAGTTGAATTTTAGAGGTATAATTTTCATCTATTGAGAAGATCTTAATGTTTTATTTGATCTAATGTAGTTAGCAAAAGTTTCTATAATCAATGCAAATAGCAAAGGAGACAGAGGACAATCTTGTTTTTCCTTTTGCAATCTTAAAAGGTCTAGATAGAAAGGGGCCTATTTTAGCAAATGAGATTGAGTTATTATAAATCTTTGTAATACCACGTATTATTGAGTTAGTTCATTTTTGTTTAAACAATAATATTTTTGAATTTGATGGAAGTCTCTATCAACAACAACAGGGTACGGCAATGGGGGCAGCTTTTGCCCCCATGTATGCCAATTTGTTTATGGGTTATATGGAAAATACCCATATATATAGAGATTCATTTTTTCAAAGATATGTTAAACATTATTTTAGATTTATAGACAATCTTATTTTTATTTGTTATAAAGGTAAAGAAAATGTTAATCAATTTTTGAGTTTTTTGAATAGTAATCAGTTTGGAATTAGATATGATCAGGCTCAGGTGGAGAACAATGCTTTTCTTGGATTATCCAATTTATTGCTGCTATTTTCATTGTTTTTCCACTATTTATTTGCTGTGGAATTAAAAGGTCATTTATCTGGAATTGAAGTCATTAGTTTTTTGGACGTGGTATTACAATTCTCTTTTCGTTTTGGTGGTTTTTGCTTGATATGGCCAGTGACTCTTTTCCAACTTTACCCTACGTTTTTCGTGAAGTGGGTTTAGAACTTTCACAGAACAATGAATCTGTTATTATTCCTTCTGGGTCAAGAACTGTGATTGGTAATGGAGAAGAAATGGGTCGTCTACATAATGCTGGTTCGAATGAACAGCTTTCTAATAGGCAAGTTAATGTTTTCAAAAAATGGGAAGAATCAAGGTTACATGTTGCCGCTAATCCCTTTGCAGCTGTAGGTAAGCATACAGAATTGTCTACTTATCCTGCAGCACAGGAACTGTGTAATCAATTAGAAAAGTTGCTGTTTAAGGAGACTGCTACTTTTTATAATTTGAGCAATCTACAAAGGTACCAAGAACTACAAATAATGCCTAGGGGGCTTAGAACTGTTAAAAATCCTTCGGCTCCGTTTGAATTATCTGAGGAGCAAGAACAAAAATTCCATGACAGATGGATTGCTGCGGCCCATCGACGTAGCATGGAATGGGTTGCTATTCTTATAGACAGAGATAATTATAACAGAAATAAGATATTAGAGGAGACTAAAAAGGTGGTGTGTCAGGAAGTGGCTAAGGTTTCTTCCGATTCGACACTAGAAACTTTTTTGGTGAGCATCAATGACCGTCTTTCTTCCTTTGAAAAAGATTTAATACAGAGGAAGAAAAATAAATTGCAGAGAGACTTGCGTGATTATGAAAAAAAGAAAGCTTTTATTTTGTTATCTAATTTACCAACTAAACAGCGGAGAGTGAGCTTTCAGAAGCAAGGGAATCAAGGCTGTCATAATAACCGTAGTTTTTATTCTGCTGAAAGTGGAGCTTCTTCTATGGAAGAAGAAGGTGTCGATAGTGATTTTCCAGCTTTGCCAAGGCCTGGTAACACGGTATTCTTTCGTTCCAATTTTCGTGAACAAGGTAATGTGGAAAATAACACCAGAAAGAGAGGATGGCAGGGACATGGCAATTTCAGGAACCAGGGCCATGGCCCGTATAAATGAAGCAGATGGACTAATTGATCAGGTATTACATCAAGTACAGACTTTATGGACAGAACATGATTTATCTAATTCCTATGTAATTAATTTGTCTAATTATGAATTTGATAGTGATGAAATGGGTGTTTTACAAAATGGGCTTAAATATATTCCTACTGTCTTTCCTAGAATGCATGAAATTAAGGCTGAACTTTTTAAATTGATTCAGAAAATGCATTTGAAAGAATATTTCTGTAATAATGAATTGTGTATAAAGTCTTCAGATGAAATGTATGATTCTGTCAGTGACGAAAGTTTTTATTCATGTGAATCAGATATAGAGAGTAATGCATATACTTTATTTGATATTAGTAAGATTTCTACCAAGAGTACATTTATGCCACCATTTAAAAATGTGAATATTCAAAAATTTTATAATGCTATGTATTTAATGATTGAAAAAGAATTGCATGAATTTTTTGGCATGGAAAAGTATTATAATTTAACAAAAAATGAATGGCTTAAATTAAAAGAGCTTGGGAAGAATGACAACATTGTTTTTAAACCCTCAGACAAAGGGGGTAAGCTAGTTGTCATGAATTCTTCTATGTATCATGAGATGTGTATGTTACATTTGAATAACACAGAAGTGTATCTGAAAGTTAATCATGATTTTTTGCATAAAGCTCAACAAGAGTATCATAAGTTAATTGATAAAGGGGTTAGGTTACATTACTTTTTAGCTGCTGAAGCATATAAATAATTTATTAATAAGGAAAATATCATTGCAAAATTCTTTTGCTTACCAAAAATTCATAAGAATTTACAACATCCTCCAGGACGCCCTATTGTGTCTGCTATAGGATATTTTACACACAATCTGGGCCACAATCTGGGATGTCTTTTACATGAAATATTGCTTAAAGAAGTGATTAAGCTTCCTTCATATATTAAAGATTCATTTGATTTTTTGGATAAAATAAAAAACATTAGATGGTTGGAAGATAGGTATTTTATAGTTGTTGATGTAACTAGTTTATATACTAATATTAAATATATATATGGATTGGAAGCAATACAATTCTTTCTAGGAGACAGCCCAAGAACACATTATATTATTGAGTTAGTTCATTTTTGTTTAAACAATAATATTTTTGAATTTGATGGAAGTCTCCATCAACAACAACAGGGTACGGCAATGGGGGCAGCTTTTGCCCCCATGTATAGGTTCATAGGTTCATAGGTTCATATTATTTTACTCTAGGCTATCTGCCCCCAAGGCATTTTTATAAGCCCAGGTAAGCCTTTTGTTACTTACTTATGGAAAAAAAATGAAAAAAAATTAGTTTTGTGCCTCTGTGTCCCAGTGACACAGAGTTGATTCCTCCTGGGTAACCCATCTCCTCTCCCATCTCCTCTCATCCACAGGTCTAGAGACAGTCAGAGGTGCTCTGCCTCTCCTGGATGGACCGATTTATTTTATCTCATATTAGTGAGTCTTCTGATAAATCTCGTCCTCCCTATATTCCCATTTATTTATATCGCTGCTATTTAATTTTGGCTTTTGGTGTTTTTGGTGGATTTGGATTTTTTTTGAGGTGGAGCATGTCCATTAATTGGACATGGCCTTGTGTCAGGACATGAGGCAGTCTCTGAGCAGCAGGCGGACTTTCTTCAGATGTAATGGAGTTTCTTCAATCTGGCAGCATATGACATCCTTTGGATTTTTGAATTCCTTTATCCTTTGGTGCAGAACTTTTGGGGGTCTCAATTGCTGCAGATGATGTCGGGAGAGATACATCCATTATGGGGCATTATCATTGGTCTGATAAGTGATAAGTGAAGGAAAAGGGGACACTAGATCTGACTAGATCTGATGTGAATCTGATCAGGTGGGTAGGTGGGCAATGTAGGTCTTTTTTCTAACCACTTTAGCAAAGAAAAGGTCAAGGCCCTGGGTCAACCTGGGTCCCAGTCCCCTCTTCTGTGCTTAGTGTCCTAGTGCCTATATAGTAGCTTGGGGTGGTAGCTTTGGGGCCATTTTCTTCTAATTTGACTTGGCATTTAACTTCAGGCCATGGCCATGGCACCAGCTGGCTGTTTCTCTCTGCGTCCGGTCCCTTTTCCTGTGTATGCGTGTCCGATGCACTTTCCCCCATGTCTTTGTCAGCAAAAGTCCTGCAAACTTTGTCAAACAAAGTCAGCCCATGTTGGCCTGTATGTTGGCCATAAGAAATAACAGGCCAAGGACCCAAGCCGAGACGGGACACCACTTGACACCACTTGTGAGCTCTAATGCCAATTTGTTTATGGGTTATATGGAAAATACCCATATATAGAGATTAATTTTTTCAAAGATATGTTAAACATTATTTTAGATTTATAGACAATCTTATTTTTATTTGTTATAAAGGTAAAGAAAAAGTTGATAAATTTTTGAGTTTTTTGAATAGTAATCAGTTTGGAATTAGATATGATCAGGCTCAGGTGGAGAACAACGCTTTTCTTGGATTATCCAATTTATTGCTGCTATTTTCATTGTGCTTTTCCACTATTTATTTGCTGTGGAATTAAAAGGTCATTTATCTGGAATTGAAGTCATTGGTTTTTCGGACTTGGTATTACAATTTTCTTTTCGTTTTGGTGGTTTTTGCTTATTATAAATCTTTGTTATTAAATTTATAAACTCCAGAGAAAAGTTATATTCTTTAAGCACTTTAAACAAGTAAATCCAATTCACTGAGTCAAAAGCTTTATCTAAATCTAAACTTATCAAAAGTTATTTCTTATTTGTATTTGCAATATCTATTTATGAATTCATTGTAATAATATTATCTTGAACCCTCCTATTTAAAATGAATCCAGTTTGATCTTCATTTATTAAACATGGCAAAATAAGATGTAATCTGTTCACTATTGTAGACATAACTTATAGTCCACATTTGAAAGTGAAACAGAATAATAAGAAGAGCATATTGTTGTGTCCTTATCTTGTTTTAATATAGGTGAAACAAGAGAAATTCTCCAAGATGGGAGTACGTTTGAAGTAGATTTAACTTCTTCAAAAACATTTAACAGAATTTTTAATACATTGTCAGGGATTAACTTATATAGCTCTGGTAGTATACCGTTCAGTCCTGAAGCCTTGTTGTTTTTAAGATTTTTAATTTGAGCTTTTAATTCTTTCAAAGAAAATTACTTAGTAGTTCTATTTATTTATTCTTTAGTTAACTTATAATGTATATTGTCTTTAAAACAACTATCAACTAAACTAATATTATCCAACATATTCTTAATTTTATTGATTTGTTCATAATAATTCCTGAAACACTCTAATATATATTTTAAATCTGTCACCATTTTATTCTTATTTCCAAAATTATATGTGATCTATTTAACATGATTTACAATATTTATTTTCATTTATCTAACAGCTACTCTATGCAAACTTTTAGGGTTTATGGAATACAATTGTAGTTTTATTTTTTCTAAATTTATTGAAATCTTATGATGAACTATATCAAGATATTTTTGATTCAAAGCTTTCAACTTAGAATTTGCAGACTTATTATGAGGTTTTAAAATTATCTTTATCTATATCAGATAAAACATTTAGCTCTATCACATTCCTTTCTTTTGCAATTTTACCAATTTTTAATTTTACCATTCAAATAAGCTTTTAGAGTATCCCACAAAATAACTTACCAAACTTTGCCATTATTTAACTCTAAAAAATAATTTATTTAATTTAAAAAAATCATTAAAACCATTAATTTTATTTATATATGCAGTAAGTCTCTGGCAATGAATTAAGTTATTAGATTTTAGTGTAAGATTGAAAGTAATTGCATTATGGTCAGTTAAAGGACATAAAACTGTCAATACATCCTAAATTTTATAATATAAACCACTAGGAGTAAAAATGTTATCAAGATTAGCATGGGTATTAAATCTAAATGAATAATAAGTATAATTAAGAGATTTTGTTAATGTTAAATCATAGATATCTCTCATACTCATTGAGTTAATAAAATTATCCAAATGTTTGGCAACGGAAGAGTGTGAGTTGTATCATTGAGTATCTTGTATCTTTACTAGATACAATACAATTAAAATCTCCAGCTATAATCATCTCTCCTTTCGCATACAATGTTATGATGTCTAAATATTTCTTTGAAACTTTAGCTCCATTCCCAGGAATCCAATATGTACTTACACATGTATAATATTGTTTTTATTTATGTCTACTGCAACCAACCCCAACATGCCATTCGTATCAGAATTAGTATCAACCACTTTAGGACTAACTCATGAATCCCTCCATAGGATAAGGGTGCCTCATCTTTTTGATCTAAAAACAGAGCCAACTAAATTTGAATAGTCTTTTAAAAACAATCTGTCTTGATCATTGGTCGATATGTGTGTTTTCTATAAAAACACTATGTGAGCTTTGTGTAATTTTAAATATTTAATTAAACTACCCCTCTTAATGGTTTATTTAGACCATTAATATTCAATGAAATACATTTATAAATTCATATGTTTAAAAATAAATAGTTTAAAATAGTATAAAATGGTTTAATACAATAAACAAGGTTGAGATGCTTGTCAACCATACTTGCTTCACCATGGATAGTTTGTGCTTCTCATTGTAAGGCTTCTGCCTACAAGCAAAGGTGTCGGTACCCTCACTTTGTATTTTTAGGCAGGGTCAAGCTAATGGGCATTTCAACCTAACTTCCAAAACAAACCAAACAATGTGCAAGTATTTTCAGAGGGAAAACAGTGACATATCTTGGTCACTTAGAAAATAATATGAGATGTTATAGAGAGATTTTCCAGAACCTACACCCATTCCTCCTGTTCTGTCTGCTTTAGAGGGATTTGTATCTTAATGCTTACAATTTTCCAGCTAGTCAGTCAGCTACCACTAAAAGGCAGACAAGATGTGTAAAATTCCTCAATCTTTTACATTTTTATATATTTTTCCTAGGACTAACCTGACAGCTATAGCTTTAGTTGATCACACTGCTGCTAAGCACTTAGGTAATTCCAGTCCTACTCTTCTGAGAAGGATGGGAAATTTATTAATAATTATGGGGAAAAGACTTCTGCAACTTTTTTTTTCAGAATTTTGAATTGGCAGGTTCATATGTTAAAGTTTATTCTGACATGGTGTGAAAACTTGAGGAATGTTTTACCTGCAGTTTATTCTTGTGAGGAAAAATGTGTTTAATCATTTGCATAGGACACTACTCATAGTTTGCAGTGTGTGTATGACTCTGCTGATGCTTTTTCCAAGGTTATGGACATTAGTACTTTTTTAAGGAGGTTATTATGGTTGCTTTCTCAGAACCTTCCAGATGATGTTGAAAATGAGATTTAAAATTTTAGCTTGGATATAGATTTAGTGTTTTGCACCTCTGCTGCAGAGGTGTTCAAAAAGTGTGATAAAAGGGCCAAGTTAATCCAGGCGATCTCTAAGATTTTTCAGCTATTCTTTTCCCAAATTATCCAAGGGATTTTCTTTCTTGTCTTCCATTTTGGCAAAAAACAAATAAACAGTATCAACAGAATTCAGCTAACAGACTTTTATGAAGGGATGGCAAGGGAGTTTCAAAAGGAAGTCTTTAGCAGTCCAAAACCAAGGACAGTCAATTATGTCTGAATGGCTATTTAAGAGACCTTGTGACCCATCCCATCCTGGCATCCTTTTCTTCTAGAAAGTCTTAATCTCCATGTTTCTTTTTGGCAGCAAATTGATTCAGACAAATGGGTTCTGAATATCATTCATCAAGGTTACAGACAGCAGTGGGAGGAAATTCCTCCTTTCCATAGGGTCATTCCTCATCCTCCAGATCAGATGTGTTTGTTTCCACTTTTTCTTCATCGCATTTTTCCATATTTAAACAAGATATTATCTTTGCACAGTCTTTTTCAAAGTGTCTCTCTGTCTTGGGTGAGAGACTTCTAACAAAAGTTGGAATTGCAAGAGAACAGTCAAAAGTCTTTCTTGACTCTTTCACACAGGATTTTATTCCTGGGATGTCAACTAGACAACATCTCAGTTCAAAGAGCTTTTCTTCCACAGGAAACAACAGATCCTTATTTAGATCTGTTTCTAAGGTTTTGCACTCAGACTTCTGTCACTGTGAGGGAGTACCTCAGGATTTTGGATTTCATGATATCAATGATTCTCATGATACCTCTGGGCAAGCCTCCAATGAGAAAAATACAGCGGTAACTGAAATATCTTTAGTCCCAGTATCAACACCCTTTATCTTTTCAATTCCCAGAGCTGGGGGTTGTCAGAAAAGAAATCTGCTGGAGACAATAGATATTCTTCCATCCAGGTCTCGTCTTCTTCTTCCCTGCTCCAAAGCAGTCAGTCACCACAGACACTTCAGACTTTCCTAGTGGAACAGTTTCAGGTGGGGTAAAAGTGCAGGGGGTTTAGGATACAAAGGACAGAGGAAAACACATGAATATCTAGGAGATGCTTGCCTCTACTCTCTGAACCATCTTTGGTCCTTGAGAATTCTTCAAAGTGAGTTCAGGCAATACCACAATCATTTAGTACATCAATAAGTGAGAGTAACCAGGTGTTACCTCTTTTTCAGACTAGCCATTTTAGCTTGTGATATAGCTTCACAACACAGTCTCACTTTACAGGCATTTTCCATTCTATCAGGGCAAACGTATGTAGCAGAAAAGCTGAGCTGTACAAGGGCAGGCCCACATGAATGGACACGAGATCAGGGTATGAAAGGTCTTGGCCAGATCAAGGTAGGCTGTATGAACCACCTTGCTTTCATCCACAGATCTGGTGACTGACTCAAATAAGTCAACCAAGTTGAGCAGCATGACCTACCATTCACAAAACCAAACTGTGTAGGATCCAGAGTTTGGAGACTCCCTATATCCTTGTTTATTAGGTCAATGATGATGCATTCCATAACTTTGCATATCAGACTCCTCAGGCTAATGGGTCGATAGTTCCCAGGGTCAGTAGTCGCTCCTCCTTTGTGGAGAGGGATGGCTGTAGCAGTGTGCCATTTGGTAGGTCAGAGCCTGAGGTGAGGCTGTGATTGAATAGAGCACACAGGTAAGGTGCCAGTTCACTCTGTAGTTCATGTAGAACACAGCCAGGGATATTGTCAGGTCCCATAGAAGCTGTATTCTTGGCCTTGGACAGTGCTGTTTTAACCTGTACAGCAGTAATACTGGGTGCCTGGCAATCTACTGGTATTCTGATTGGTCCTTTGGGGAGGGAGAGAGGAGTAAAGTTGGCACTGAATCTGTTGGCCAGTATATTGGCAATATCTGTTTATTTGATATAGGAGGTACCATTGTGCAGTAGCTCAGAGCAAATCTGGGTATTGCTGTGTAGATTCTTTACATAACTATAAAAGGCCTTGTGGTTGTCTTTACTATCTGCTGCAATTCTTTTTTCATAGCTAGCATTAGAGGATTTAATGAGGGGATCTCAACTGTTTGCTGAGGCTGATAAGGGAGTTTTTCTAGTCTTGGGACTTTACTTTATTCTGCATCAGTGTCCTTCTTCTGTTGTAGAATTTGTTTATGGCAGGGTCCACCAGATTGGCTTCCTTTTTTTGGAGGAGAGTGTCTTGGTTCTGTTGGGTATGGTGAGATCCATGCATTTGTGTACGTGTTCATACAGGGCATAAGTGTATGATTTGGCAGTCATGCAGCTATTCTCCATTTGCATGGGTGCTGAGAAGTTAGCCACCTCTGTTTTTAGGAGTCCAAAGTTAGCTGTGGAGAAGTTTTTCATGGTAGTTACCTTTGCAGGGGGGGTGGATTTCCACGGTGATTAGTTTGTGGTCAGATCTAACCAGGGAGGAGTTAACTAATGGTGTAGAACAATGGTCACCCATGTTAGTAATGACCAGGTCTAGGATGTTGCTACCTCTATTGGGGGGTAAGAATGAGCTGGTCCAGGGGATGGCAATTAACTAATTCCAGGAAAAGTTTGGCAAGTGTATTGGTACACAGATAGTTTTCCCAGTTAATGGAGGAGTAGTTGAAGTCACCCAGTATGAGAGTGTTAGGTTGGGCCTAATATTCTCTGGGGTGCTTAGGAACATGGATTGTGAGTCTTGGGACATGGTTGAGGACCTATAGCAGGCTACGACCTGAATCTGTCTCTTACCCAATGTTAGCTGCACCTGAAGTACCTCAGATGCATTACTTTGGGCTATCAGTCTAGAGGTATGCATATCTTTTATGAATATGGAAACACCACCATCTTTGGAGCTTCGGTCCAAGTTTTGGGGCCGAAAGGTGTGGAATAAGTTATAGCCTGGTAGTACAGGGGTGCGTTCTGCTGCCTTGAACCAGGTCTCTGTTACAGCACAAATGTTGATGTTCTCCATTTTAAGGAGTGCTTCGAGCAAGTGCATTTTGAGATTTAGACTTCTAGCATTGAGCAGAATGACCCTCAGATTGCATTTGTTTGTAGCTGTTATGGTCATAATTTGGTCTTTGGAACAGCACCTAAAAAAGACACTATAGAGGTGGCAAGAGCCATGGTCAGTATCTGGAAGCCCAGAGGTGACAGATGCAGGCCATCTCTGGCAAAGCATTGAGGTCTGTCAGTCATGTCATCCCAGGCAGACAGATATTGGATCCCCTTAGAATGACACTAGAAACTTAGCCAGTTGTTGAAATCAATCATTTTCTGCTTGTACTCTGGTATCATTCTGGGTGATGGTAGGATGCTGCTCATGCTAGGGTCATACCCGCCAGGACTACATAATCCAAGATCTTCTCCATGTCTCTTTTCATGTAGTCTAGGTAGGTACATCTCAGGTCATTCACACCCACATGTACAATGACAGCGTCATATTTGTACCTGTTGTTGAGGGATGTGAGTGCATGCATTATGTGGCGGATCCTGGTGCCTGACAGGCAGCTGACTGTTACTTTCTTCTTATTACTCCTAGTGAGTGGGACATCAGTGTGCCGCACTATCGAGTCACCTATGACTAGTGTGTTGGGCATGCTGTGTTGCCTTAGGGGCTTTGGTTGAGTGGCACACTGTTTAGGAGAGTTATGTGTCTCGTGATTAGTGTTGTGTTGTGATGGCTGAGTGCATTTCTGCCTTGGACGTCTCTGCTGTTTGGGTAGATTTTTATTGAGAGCCTCCGCGCAGGTGCATGTGTGGTTTGTGTTTTTATGTGAAGGCAGTGCTGGTGTGTGTTCTGGAGGGCTATGTGCTCCATGTGGTGTGGTGCAAGTGTTGATCTTCTCTTCTTGACCAACTATTCTGGTCTTGGCTGGAGAATGCATGACTTCCAGTTTGGGTATGTAAGTGCATCTCTCGCAATTCTGAGTGTTGGGAGGTAAGAGGAGAGGGTTGTCAATGTACACGAGGCAGTTGCTACATTTCCTCAGGATGCCCAAGTTCACAATGTTAATTGGAGAAAGCACAGGGAACTGACCTTTAGACATGCCTGGAGAGGGGGGCATTAATAATAAGTACTGCAGCTGTTTCCTTGTAGAGTGTTTAGTGCTGGTAGCACTTTTGTGTGCTACAATAATTGTTACAAGAAGTATGGTAAAGTGCTAAACTAATAAGCTAGTAAAATTGTAGGAGAGGAGAGAACTAGCAGATCTAAGAGGATAATATCTGTCTGACATGGCTTAGTGGTAAGTCACTTTGGCTATGGTGTGTAGGGTCCTGGGTTTGAGACTTGCATAGGCTGTTCATTTGTCTCATGACTCATTTGTACTATTCATTATTTGTATTTGTATAATTGTTTTTCTACCTCTAGAGCATTTCTCCTCAGGCCTCACATTCTAAGTTAGCTTTTTTAGTTCACTAAGATCTATAATAAATGTGACTACATTTTATTTTTCCCATTGCATAACACTTTTGTACTATGAATTAATTGTATTTTTAAAATTGTTTTTACCTCTGGCCTCCACTGAAAATGGACATTAATCCAGCTGGACTAGCCCGGTCAACAAATGTAAAATAAAATAAAAAATAAAAATAAAATAAATTTGGGTTGGGAGGATAGCCTAATGGTTAAGGTGTTTGCCTTACAAACACAAGGTGCAGGGTTTGAGTTTCACAAGAGATAATTGGCTAGGCTTAAAATGGCTCGCAAGGCAGTTAGCTTAGTACTAACCTATGAACCTAAAAAAATTGAAGAGCAGACTTTGGCACCACTCAGCTTACAAACAGTCCTGGATACAGCAAATCTGTACCTGGTCTAAACTAGTTATAGAAAAGGCGGGAAACAAGCACACATGTTGGCATTTAAACCAGAAAGTTGAAAGAGATGGAAAAACTGCCCAAACTGGCAATAAACTACAATTTTTGGGCCAGAAACCACTCCTCTTGTGGTAGCGCTTACCAGTCCCACTGATAAGCTAGAAGGCTTCCCTTCAACACAGAAACGCTCTGTGCAAGAAGGCATGAGAGACAGATGCCTTTTCTTTTCTTTGGACAGGAATGCTCCTGTATGCTTTTCCACTCTTTCCACTAATATCCAGAGTACATTTGAAGATTCAGAAGAAATCCCCCAACATCATTTATTGTGACTTCCTTTTGGCCTAGACAACTGTGTTACTGCCTTCTTTTGAAAAATGGCCAGAGGCAATTACTAGAAGCTTCCTCACAGACTGGATATATTCACACAAAAACAGGGGGGTTTAATAGTCTGGCATCAATCATTTTCAACTGACTGCCTGGATGACAGGGTCTTAATTCCTTTTAGGCATCTGTTTACCAAGGATGTGCACCAGGTGCTAATGTTTGCATAAAAGCCTGTTACTAGATAATCCTGTATTAGCAAATGAAAAAAGATTTTTAGTTGGTGCCAACAACGTAACTAGCACCCATTCCGAGCTATTTGTTCTCTGGTTTTACAATATTTGTGTGAGTTACTATCCTTTGGCCTTTCTTATTCCTCTGTCAGGGTTACTTTATTAGCCATTTCAGCATGTCTGCCCATAGATCTTCCTCTTTCAAGGTAGTCTCATATTAAAATGTCTTTGAAAGGGTTTTTCATAATAGGCTACCAAGTAAACCAGTGGTCCCTCCTTGGGGTCTTAATTTTGCTCCATTTGAGCCAGCTAATCTGGCTTAATTGAGGTTCTTAATATGGAAAACAGTTTTACTGATTGGTCTGACCTCTGCAAGAAGGGTATCTGAGTCAAAAGCTCCTAACATGCATAAAACCTACCTCATTTTCCATAGGGACAAGGTTCCTTTGAGAACTAAACTGTCTTTTATGCCTAACGTGGTATCCAAGTTTACTTTAAGCCAAACTATCCATCTTCCTGTTTTCTTTCCTGGATCTACAAATGAGGGAGAAAGGATACGCCGTATCTTGGATGTCCAAAGAATACTCCGGTACTATCTGGACAAAGCTTATCTCTCTCAGATCTTCAGATTAATTCTTTATTTCTTGTGAAGATAAGAAGGGACAACCTGTGTCAAAACAGACTATTTCCAAATGCTTGTCTAAAGCTATGACCTATAACAAATCTTTTCCAGATCGGGTCAGTGCCCTCTCTGCCAGTGTCTTGTCTTCATCTATGGCTTTTTGGAAAGGGTTGGATTCTAGAATTATTCTAGAAGCTGCTACTTGGTCTTCAGTACATATTTTTACAAGCACTATAAGGTTGATTCCTTCTCTAGATCTAGATCAAACTATGCTAAGACCGTTCTCCAGCAGCTCCTAGACCCTGCTTCCACCTGCCAAATGTAGTTAGCTGCAGTAATCTACCATATAGCTAAGGCTGCTGTAGCAGTGATCAGTATGAAGAATGTAGTACAGTCATGTAAGTTTAATGATGTCTGAATGATCACTGCTGCAGTAGCCACTACCTCCCTCCATAACCCTTGTTTTTTGTTGTGTTTTTTAAATTATTGTGTGGACATTTATGTTTCGTTGTTTCTAGCATAATTCCTTCAGGGCCCAAACTCTCCCTTCCTACTTCAGGAAAGCTCTGAAGGGTTTTGCACTCAAACTTGGCTTTTAGTCATCTCAGCTCGAACTGCTTGATAGTTTGGGTGCATGAAAGGTGCCCTGAAGCTTTGGAAGATGAGTACCTGTTATATGCTTGGCAGGATATAACCCATATATCTAAGCAGCAGTGATGATATGAACATCGACTGTTATGATAAGTTCAACTTACAGAACTGTACTTTACTTCTGTATTTGAGTCTGCCTGTGCATTTATTTTGGTGTCTGTGTCAACATCTTTAAATGGCACACTTTAACTTTAACATTTTAACTCAACAATTAGACAACTAAGTATCTTGCACTGTGATTGGTGGAGGAGTTTATATATTGAGTGTTTTACTGTGTAAAGCAGCTCTGATGAAGTCTAAGAGATATGGATGAAGGCGCTTAGTCGTTTGTTTAATAAACTGATGAAGTTATGGTGACATTATCGTTCCGTTTCCTTTTTAGTATATATTTTAGTTTTCTCTATATTATTCTGGATCTTTAATGTGCTGTTATTGATGCATATAAGTAGGCATTAGTGATAATACCAATCTGGCACTTTTGTTCCCAGAACTGTAGTGTAAAATGACTTAGGCCAATTGGATAACACGAATTCCAGAATAAGTATAAATAAACAATGTGGGTGTGACAGCAGCAGCATTGTAGTGTAGAGGGATAAAGCACTATCTGCAAGCCTGGCAGCCCAGGTTCAATTGCTGGGTCCAGTATCTGAGGCACTGGCAGGGAGGGATGGTGTACCAATTCAAGGGGGGAGGTGTTTCTTAGAGGGGAGGTGTGGTCCACAGACAGGAGTAGCCTTCAGATGTTATTTACAAATGTACAGGTAGCAGGGCAAAAAACAAGAGCATGTATAATGTAACCCTCACCTCAGCAGCAGAAGCATTTGCCAGCACCAACCCTCAGGATGCCCCTAGGATCCACAGTGTCCCCAACTCACATGAAGGAAAGTCTGAGGGACAAAGGAAGATCAGGTAGACCCAGAGATGGATGAGGTCACTGGGACTGCTGTAAGGAAAGAAGCAGTTGTGGGGGGCATGACAGATTGGTACAGATAAGAATTAGAAGCAAATGGGTATGAAGACAGTATAGCAAGAGGATTTCACAACAAATTAGTGCTGTTTGACAAAATAACTTGACCTATGGGAGCCTCAGAAGTTCAATGCTCCTTCAAAAAACGAGACCTACTGGAGCCTCAGAACGTCAAACACTGAATTGTTGTTACCAGTGAAAACTTGCTGTAATGCTATTTAAAACATGCTTGTAGGGACGCTTCACTCCCCCCCCCAAGAGAGAGACCTGTGTCTTCCACACCTGTTTGTCGCATATAAAGTCACTCTTGGACAGTTGCATCTTGAAAAAAGGGGGATTTTCAGAGGTGGAGCAGTCTCAGACTTAATAAATTTAGTGATCAATGTCCTTAGATATGCAGTTACTAGGCCTGCACATTGAAATGGCACACAGAGTATGCCGGTAGGTGTATGTCAACAATGTCAGGTAATTAAGTTAATTTTAGGTATTATGACAACACACAATGAAGTTTTCAGATGGATTGACTCTAATAATAAATGGCTAAACCACCGCTTAAAATTCCATATTTTAGAAATTCTACTGACTCCAAGTCAGACTGCCAATCAGTCACTATTAGAGTCCCATAGCGTTCAGTCCTGGGTCCTCTCCTGTTTGACATCTACTTCTCAGAAGTCCAGGCCAACACTGTGGGACTCTGGCTGACCAGCTTTGCAGACAACTGCAAGCTGGAAGCCATTATTAACTCCCCAAGTGATGTGGACACCCTACAGAAAGGCCTCACTGAGACCAATGACTGGTGTTGAAACTATGGCCTTAAGCTTAATGCTAAAAAAAGCATCATCATCCACTTTGTGAAAAACTCAGTTCCCACTGATTACCACATCAATGGGAGCCCACTGAACACTGAAGGTGTTATAAGAGATTTGGAAACACAGGTTGACAGCATCCTCTCCTTTGACCACCACATTGCCACTGGGGTCAGAAAGACCTTCTATGTGGCACATCTCATTACCAAGGGTTTTGCATCCAGGAAGAAAGAGGTCATCATCTCTCTCTACTCTTCCCTCATTAGGCTAATCATCAAGTATAATGCCCCATTTGGCATGTACCTCACTAGACACATACAACAGCTGGAAATGCCACAAAAGTACCTCACAAAGAGGATCCTAGGCCTTAAACACATGTCCTACATGGACAGACTCAAAAACCTCCAGCTATTCTCTGTCTCATATTATCTACTAAGAGACAATCTCTGCTTGACTTACAAAGCCATGTCTGACCCAACTCTGTTAAAAATGCTACATCTAAAGAAATCACAATCTCTCCGCACCACACACTCCAGAGACCTCAACCTTATTAACACAATCAACAGAACATGCTGGAGGGACAGGTTCATAACCCAGATACTGCCCATGCTATGGAATAGACTTCCCATACATGTCAAGTAGAGCACCTCATTGGCCCTCTTCAAGAGAAATCTTGATGAGTGGATGGGAAATAGAAGGTTCACCCCGGAGATCATTCCAGTGATGCTACTCGACAGAGGCACTGGGAACTAACGTCGGGTGGCATGATGCCAGGGCACTTGTATGGGCTAGGCTTGTAAAGGCTGTAGGGTCATTAGCCTAGTAGACACCTATGAACCTACAAACCTATATGGTTTGTCTTCAGACTTAAGCTTCTGCACCAGTTACCAGAATCCTACTCTTCCTAGCACTTCTTTTGAAGAGTAAAAGGTGAGTTTTGTTGGTGCAACATGTATAAGACATCAATGAAGGGGGGCAAATATCTAGAATGCAGAGCTTTCATTCGCTGCTGTAACTTCCTGAACTCATGTTCTGAAAAAAAAAACTCACAGACTTTGTTACAACAAATTGGGTTAGCCTCTAAACATTTTTACAACTTTACTTTGCATTCAGAGTTTTGCTTTGAAAGTGTCTGTGAGTTTCTAGCTTCCATGACAGAATACAGTCAAAGGTGGATGCTGTTTTTTATTGCTAGTGATGACTTCTGAGCTAAGGACATCTTTATCAGACTTTATTCCCATGAGAAATTGGCAAGAGACACTTGTAAGATTATAATCACCCAAAAGCAACTCAGTGTCACTACATCCTGAAAAATGCAGAGAAGAAAAAAATGTCTCTTGTCAGGTATAACAATAGTACAGCGCCTCACTGAGAGCTGATTCTGTCTCAGTAGGATTAGAGCAATCTCCCCAGACACAGTGCTGAGAGCAATCGTAGAAAGTTACAAAGTGAATTTCAGGTGATTCTCTGGATTATACTGGAAATTTTCCAGTATATAAGCAAACAATGAATTAAGAGGGCAAGTGCTTTAAGAACTGTTTGTAGCTAATGTGAATGCAAACACTGACTGAAATAAAGGATCGTCATTGCATTCATCGTATCCTTCCCTGTATGCCAGTTGAGTCTGCCAGCAAGACAAAATAAAGTTATATTTGTTTATATTGTGTCATATTTTAAGTAAAAAAACTATTAAGATATTACATTATTTTGCTCTGATATCTTAAGTGGCTTTGTGCTATGATTTGTAGTTTCAACATTAAAAGATGACAACGCAAAGAAAAAAGTGACATGTTTTATAATTCTTTGTTTCAACATTCTTCCTAAATGAAATTTTATGTCTTTCTAGATGCATTAATATATCATTTAAAAAGTTCTTACAGCTTATAAATATGCATGCTTGGTATGCAGTGGAATGTTTATACTCTTGTTAATTTTACACAGACTGCCTTTGATTGATCTCTTGATTTTCTGTGCTAGTAAATGCAGCATAATAAATCTGAGTGATCAGTCAAGAAAAAGCTTAATGGAGGGAAATGAAATATATAAATCTTAGAAGACACTGACAACCTTCAAAGTCTTTTCTCAGTGAAAACATTGCTTCTGCATGCACCATTCGAAAGGCCTGCAATAGCTTAATGCTTTGGAATGTTTCGTAAGTGACCTTTGATTTAATTAATTTGTTTATAACATTTCTGTCCGGAAAGACACACTGACTCAAAGCATGCAAATGAAGTACTTCCCAGGATCACACAATATACTCCTGATGATTTCTGATTTCAGACCCAGGTTTACCTGTCTGCTAAAATAAAATATTTAAGATTTATGAAATGCCATCTTCAAGGGGGTTACTGTAATAGATAGTCATAGCATCTCTGTTTTACCCACCTTGTTTGTCACCTTTCCTAGACAGAAATTTTCCCAGCTATGCCTCATTTTCTGTTTATGCCAGTACCAGGTTTGTGTTAGCATTCCTTCAGTATCTTTTGGACCTTTGCTGATGAACAAGCCCTAAGATTCAGAAAAATGTTGTTGCATTTACATAAATTGCCTTCTGCAGTTACGTTTATTTACATGATAGAGAAAAATGCAGTTCAAACACAGGTTTAGCTATACTGAGGGAAACCTCATTATCAACTAATTTGCAAGTCTGTACTCTAAATCACATTTTTCCACCATGTATTTTAAAATCCTTTTGCAATGATAGTGTCCTCTGGCTGCATGTGCATAGATTTGGGACAAACACCCACTACTGACCACACATGCACACACACACACACACACACACACACACACACACACACACACACACACACACATATTAAGACATACACACACATGCTGGCACACATTCTTACCTCCACATACACGCACATTAACAGACATTCACACACGTGCACATACGCACACACGCACACACACACACACACACACACACACACACACACACACACACACACACACACACAGTCATCCAACTCCGTTCATATTTCTGGAGACATGCGCGCACGCGCACACATGCACACACACACATACACAAAAACACACACACACACACACACACACACTGAGATTCACACAGACACAGACACACACACACACACACACACACACACACACACACACACACACACATTGACAGAGATTCACACACAGACAAGCAGACACACACACATACACACACATATACACATGCACATAAGCACACACACACGCACACACACACACACACACACACACACACACACACACATATATATATATATATATGCACATAAGCACACACATGCGCTGAGGTCCATTTTTCATACAACTGTGGTAATTTAAGATGTCAGGTGAGTCTACAAATCACTTGACAGCATAAATCAGTAGGTACAGGCATTTCTAGGGCAGCATATACGCTAGTTAGCAATAGCGACTGACCCAAATTGCTTCATTACCATGTACCATGAGTAGTGTGACCACCCTCAGCACTGATGGTTCTGGTCATGCAAAATCTGGGCAGTAAGCTGGACTCTAGTTCCAAAAGCATTATCATGAAGGAACAGTTACTTACAACAAGGTTTACCTCCTGCAGTAGCTCTTTCTGAATTTCAGGGAAGGTTTCCATATAATCTTAGCATTGCTATGAGCTTTCTTCTACTCTTACTGCTTTTGTGAATGTCTCACATCCTGCTTTAAAGCTGGAGTAATTTTGTCTGCATTGTACCTCAAGTTCATTGACTGTTATTTTTTTTTTGGAAAATCTTCAAGCAAAATACAAAGTATGTTTTTTTTTGGTTACATAGGGATGTAGTCCTCTTTTTATAACAAAATATCCTTTTTCTTCCTAATCTTTCCTTGAACTCCCTGATTACTGACAAACGGATTCCAGATGAGAGATTTTCAAAGGAATTTTTCAAACATTGCAGATAACTTTACTGATGTATGGAGCAATTTAAACAGGCTTTTATACGTGAACTGTGATGTTAAATAATCTGTGTTTTATCCAAATTAAATGAAATGATGACCTCATCGGGGTTGCCAGCATTGGCTACCGCCTGATAGTGTCCTTGTAATTGTACCACAGTTAAATATAATGTACACTGACCCTCACTCCCAAAGGCTTATGATGTGCATTGTAATTGTACCACAGTTAAATAATATGTTAAATATAATGTACACTGACCCTCACTCCCAAAGGCTTATGATGTGCATTGTAATTGTACCACAGTTAAATAATATGTTAAATATAATGTACACTGACCCTCACTCCCAAAGGCTTATGATGTGCATTGTAATTGTACCACAGTTAAATAATATGTTAAATATAATGTACACTGACCCTCACTCCCAAAGGCTTATGATGTGCATTGTAATTGTACCACAGTTAAATAATATGTTAAATATAATGTACACTGACCCTCACTCCCAAAGGCTTATGATGTGCATTGTAATTGTACCACAGTTAAATAATATGTTAAATATAATGTACACTGACCCTCACTCCCAAAGGCTTATGATGTGCATTGTAATTGTACCACAGTTAAATAATATGTTAAATATAATGTACACTGACCCTCACTCCCAAAGGCTTATGATGTGCATTGTAATTGTACCACAGTTAAATAATATGTTAAATATAATGTACACTGACCCTCACTCCCAAAGGCTTATGATGTGCATTGTAATTGTACCACAGTTAAATAATATGTTAAATATAATGTACACTGACCCTCACTCCCAAAGGCTTATGATGTGCATTGTAATTGTACCACAGTTAAATAATATGTTAAATATAATGTACACTGACCCTCACTCCCAAAGGCTTATGATGTGCATTGTAATTGTACCACAGTTAAATAATATGTTAAATATAATGTACACTGACCCTCACTCCCAAAGGCTTATGATGTGCATTGTAATTGTACCACAGTTAAATAATATGTTAAATATAATGTACACTGACCCTCACTCCCAAAGGCTTATGATGTGCATTGTAATTGTACCACAGTTAAATAATATGTTAAATATAATGTACACTGACCCTCACTCCCAAAGGCTTATGATGTGCATTGTAATTGTACCACAGTTAAATAATATGTTAAATATAATGTACACTGACCCTCACTCCCAAAGGCTTATGATGTGCATTGTAATTGTACCACAGTTAAATAATATGTTAAATATAATGTACACTGACCCTCACTCCCAAAGGCTTATGATGTGCATTGTAATTGTACCACAGTTAAATAATATGTTAAATATAATGTACACTGACCCTCACTCCCAAAGGCTTATGATGTGCATTGTAATTGTACCACAGTTAAATAATATGTTAAATATAATGTACACTGACCCTCACTCCCAAAGGCTTATGATGTGCATTGTAATTGTACCACAGTTAAATAATATGTTAAATATAATGTACACTGACCCTCACTCCCAAAGGCTTATGATGTGCATTGTAATTGTACCACAGTTAAATAATATGTTAAATATAATGTACACTGACCCTCACTCCCAAAGGCTTATGATGTGCATTGTAATTGTACCACAGTTAAATAATATGTTAAATATAATGTACACTGACCCTCACTCCCAAAGGCTTATGATGTGCATTGTAATTGTACCACAGTTAAATAATATGTTAAATATAATGTACACTGACCCTCACTCCCAAAGGCTTATGATGTGCATTGTAATTGTACCACAGTTAAATAATATGTTAAATATAATGTACACTGACCCTCACTCCCAAAGGCTTATGATGTGCATTGTAATTGTACCACAGTTAAATAATATGTTAAATATAATGTACACTGACCCTCACTCCCAAAGGCTTATGATGTGCATTGTAATTGTACCACAGTTAAATAATATGTTAAATATAATGTACACTGACCCTCACTCCCAAAGGCTTATGATGTGCATTGTAATTGTACCACAGTTAAATAATATGTTAAATATAATGTACACTGACCCTCACTCCCAAAGGCTTATGATGTGCATTGTAATTGTACCACAGTTAAATAATATGTTAAATATAATGTACACTGACCCTCACTCCCAAAGGCTTATGATGTGCATTGTAATTGTACCACAGTTAAATAATATGTTAAATATAATGTACACTGACCCTCACTCCCAAAGGCTTATGATGTGCATTGTAATTGTACCACAGTTAAATAATATGTTAAATATAATGTACACTGACCCTCACTCCCAAAGGCTTATGATGTGCATTGTAATTGTACCACAGTTAAATAATATGTTAAATATAATGTACACTGACCCTCACTCCCAAAGGCTTATGATGTGCATTGTAATTGTACCACAGTTAAATAATATGTTAAATATAATGTACACTGACCCTCACTCCCAAAGGCTTATGATGTGCATTGTAATTGTACCACAGTTAAATAATATGTTAAATATAATGTACACTGACCCTCACTCCCAAAGGCTTATGATGTGCATTGTAATTGTACCACAGTTAAATAATATGTTAAATATAATGTACACTGACCCTCACTCCCAAAGGCTTATGATGTGCATTGTAATTGTACCACAGTTAAATAATATGTTAAATATAATGTACACTGACCCTCACTCCCAAAGGCTTATGATGTGCATTGTAATTGTACCACAGTTAAATAATATGTTAAATATAATGTACACTGACCCTCACTCCCAAAGGCTTATGATGTGCATTGTAATTGTACCACAGTTAAATAATATGTTAAATATAATGTACACTGACCCTCACTCCCAAAGGCTTATGATGTGCATTGTAATTGTACCACAGTTAAATAATATGTTAAATATAATGTACACTGACCCTCACTCCCAAAGGCTTATGATGTGCATTGTAATTGTACCACAGTTAAATAATATGTTAAATATAATGTACACTGACCCTCACTCCCAAAGGCTTATGATGTGCATTGTAATTGTACCACAGTTAAATAATATGTTAAATATAATGTACACTGACCCTCACTCCCAAAGGCTTATGATGTGCATTGTAATTGTACCACAGTTAAATAATATGTTAAATATAATGTACACTGACCCTCACTCCCAAAGGCTTATGATGTGCATTGTAATTGTACCACAGTTAAATAATATGTTAAATATAATGTACACTGACCCTCACTCCCAAAGGCTTATGATGTGCATTGTAATTGTACCACAGTTAAATAATATGTTAAATATAATGTACACTGACCCTCACTCCCAAAGGCTTATGATGTGCATTGTAATTGTACCACAGTTAAATAATATGTTAAATATAATGTACACTGACCCTCACTCCCAAAGGCTTATGATGTGCATTGTAATTGTACCACAGTTAAATAATATGTTAAATATAATGTACACTGACCCTCACTCCCAAAGGCTTATGATGTGCATTGTAATTGTACCACAGTTAAATAATATGTTAAATATAATGTACACTGACCCTCACTCCCAAAGGCTTATGATGTGCATTGTAATTGTACCACAGTTAAATAATATGTTAAATATAATGTACACTGACCCTCACTCCCAAAGGCTTATGATGTGCATTGTAATTGTACCACAGTTAAATAATATGTTAAATATAATGTACACTGACCCTCACTCCCAAAGGCTTATGATGTGCATTGTAATTGTACCACAGTTAAATAATATGTTAAATATAATGTACACTGACCCTCACTCCCAAAGGCTTATGATGTGCATTGTAATTGTACCACAGTTAAATAATATGTTAAATATAATGTACACTGACCCTCACTCCCAAAGGCTTATGATGTGCATTGTAATTGTACCACAGTTAAATAATATGTTAAATATAATGTACACTGACCCTCACTCCCAAAGGCTTATGATGTGCATTGTAATTGTACCACAGTTAAATAATATGTTAAATATAATGTACACTGACCCTCACTCCCAAAGGCTTATGATGTGCATTGTAATTGTACCACAGTTAAATAATATGTTAAATATAATGTACACTGACCCTCACTCCCAAAGGCTTATGATGTGCATTGTAATTGTACCACAGTTAAATAATATGTTAAATATAATGTACACTGACCCTCACTCCCAAAGGCTTATGATGTGCATTGTAATTGTACCACAGTTAAATAATATGTTAAATATAATGTACACTGACCCTCACTCCCAAAGGCTTATGATGTGCATTGTAATTGTACCACAGTTAAATAATATGTTAAATATAATGTACACTGACCCTCACTCCCAAAGGCTTATGATGTGCATTGTAATTGTACCACAGTTAAATAATATGTTAAATATAATGTACACTGACCCTCACTCCCAAAGGCTTATGATGTGCATTGTAATTGTACCACAGTTAAATAATATGTTAAATATAATGTACACTGACCCTCACTCCCAAAGGCTTATGATGTGCATTGTAATTGTACCACAGTTAAATAATATGTTAAATATAATGTACACTGACCCTCACTCCCAAAGGCTTATGATGTGCATTGTAATTGTACCACAGTTAAATAATATGTTAAATATAATGTACACTGACCCTCACTCCCAAAGGCTTATGATGTGCATTGTAATTGTACCACAGTTAAATAATATGTTAAATATAATGTACACTGACCCTCACTCCCAAAGGCTTATGATGTGCATTGTAATTGTACCACAGTTAAATAATATGTTAAATATAATGTACACTGACCCTCACTCCCAAAGGCTTATGATGTGCATTGTAATTGTACCACAGTTAAATAATATGTTAAATATAATGTACACTGACCCTCACTCCCAAAGGCTTATGATGTGCATTGTAATTGTACCACAGTTAAATAATATGTTAAATATAATGTACACTGACCCTCACTCCCAAAGGCTTATGATGTGCATTGTAATTGTACCACAGTTAAATAATATGTTAAATATAATGTACACTGACCCTCACTCCCAAAGGCTTATGATGTGCATTGTAATTGTACCACAGTTAAATAATATGTTAAATATAATGTACACTGACCCTCACTCCCAAAGGCTTATGATGTGCATTGTAATTGTACCACAGTTAAATAATATGTTAAATATAATGTACACTGACCCTCACTCCCAAAGGCTTATGATGTGCATTGTAATTGTACCACAGTTAAATAATATGTTAAATATAATGTACACTGACCCTCACTCCCAAAGGCTTATGATGTGCATTGTAATTGTACCACAGTTAAATAATATGTTAAATATAATGTACACTGACCCTCACTCCCAAAGGCTTATGATGTGCATTGTAATTGTACCACAGTTAAATAATATATTAAATATAATGTACATTGACCCTCACTCCCAAAGGCTTATGATGTGCATTGTAATTGTACCACAGTTAAATAATATGTTAAATATAATGTACACTGACCCTCACTCCCAAAGGCTTATGATGTGCATTGTAATTGTACCACAGTTAAATAATATGTTAAATATAATGTACATTGACCCTCACTCCCAAAGGCTTATGATGTGTATTCATTTTTAAAAATGATATACTTTAATATTTACATTTTTCTAGGAAAGCAATGAACATTACTCAAAATCAATATTTTTCACTGGGTCCTCTACTGACTTCAGCCATATGTTTTGGTTTACTTAATATGTTTTATTAACTGACAAGTAATAAAAATATTATTGTTGAAAAACAAAGATCTTTCAAGATGTATCAGTGTGCTATCAGGGTGCAGGGAAACGCATGGGCTACTGATGTTCCACTTTTGTGTAAAATAATGTATCCCTCATCTCCTTGTCTGAAATAGAAGCAACATGTGTGTGGCTTTGAAAAACATCTGTTGCTAGAAGGAATTTGAAATAGATATAAATAAAATTATGCCTCCTTCAGTTGAAAACAGTATCAGAATGACAAGCTTTGCATTTCTGAGAGTGAATCCGAAGGTAGTACTTTTCATGCTGGTAAGATGAGAAGATGTGGTCCCCACTCCACATACATGGGTTTACATTTCAGCACCAATATTACTGGACAGCACAGGGTTGGGCACTGAACTCCCATGTTGGGATGGTAAACAAAGATCCCACATGCCTTATGGCATGGCAGCACAGATACATATTCAAAAACATATTGGAATTTGCCCTGTGCACTATTCATATTACTTCATCTGCACAAATGCCACCTTTGGTCACCTCTGAAAACAATCACTGCTCTAGTGGGAATAACCAGCAAAAGTGATAAGTAGTTAAATCTGAACTTTTACTATTTTATATACAACGAGTAAACAGTTCATAATCTATATTTTTTTCTGATGATAGTACTACAGCACACTTTAGTATCATTTTTGAGGAAAGCTTTTGGCATCTTGTGATCAAACCAACTGAAACAATTTGAAAAGTTATAACTATTCCTTATTAGACAAAATTCATGAGGTTGGAAAACTTGAACAGTACAAACGAAAAACTACTGCAGGAAACAAGTTAGAGAGTTCAAACAGCCAACAAAAGCAAACCCAAAGGGGTACGCAAAAGTATATTTAACATATCCAAAGTTTATTAAAACCAACTTGAACAGTGTAGAAAGGGATGAGTAACGGTAGCTATATTCAGCTTCCTTTAGATTATGTACAGGCAACGTATGACTAGTCCTTACAGAAATGTTCAGCAGCTGTTCTGCTGACACTATTTGACCCACATATTAGCCTATTTTATCGTGCCAACACAGTGACATCACTGTAGCAGTAGGGATGGGAAATATGCCCTTTCCCCACTATAATGAAGTCTTGGAGGTGGTGTCTAGATGTGGTGGGGTTGTGGGGAGAAGCCTACATTAGGAAATGCAGGGGGTAGGGGGGCTATACCCTCTCCAAAAACATTTCCTCATTTTCATTATGTAGGTTTAAGTTTTGCAGTATGAGTGACAGACTGTCAGTTTTGCAGTATGATTGACAGACTGTCAGTTTTGCAGTATGATTGACAGACTGTCAGTTTTGCAGTATGAGTGACAGACTGTCAGTTTTGCAGTATGAGTGACAGACTGTCAGTTTTGCAGTATGATTGACAGACTGTCAGTTTTGCAGTATGATTGACAGACTGTCAGTTTTGCAGTATGATTGACAGACTGTCAGTTTTGCAGTATGAGTGACAGACTGTCAGTTTTGCAGTATGATTGACAGACTGTCAGTTTTGCAGTATGAGTGACAGACTGTCAGTTTTGCAGTATGATTGACAGACTGTCAGTTTTGCAGTATGATTGACAGACTGTCAGTTTTGCAGTATGAGTGACAGACTGTCAGTTTTGCAGTATGATTGACAGACTGTCAGTTTTGCAGTATGATTGACAGACTGTCAGTATTTTGAGTGCTGATCCTTTTTTGTTGATTATCAGTGCAGAGGTGTGTGTGTGTGTGTGTGTGTGTGTGTGTGTGTCTGTGTGTGTGTCTGTGTGTGTGTGTGTCTGTGTGTGTGTGTCTGTGTGTGTGTGTGTGTGTCTGTGTGTGTCTGTGTGTGTGTGTGTGTGTGTGTGTGTGTGTGTGTGTGTGTGTGTGTGTGTGTGTGTGTGTGTGTGTGTGTGTGTGTGTGTGTGTGTGTGTGTGTGTGTGTGTGTGTGTGTGTGTCTGTGTGTCTGTGTGTCTGTGTGTGTGTGTCTGTGTGTGTGTGTGTGTGTGTGTGTGTGTGTGTGTGTGTGTGTGTGTGTGTGTGTGTGTGAGTGTGTGTGTGTGAGTGTGTGAGTGTGTGTGTGTGTGTGTGTGTGTGTGTGTGTGTGTGTGTGTGTGTGTGTGTGTGTGTGTGTGTGTGTGTGTGTGTGTGTGTGTGTGTGTGTGTGTGTGTGTGTGTGTGTGTGTGTGTGTGTGTGTGTGTGTGTGTGTGTGTGTGTGTGTGTGTGTGTGTGTATGTAAAATATATCCCTTTGCCTTACTCTCATACCATATTCTTGTACTGTCTATGTTCTTTCTCAGCTTGCCCGTCATAACTCCTATACTTCCTTTCTCAATATTTTCACCTTCCTGCCAGTCTCCCATGTAGTATTTAGTTATTTAACATTTATTTACTGGGAAACGCCAACTTGGCAAATTCTATAACTATGTCAAGAATCTCAATGGCAATACTCAGATCTGCTTTGATTTACAGCACAATGGCACTAAATATACAGACCCAACTGATATTGTCAACATTTTGGCAGATAGGTTCAGTGCTAGCTTTACCGCCCCCTCTCACCCCCTAAAGAGCCCATCTCTATACCGGAAGAATGCTGAGGTCCTGTAATCACGGCTGCACAGGTAAAAACCACACTCTCCAAAGCCAAGAACACAGCATCCATGGGACCAGACAACATCCCAGGCTGCATTCTACATGAACTACAGAACGAACTGGCACCCCACCTAAGTACCATGTTCAGTCCTAGCCTCACCTTAGGCTTTGTGCCTGCTGAATGGTGCACAGCAGCGATTATCCCACTCCACAAGGAGGGAGCCACCACGGACCCCGGGAACTACCGCCCCATTAGCTTGATGAGCCTGGTCTGCAAGGCCATGGAACGTATCATCATGGAACTTATAAACAAAGATATTGGTAATCTGCAAACTCTGGATCCCACCCAGTTCAGGTTTGTAAAGGGCAGATCATGTCTCCTAAACCTGATAGACGTCTTTGAAGCAGTCACCAAAGTCCTAGACAAGGGTAAGGTGGTTCACACAGCCTAGATCTTGCCAAGGCTTTTGACACCATTCCCCACTCTGGAATTATAGATAAACTCACTAAACTAAGTATAAATCCCTATGTCACAAGATGGGTTGCCAACTGGCTCACTGACAGAACCCACACTGTGAAAGTAGCAGACTCCAAATCCGACTTCAGACCAGTGACAAGTGGAGTACCACAGGGTTAACTCCTGGGTCCTATCCTGTTTGGTACCTACTTCTCTGAAGTACAGGCTAACACAGAAGGTCTTTGGCTAATGAAGTTCGCAGATGACTGCAAACTAGGAGCCCTAATCGAAACTCCTAATGATGTGGACATCCTACAAAAGGGCCTCACTGAGACAGATGCCTGGTGTCAAAACCATGGCCTCAAGCTCATCCCCTTTGGTAAAAACTCTGTACCCATGAACTACAACATAGGCGGTAGTATACATAACACAGAAAGTGTGATAAGAGACCTTGGGACACAGGTGGGCAGTAGTCTCTCCTTTGATAATCACATCACCACAGTTGTCAGGAAATCCTTCTACGTGGTATACCTCATCAAAAAAGGTTTCTCATCCAGAAAAAAAGAGGTCATTGTTCCCCTCTACTCATAACTCATTAGACCCATTATAGAGTGCAATGCCCCTTTTGGTATGTACCTCACAAGACATCTACAACAACTGGAAAGACCACACAAATACCTCACAAAGAAGATTACCAGCCTCACACAGATGCCCTACGCAGACTGTCTCAAAAAACTCCAGCATTACTCCGTCGCATATCGCCTACTCAGAGGTGATCTCTGCGTAACATACAAAGCTATGTCAAACCCAGAGCTGTTGGACATACTCCACTTAAAGCAATCCCAATCCCTCCGAGATACACGCTCTAGGGACCTAAACCTTGTCACCACATTAAACAGAACATGCCAAAGGGAAAGATTCCTGTCCCAGAGATTTCCCATACTCTGGAATAAACTACCTATCTATATCAAACAAAACTCCTCATTAGCACTCTTCAAGAAAAAATCTTGATGATTGAATGGGAAATAGGAAATTCACCCCAGGATCACCTCTGTGGCTCTGCTCAACAGGGGCATAGGAAAATAATTTTCTTGGGTGGCAAAAGCCAGGGTACCTTTTTGGCTGGGCTTGTATAGGCCCCGGGGCCGATAGACTAGTACCTATCTATGAAACTATGGAACAAAGCCAATTTTCAGCAGAGGCCCAGGGAGAAACATTCCAGGCACATGTCTTTGAAACATGGGAGGAAACCCACACAAATGCAGGGAGGGAATGCAGATTCCACACAAAAGGTTCCTCAGTCGAGAACTGAACTAGAAAACCTCTTGCTGTGAGGCAACAACCCTACTGCTGCACCACTGCCTCATCAAAAAAAAACACCCCTGCCAAGTATTGCACCCAGGACCCCCTGAACTATAGAAGTGCATTACATAAGTAGACCAAGTCAGCTGGGATTAATGTCTAATGGCTGTATATTTTACTGATTGTATGTTCTTGTTTACTGAAGCTGTTTCTCAGCAACTGTCTCCTCTTGTACTTTCTTTGTTATTAACTGTCATTATTATAACTTGAGCTATAAACTTTTTTATTTTTTATAAAACGTGTTATTTTTGCAACTGCAGCTTTTCTCCCCTATCTTTGCAGAAAAGGGGCAACCACATAGACACATGCATATACACACAGACACACGGTTTACTATCAAATGACTGAAAATCAAAGAAGGGGAAAGTTCCATCATTCAATATTTTGAATTTTCAGTCATTTTGGGATTCGGTCTTTTTATTTTCAGTCATTTGATAGTGAACCCAGACACACACACACACACACACACACACACACACACACACACACACACACACACACACACACACATAAATATATATATACGTATACCACTCGGACACATACACACATGTGCACACACACACACACACATATATATAAATATATATTTATTTATTTATTTTTATTTTTTTATTTTACATTTGTTGACCGGGCTAGTCCAACTGGACACAATATCCGTTTTCAGAAGAGGCCCGGGGAGAAAAGCTCCATTACAGGTAAATACACAACAATTTATCATGTTAGGCATAATATTAGTCAAAATATAAGGTAGAAAAAAGAAAATATTTTTTAAATACAAAACAAATAGTCATAATAGGAAATAAACTTATACTATATACAACTATATTAGACTATATAAAAGATGTAACAGTAACACAGGATACAGACAGAACAAACTTAACTGGTAAAAAGCCCAATTCTTAGATAATAACTCTCAAAAAACTCCTGATAGTTTATAGAGGAGTTAAGTCAGGAGGGATAGGGTGGAAGAGCTGGGAGAGTGTGGACATTATTTTAGTCAGGATTAGCATATGGACATATCCATTTTGTTTTGAGATGTTCTTTAATGTGTTTTTTGAAAAGAGAGGTAGAGGTTAGATTAGTTATTCCTTGAGGGAGTTGATTCCAGATTTTCCCTATTGAGTTTGCAAGTAATGAATCACCAGCTTTATTATTTGATTTAGGTAGTGATACTAGTAGTCGATTTGCAGAACGGAGTGTGGCTAGGTTTCTATATGGTATAATCATTTTGAAAGGCTGGGGTAACCTCAGGGTTGTGAAGGGTCTTATGAATGATAAGTAGTTGTTGATAGAATAACTGGTTATTTAGCTCTAACCAATCTAGTTGTTTGAGATTAAGACAATGATGAGTTCTTAGGGGAGTAGCAGTAATGAATCTGGCTATACTATTGTAGCAGATGGACAGTTTGGTAGTGTTACTTTTGGATAGGTTGGTATAGATGGGTGAGGCATAAAAGAGGGTGGAGATCAAGTGTGTCTGTGCAATGGTCTTTCTAGTTTCAGGGGTAAGAAAAGGTTTAATTCTGTAGAGTGTCCCAATTTTTTTGTTGACATTTTTAACAGTGGTGTTAATGTGTTCATCATAATTGAGATGGTTATCGATAGTTACACCTAGCAGTCGTGTGGTCTTGTCAGGGTTAATACAGGTTGCATTATTTGAAGAGATAGTGAAGAGAGGAGTGGGAGATTTTTGGGTAGGAGTAAAGAGGAGAAGTTTAGTTTTTTGGGGGTTAAGTAGGAGGCAGTGTTGCAAAAACCAATTTTCCACATTTTGGAAGACAGTTTGGGTCAGGGACTGGAGGGAGGAAATATTTTTTTCAGTGCAGATTAGTGTTGAGTCATCAGCATATTGAATGCAGGTGGCTTGTGGTATATTCAGATATAGGTCGTTGATAAATAAGGAAAAAAGAAGGGGACCTAGGATAGATCCTTGTGGAACACCAATATTTACTGGGAGTAGGGAAGATAGGTTGTTCTCCCAAAGGACTGCTTGTTGCCTGTTGTGGAGATAGCTCTTAAACCACTGTAAAGAGTGTGGGCTGAGAGAAAAAAGGTTTAGTTTGTCCAATAGTATATTGTGGTTAACCATATCAAAGGCTTTAGAAAGATCTATGAAAAGTGCTGAGGAGAAAGAATTATTGTTCCTATTTTTATTTATGGAGTCAGCGAAGGAAAGGAGGGCAGTTGTAGTACTGTGGAAAGGCCTAAATCCATGTTGACAGTTAGCTAGAAGTTTGTTTTGTAGAAGGTAGCTAAGCATTTGTTTGTGAATACATCTTTCCATTATCTTGGCTAATGGGGAAAGTAAGGCAATAGGGCGAAAATTTGAGAGTTCATTTGATGAGCCTCCTTTATGTAGGGAATTATATGAGATATTTTCCATAAGGTGGGGATTGTTCCTTCAGTTATAGTCCTATTTATCAGTATAGATACCGGATATTGGATAGCTTTAGCAGCTATTTGTAGGTGTTCAGATGGGAGTTGGTCTGCAGATGGGGTGCATGGTTTGAGTTTCTTAAGAAGCCTATAAATAAGGGATGTGGCCACGGGTTGGATTTGGAAGTCACTATATGAGGGAGAAGAGATGTTTGGTAAGGTTACAGATGGTATAGGTAATGAGTTAGCTAGGGATTTAATGGCTTCTGTAAAATAGTTGTTAAAGGCATCAGGGATCTGTGTAGCATTGTTGGGGTGAAAGCCTGTAGGAGTAGGAGTCGGTGAATGTCCAGGTTTAAGAAGTTTATTAATGCTTGCCCAGAATTTTTGAGGGGAATTTTGACTACCTTGTTGAAGGTGAAGATAATAATCCTTTTATCTTTAACAGTATCTCTTTTGGTGGCATACCTTAATTGTTTAAAAAGGAGATGATCTGATGGGCATCTACTGGCTCTCCATTTGGTCCAGATTTTATTTCTAAGGACCATTTTATCTTTTGTTTGCTTAGACAGCCATGGGGCAGGTTTGGTTCTTATTCTAGTAGTGTGATAAGGGGCATGATGGTCAAGGATTTGAAGAAAGTTTGTATTAAAGTAGGTTACTGCTTTATTAAGTTCAAGGTAAGTTAGTGGTGACCAGTTACATGCTTGCAATTCTGTAAGAAAGTTATCAAGGTTAAAACATTTTTTTGAGCGGGATGTTTTTAGTTTATGAGTATGTGGAATATTCACTTTTTGTCTTATGACATATGTAAGCATATGATCACTGATACAATCAGGAAGGGTTCCTGGGGTGTAGATGCTGGGGTGGCTATTAGTGAGTATCCAATCAAGAGTGGTTTCTTTTCTATTTTGTTTATGGGTTCTAGTAGGAGTTGTAATTAATTGTGAAAAACCATAGAGATTAATATGGTTCGTTGGGTTTTGGTTAGAGCAGGTTATCCAGTCAATGTTAAAGTCACCTAGTATTATGGTTTCCTGGGGTTGTTGGTTGGATGTTGAACTGAGTAAGTTTTCTAGGGTCTGAGTATTATTACCAGGGGGAAGATACATACAAATTAGATAAATAGCTTTATTATTGTTGATCTGGAGTTTGGTGGATAAGGATTCAGCTTTAGGGTCTGATAGTGAAAGTTCATTATGGAGGGAGAGTTGGAGATTATTTTTGTAGAAGATGGCTATACCACCACCTTTCCTAGTTTTGCGGTCATTTCTGAGTATGTTGTAGCCAGGGGGGGTAATTTCCTGGTCCTGAGTGGAGGGTTTTAACCATGTTTCAGTAAGAAATAAAATGTCAAATGAATGCAAGTTTAATAGTGCATGGATATGATGTACTTTATTATTTATGCTTCTAATATTAAGGTGAGCTATTAGAAGAGGGTTAGATGCTTTAATACAAGGTGGAGGTATAGATAGAGGATGTCTATTTGTGTTTGGATTGGTCTTAGTGTAGGGGCCAGGGTTAGGATGTATATCACCATGTAAGAGGAGGTAATGATTGTAATTGAATAAGCATTTAAGGAATTTAAGCAAGTTATTAGCATAGTTTTTGTTAAGGTAGAATGATATATGTGTTGTTCTGTGGTATTTTGGTAGAAGATAAGTAGTGGAACAAGTTATATTACTGTGGTTAAGGGTAGTGAGAGAAGAGGATGGTAGTGTTTGCTTGAGATGGTGATTTTGTGTCTTTAAATAGTTGTTTTCAAAGAAGGTGATATAGTAGGTTATAGAAAGAGAGGATAGAATAAAGGTAAAGAGAAGGATGTAAGAGAGGAGGGGTTTAAGTGTAGGAGGCATGGTGTTGAGTGAGTAAGTGTTAGGATAAGATGAGTAGTGATGTAAGGTTATTTGAGAAAGAAAAAAAAAGGGGAAAGCAGGAACAGTATAGTGGTTGTTATTAATAGTAAGTAGATGTTAGAAGAAAGTAGCAGGTGTAAGGGGTGGATTGGTTAGGTAAGGGGTGCTGATAGGGAGAGAAGTGAAATAAAATAGGAGTACAAGGAAACTAGACGGTAGTGTGGAGGTAAAATAGTAGAGATTGGAGTAGCAAGAGGAGGGCAAAGAGAGTAATGAGAGATAATAGGTAGGAGGAGAGGACAATTACTATGAAGGATGGTGATAGGCGAAGGGAATTGGGGGAGTGTCTAGTGAGCTATAAGTTAAGGACCCCTAGGGGTGGGTGGGATATGGGGGTAGGGTGCGGAGCCGGCAGACACAAAAAACCAGGAGAGAGCAAGAGGGAGAGAAAACAATCAGTAAGGTGCAAATTAAGGGCAGGAGGCAGGCTAACGGTGGGTGGCTAAGGGTAGAAAGTGGAGAAAGGGGAAGAGAGAAGATAAATTACTAAGATAAGTGAGGCTAAAAAGAAAAAAACAGTATGGGGATAGGCACCAGGGAAGCCTAGAGACGGTAGAGGTGGTGAAGGTACAGCCAAGAGAATAGTTTGATAAGACTAAGGGACTGGAGACTATAGTCAGGGCTCAGAAAGGAAAGAAAAACAACAAGGAAATAGGAAAGAGAAAAGGCAGTCTAAGGGATAGAGTAGTAACTAAAACTGGGTGGGGGTGGGGGGTTTGCTGCTGGCAGTGACTGGCAGTATTCAAGTTAAAGTTACAAGGGTAGAGGATAACTAATACCATATAGTAATACTTGTGATAAACTCAAAAACAAAACACTGTAACATACACTAATGTTTACTGTGGATATTTCCAGGGTGGTTTAGATAACCCGGGGGGGAACCCAAGGCAGGATCTGGTAGGTGGTTATAGCAGTTCTTAGGAGTCCAGGATGAATACTTCCAGGAGTTAAGAGAGTGGAGAAAAAGAATCTTATACCAGCTAGTAGAGAAATAAGAAAAAAAAAAGACAACAATGAGCAGCATATATTAATATGGAGCTATGACATGCAAATCATTTTATACAAGGAGAAACAAGTATATATACCTACTAGGCAATAAACACCAGGTATTAAATGTTTGTCAGCTTAGAGCCAAGAGCAAGGTTATAACTTCTAATGTCTGCATAAACAGGGTTACAACTTCTTTAGTCTACATAACATATCAGGATCAGGGTATACAAGTCACAACAGTAAAAAAAAATAAACATAGGGCAATATATATATATATATATATATATATATATATATATATATATATATATATATATAATACGTATTCCACTCGGACACATACACACACACACACACACATACACACCCACACA